>NC_139941.1:14107933-14487933 GCF_963454915.1 Gymnoscopelus microlampas
AGAGGGTCAGCAAATTAAAACGCCTCAGCGTTTGGTTTGTTATAGGCCCCAACTTAGGTCCTACAGGCCTTCTACAGAGGGAACCACGAGAGCATCCTCACTGACTGCATCACTGCCTGGTATGAGAACTGTACTGACCTCAACCACAAAGCAATATAGAGGGTCATTGGACAGCTGAGCATATCATTGGATGCGAGCTTCCCTCCTTCCAGGACATTTACCATGGACATTGTGTCAGCAAAGCTCACAGGCTTTGCTCAGATAAATAGGAAGTGGCTTCGTGGCAACAGAACCAAGAATAGCCATCCCGGACAATCAGGCATATGAACGAACAAGCCAGAAAACAAATAAGCTTGTGAAATGCTACCATTCTTCATGCCATGTAGTACAGCCTGAGTTACTCAAGACCGTGGATAACAATAAGTGGAATTGAACAGCAGTTTTCCTTTTATACAAAATACCCCACAAAGCACATGGAGCATGTCGCAAAACTGACCATCATTTATAGACTCCATCGCCACAAAAAGACAATGCAACTAAAATAGATGACTGCCTCCGTGTTTAGCCATCCCACTGTTTGAGACGGAGGGATGAGTGTATCGTGATTACATTCAGGGGCTGCGTGGGTTTTTTGTGTCTACGTGTGTTATTTGCTTTTTGTTTGTTGTCTGTGTGACTGGCAGCTTGGCAGCATTAGAGATGATGGCTAATCAGCAAGTTACCGACTAATGGCGCGCGCGCGCACACACACACACACAGACTGGCATACACTCAGTGACACAAACACGCACACCGCGAGGAGTATAATTGTCAGTGATTGCATTTGGATACCGGTCCATGCTCGTACTGATTAGCAGCGCCATGCTGACAGGGAGGGAACGAGAAAGGGAGACTTATTAACTCACACAGTTGTCTGGCTTCTGTTATTAACCAAAAAAGTTGAGCCAATTAAACGAAGCCCGGATCCACTAAACAATAGCAAGCGTGAAACGCTACTTGCACAATGGAAGATGATCTGCAAGACAGCAGCGATATTCAGGGTTTCATCTATAAAATAAATAGGGGAGAGGGGAGGGGGGGGGGCATTTTTTTAACTACTTAAGCTCTACAGTACATACTTCGTTCAATGTCAAATAGTAAAAATAGCCGATCTACAACTGACAATGCGTCGCATCGTGACACATTTTGCTGTTGTAAATCTGCTGTTGTTGCCATTTTTAGGAAGACATTTTACGTCTAGAGGTTTTTTGAAAGATTTACAAAATTTGCTAAAATGGGGCACCAGGGTTAATGTGGTACTTAGCATAGATTTTCTTTTTTTATTGAAATCGCTAAATTGTGATATTATCAAATATAAATATCAAACATATGAAACATCCCAAAAGGAAATGCACAGAGCAGGGATAAAACATATCCCAACTTCCAAAAAATATGCCAATTTATAACCAGAGGGGTGGATATCAAAAGCAGAAGCAAATCGAACCCTGGGGATATTACAGGTCTACAGACACCTGCTCCCTCGCCGGTCTAAACTATTTATTATTATGATATGTTATGACAACTAATAAATGGATATTTCCATTGACTTTGATGACTCACACTACCATAATAAACGTCCCTCATACTGCTCCGCACAGGCCATATTTGTGGCTAATATTCATACCGACGACAGTACATCATTGCCTGGATGTGTCGCTCTGACTCGTTTTTCACAGGGAAATATTCACGATTATTGACATGCCACCACCTTTGCGGGAGAGGCCTTCAAAAGGGATGATAAGACCCGATCAGGAGGAACTGAATCTACCGAAGATCTCCCCTTTCTGTCAGTGTATATGCAAGTCAGAGATTGGAAGAGAGGGAGGGAGGAAGTACAGCTGAAAACGGATGAAGGAGACTGAAAGATGAGAGAGTGAGCCGGGAAGAGGAAGGGAGTGAGGAGAGGAGGGGAGGAAGAGGAGGAAGGATGAGGAGGAGAGGGGAGGGGGCGTAAAAAAAAAAAAAAAACAAGAGCGGAGAGATGAGGAGAGAGGCAAATGACAGGCTTAATGTGTCTGCGTGAGTGACAGTCACGCATGAATATTGCATGTGTGATTAGGGAGCGGAGGAGACGGAGAGGGCCTAAATGGCTTGTTAGCCAGGGTCCCTAAATACTGGGTGAGAGATGGGGTGTGGGTATAGTGACAGAGAGAGAAGGGGGGGGGGGTCAGATATAAATGGAGAGGAGGGGGGGGGACTACATTTCCTGTTAGCTGAGCCTAAACCCTGACACGGTGAAAAAGATGGGGAGTTGGGTGAGAGAGAGAGAAAGAGAGAGCGAGAGAGGAGATGCAGAAAAGATCCCAGGTGTAAAGATTGTCCACTTTCACATGACTAGAGTTCAATTATTTCTGCCGCTAATTGAATGAATTAACAGAACACAACAAATACTTATTAGCCATAATAGCCAGGGTGCATAGTGTTGCTTTTCACTCCTCTGAAGCTTAAAACACGCAGTTTGCCTTTCAGCTTGGCAGCCGCTGCTTATTGGCTCACGGAAAAGCAACAACATCAGAACAACACAGTTACGGAGCAATACCTGATTTATACATGGCTGGGTGCCATGTAGCGTGCGGCGTGCAATAAATACCAGATCTATCGCGATGTGAGCTTGTACGTACATCAGATATTTCCGGTGCGTGACACTGGCACGCAACTGAAGTATAAATCACCCTCAAGCTGTCAGCAATGCCACTCCCAAAACAGCTCCTAAGAATATTTCCATCATTTGCAGCACTTTCAACAGTTTTTTTTTTGTTGGCAGCAGCGATGCCTGTCTCTCGTTTTTTGTGTGTCTTGCAGTACTCCTGGACCTACTTCTGACACTCTGGGGCAGCTGTGATAGGGAAGCACTGGACTAATGCTGATCAAAAGTGGCCGTGCGCCTGTGTTGGCAACATGACACATATCGACAGACCAGACGCCACCCTCCTCTCCAAATTCCTGCTTCAGGACATTTCCTGGCGGACAGCTTCGTCTGCCCGAGCCAAACACAAACACGCACATGTCACTCACCAATAGACACATACACGCATACGAGCACACACGCACACACTACATTGCACATTCTGTAGATGGTGCCAGACACGCATATAAGACACACAGACAGACACACTAACATGCCAGCTACACAGAGGCTCATGCACTGTCACACTTACACAGATAGGTATAAAAATACATCAGTCAAATGGCCTACAGATATTCACAGATGGGACATATAGAGGGGGTATAACGGGGTTTAAAGTGTGAAAATGTGAGTGACAGGCGCACAGACTGGAGTAGCCATAGTCGATTTGTCCCAAATTAACGGTTTCCCATCCAGGTACAAGCCGTGAAATGTTGTTGTGGCATGCTTCGCAGACATTTCTAATAATAACAATTGCAATATAACGACGTAATAATAATATATTGTACATTACATACGTATAATTATAATACCTTAGTGCAATATGCAAAACTACAGTAAGGGGTTTGAATGCAGATTGATTGTTGTCCTTGTTCAGGGCCCTGACACCAGTGTGTGTGTGTGTGTGTGTGTGTGTGTGTGTGTGTGTGTGTGTGTGTGTGTGTGTGTGTGTGTGTGTGTGTGTGTACTGGGTCTTTCAAACTGTTTTTGCCCTTTGCTTCATTTAAGACTAATGAGATGAAGTCAAATTGACCTGTAACACTGTGATGCCTCCACTCAGATCTGTAGGCCAAAAATATGACCATTATTCTTAATGGCAAATACTTTGCATGGAGTCAACAAGAAGACTTCTTTATGTCATCTGAGCACAGGAGTAGGACTTTTACTTGTAACAGAGTGTTTCTACATATATACTTTTACTTAAGTAAAAAATATGAGTACTTTTCCCACCACTGCAGATTAACAACATCCCGAAGATCTGCAGATTCATGCAACAACGGTTGTGGTGGTTGCTATTGTCTATAAAGGTTTGTCTTTAAACATAAAACAATATAATGAGGAGCACTTCTTACTTTCGTTACATTCATTACCTACTCTCACGTTTATTCACCTGTAAAGTTTGCGTGCGTGTGTAAACTTGAACTCAGTGGCACAACACATACTGTAGGCATAGTAAACTATTAGTGGAAGAGACCCCTGCCTCTCTATCAATTCAATTCGAATTGAAAACATACGTTTACATTGCCAAAGCAAAAGTGGAACAAAACAATCAAAACAAAACAATGTACAATTAGATTAAATCTCTCTCTCTCTCTCTTGTGCAAATTGACAGGGGCAAATAAGCCTTTCAAGCATGAAGGATGATGAAACAGAACTCACGATGAGTGGCATTAATTGTTTCAACATTGAATACCCAAAGGTAAAAGCTAGCATTCATTCAGATCTTCAGCACAATGTTGACTAATCTCAATATCACCAATTTATTCTGGGCATGTCATTTTTTTTTAAATGTTTTGGCCTAGTTATCTTTATCACTTAATACTGAAATATATACTGAATACTGAAAAATACTGAAACGTACTGCAATGTAGGAGTTACATTTATTAGGGAGCCAAGCACGTACTGTAGTGTGTAGGTCATTGTATTTGTTAGTTTTATTCTTCCTCTTGTTTATTTTCTAGTCTCTGAACTAATACTCTACTAATACACTCTGTCACAACTCAGAACCTTCAACATCAGCCACAACACAACAGACATAATGATCCACAACAGTCTACAATTCCAAATGAGCATTTAGAATTGAAGGCCGTTATGTCACTCAGAGCCCAAAACCTCTAACTTGAAAGGAAATAGCAAACTCACACAGGCTAATTGAAGTGATCAAGAGCCAGCCCAAATACATATATACTGTATGCACCCTGTCACAACTCACTACCTTCAACAACAGAAACAACACAGACTATAGAGTCACATCAGTCTTCATTCAAGAGCCAGAAGTAGTCA
Source organism: Gymnoscopelus microlampas (assembly GCF_963454915.1). NCBI lineage: Eukaryota > Metazoa > Chordata > Actinopteri > Myctophiformes > Myctophidae > Gymnoscopelus > Gymnoscopelus microlampas. The sequence continues at coordinate 14,112,882 of NC_139941.1, forward strand.
CCTGCTGAACATGATACATTGCCACTCAGTACACTCAGTCATTGGGTCCCAAAATGACAGCAATAGTACAACAGCTTGAATCACATGGGTATATACACACAGCACACAACACAAGCAGCAGCAGCAGCAGCAGCGGCAGCAAATTAAGACAAAAAGAAAAGGTTCATACCTTGAGCAGTCTTCTACTTCACTTCATCAGTTGAGTCAGTGATGGCCACATTTTAGAACTCATCATAGAGAGACAGAGCCCTTCTCTCTCTAGTTCGTCCTCGGACAAGCCCTCCAATGGCATCTCCAGTCATCTCCATCCTCCATATATCTGGTTAGCTTCACCAGTAGTTTCCTCCCCTGATGGGAGCTCCCGGTGTCAATAGCAATGACCGACCGACCAGCCTCATTCTCCTGGCTCCCATCTTCTCACTCACCCTTGGTAGCACCCATACAGATGTGTGTAGGTAACATGATCATCCTGGTTGATATTTAGTATTGCACATAGCATTCTAGTGTAGCACAGTGGCCATGGACTTCTTAGGGCAGGCTTCAGGGATCAGCACTCGCAGCCGTATAGGAGAACAGCCTCTACAGTCGGGATTCCCACACTTTTAAGGTCGCATTGACCGATGAGCCCAGGTATAATAAGTGCATAAGTGCATACTCCAGGGTGCCCTTGCCCTCCTAGAACACCCTTGCTACTAGGATGTCAAACTCCACAATGTTGTGGTCTGGGGTCATCACCTTGGCTCTTGTACCCAGATATATGGCTCCAATAGCCCAGAGTAGGTTGGGAAGGGCACCACAAGCCTTGAGTATCTGCAAGAAAAAAAGAAAGAAAGAAAATTCAACCACAGAGCTACTTGTTGAGCACAACAATGTGCTCAACATTGTTTATTGGAATTAGTATTAATATTAGTATTAGTATTCAGTAATTAGTATTTTCAATTGCTTCTGAAACTAATTGTTTTCTTTAAGTGAAATTGGTTAAATGTGTGTGGGTTTTATTAATGTGTGTGTTTATTGGGTTTTATTGTATTAATAATATTAAGAGCTTGCCACTAATAACTACATTGGTTCCCTTGTAACAAAGGTCATTTTTTCTATTTCTTGAAAGGTTTTTACAAGGTTTCCAAAAAAAAATATTAAAAAAAAAAAAAAATATATATATATATATATATATATATATATATATATATATCAAAACCTTTATCTCCATATTACAACTTCTTGTTGTGAGCATGTAGATTGGCTATTTTACTTTTTTTTTTAACAATAATAAAAAGGAACGGTTTTGACATAATAGGCTACAAGGTTTCCGCCTGACAGTAGCCTTCTAATTCTTTTGTTAGCCTATTTGTACACATAAGATTTAACCACAACTAAAACACACACACACACACACACACACACACACACACACACACACACAACCTTCATGAGCTTTACTAGGCCTGCATGTTGCAGAATCACTCAAACACAGCTCAAATTAACATTATACAAACATTCCCTTCACCTGATACAAACAATGCTTTATCCTGAATAGTTTTTGTTTGACCAAGTAAAATATGAAAAGTGAAATTACACACAATTCGAGAGACAGCGGGATCTGCACAATTCAGCTCTATTTTATGTAAATGTTAATGCTAAGCAGCTAACTGTATGTATGGCTAACTCACCAGCATATTGAATCCAATCAGTAAAGTCCCTTTTGTTGTCTTGATGATAATTAACTTCTCTCTGATGTCTTGTTTTTTCAGGTATTTGTACTGGAGTATTTCCAATTTTCAGTACTTTTACTTTTACGACTCCACTACATCTCAGAGGCAAATAGACCAATTGTTTGTTTACTAACATTGAGACGGGATGGACAGGTGATTGTTTCACGCAATCAATTGGTTTCAGCACACCCCAACCTCCTCTTGTGTGTTGGCTAGTGAGGCACGTCCTAGCAAGACCTGACAGAAATGAGTTTCATTGCGCGAATGTTGGTTCTTATTATCAGTGTGACGTCGTCTGTTAAGGGGTCTTTAACTCCACTACAAATTTGTACTCGATACTTCGTAGATTTTCATTATTATTACAAAACATACCCATTTCAGCCCTATACATTTCGGCCATTTGAAAATAGCCGATCTACATGCTCACATTGTGAGCTTGGCCTTGCAGATCTGCTATTTTCAAAAGATGTTATACATGACCGCTTGTGAAACTGGGAAATTCTGCATAATGAGAACTTTCTACGTTTGCTAATTTAAGTACATTTTTAGACCAATATGTTTGTACGTTTACTCAAGTAAATTTTGAATTCCGGACTTGTACTTGTAACAAGAGTATTAAATTTCTACATTTCGGTATATATACTAAAAAACTAAATAACAAAAAATGTGTACTTTGAGTACTTTTTCCACCAGTACCTGGCAATATTCTACTGAGAACTCTACTCTGTGGTGAGGTGTAATAATGTTACATTACATGAGTTTATTTCAATCCTTTACTTACAAATGTAACGAGCTTGTGTCAAACACTGACATGTCTGTCGCGTCTCCTGCAGTAAGGGGGGGAGGGGCGGAAAAGAGCCCACGTATACTTCGAACCTAGGGAGCGTCCAAAAATAGCATTCACAGATTGTCTACTTTCTAATCTAGGGAGTGTCTGACAAAAACGTCTTATTTGTGTCACAATTCGCTCTTTTTAACAACTAAATGGAGGCACTACATACCCTAATTTAGGCCTAAAAGCCTAAACTTCTTACAGTGGTAAAAGGGCACCCCAACATCCACTGTCAGGGTGCCAGAATGTGATTAGCTAATCACTTTCTGTCACGATGGTGATAAAACTTAAGCCTAATTAGAATACTACAATCTATGTTGTCTAGATGAAGTACAATGTAATTGGCAAATTCTTAACAAAAGTTTAATATCTGCCAAATAAAAGAAATACATTGCAATATCCACAATACCTCTCCAATCAGCTGTCTCCAATGCTCTTTTTTTTATTGCATGGGCTTCTTTCTCTCAAATTCAATCTATTCTGTTTCTATGGCTTATTGCGCACATTGCATATTATTTTATTTATTTGACGTTAGTTTAACCACAAAGCACAGTAAAGATTGATAAAGGTCATTAGGATCTGATAAAGCCTCCTATGTTGAAAATAAAGCTTGTGCAATACTGTATATGGTTTGTGCGGTATTCTTTTGTTTTTGTTTTTAAAGGTCAATAGAATTCATCATACTACATTGACAGGCCGTGCAGTAACACTTGCTTGCACCCTTTTCCTGGTTAGATATTCAATGTCTGACATAATTAGAACTGGACCAGCTACTGAGTAATGTCAGACAAACATTTACCATGATAAATCAACCTCACTAATGTGAAACTTACATTTCATCTCATGAAAATCTATTGCCACTGTTACATGTTACGATGCTGTGCCTCTGAGACTGCAGACCAGTCTTCCTGTCTTCACTGCTCATATAGTTTCCACCAAAGGAAACTAACTACTGTGCCCACGCAGGAGTTAGAATAGACACTTTCTGCCCGTCAACATTTATGATTAACAAAGTATTAATAGTCAGTTAATAATAAAAAAAAACATTTATAGAGTGATATTCTGCACAGATATGAATACAGGTGTGTATTGAGATTTTGACTTTGCCCTTTGGTGTGTCTTATTGGGAACAAAAGGTTTGAAAGTAGTTCTCAAACTTTTTCATGTCAAGGACCCCCAAATTGATATGTATTTGACCACGGACCCCCATCTGAAAATGTTTTGTGTTTTGTGAAATCTAAATGGTTCAAAAATGTTCAAGCACTTTCAAGATTTTTCAAAAATAGCAGATCTACAAGCTCGCAGCACTGCACGAAGTCACATGCTGTGAGCTTCTATATCTGCTATTTCTGCATAGCTAACTTATAAAATATGGATAAAGGGGTTAAAATGATTGTGACGCTGTATTAACAACTTTTTCTGGGGACCCCCTGGAACCCCACTGAGGACCCCTGGGGCACCAGCTCATCATTTTTATGAAATCATGACATTCCTTTTCTTTCAGGATGTAGTCTTGTACTAGTCAGTAGTCAGCCTCTCAAAATACAGATGCTTGTACATTATGACAGGCAAGGCCCCCTCAGAGATGTAGCGACCACTAAGTAGGCCTACTTATACCAGGAAGAGGCTTATTGCACAGGAAACATGGTTTGTTGGCACATCACACCTCACATTGTTGTTCTCACACAATGCATTGAGATGCACACATAAAAGTATATAAACAATTGAAACACAATGATTCAACACCATGAATAGAAAAAATACAATGTGTAATTGAATTGCAACTTTTTGATAATAGAAGAAATATAATAAAGATAGTAAATAAAGATTGTAGAACAGTATAGAATATAATATGTATAATGCATTTTTGTTCATAAAGCCTGTTGAAAATGTAACGCTATTTTGGACGCAAATGGAATTATTAAAATATTGGCATTGTAAAGCATTATCACACAACTGTAATGAAGATGAACCAATTCAGCAAGCTAAACGAGTAAGAAACACATCATAATGTGTTTCTATATTTCCTCAATGACATGATGTGAAGTATACGAGTAGGTCTATCTTCTTGTCATGTAGATGATGGTTAAGGTGAGGAGGCTGCAGAGCACAACTCCAGTTCTGGCGATAGAGAGAAACACCAGGATCCTCATCTGGTTATGACTTCCCCAACGCCCAGCATGGTTCCATTTCCATACAATATCTCGCCACATGAGGCCACAGCACAGTAATAAGTACCAGAATCAGAGAGACTCAGGTTTCTCTTTAACAGGTGATAGATACAGGTGTGTGCTGAAGATTCCATATAAAAGCTTCTTTCACAACTACCATTCCTGCCTCCTTGAGTGTATATGACACCAGGTTGAGATTCTCCGGAACTTCTGAACCAGTAGACACTGTGTTCTCCATCACAGATCTCAGCGTGGACTGTACAGTTCAGAGTCACAGAGTCTCCTGGCTGGACTGACTCAGACACCGGCTGTTGCACAATAGATCTAACGTTAGACCCTGAACCTTTTACGCTGAGAAAAGCTCCCTCTGCAAACGTAGGAATATACTGATCGACAGTCACACAGTAGTAAGTACCTGAGTCTGAAAGATGTAAATCTGAGATCTGCAAGTGATACGTTCCCTCTCTTGCAGTGTGCAGTGAGAAGCGTGGATTGTCCTTGAATTCATCTTGTAGAGTGCCCCTTTGATCAAAATTATAAAAGGTGGACACAAGCTGTGGTTTCCCTCCTGGTGTTTGCTTGTACCAAATCAGGTTTGGTGAGTTTTGACCAATCTTGAGGAAGCATTGCAATGTGACAGTGTCACCAACGGTAGCTGATATAAGGCCACTATCTTGATGGAAAGCTGAGGCTCGTTTCAGATGAATTGCTGTTAAAATAAACACCAATTTCAGATTTACCAAACAATTTATGTTTAAGTTGTCGTATTGAGTATATTGTGTTGGAAATGTCTTATTGTAAAATACATGAAAAAAAACATTATCCGTATACAGTTGGTGATGGTCATACAGTTTTAATCACATAAATACCATAAAAAAAGCCCCAACTTACCAATTTTCCCAAAGAACAGAACTACAAGACACAGTGTGAACTTCAGTGTTGTCATCTTGTTAAATCGAGTCTGCATAGAATGAAAGAATTTCCGTACTCCTCAATTCAGAGATGAGATCAAGTTTGATTGGCACTGCATGAAAAGAGTCAAATGAGGTTTATACAGCAGCGTATCCTGCAGATCGACTTGAGTATCTGCTGCCCACAGAAGTCAGCTATACCAGTCAACATATGTACGTACAGATATACCAACACGCATGAACCCCTGTGGTTTTCTCATTTTCTGAGATAGGAAACGTTTTTTCTCACCGTGCACTCTTGATAGAGTAAACATATCGAGCATACATGTGCGCTAGACTAGATTTGATTGGTTGCATATAAACTTGGGGCCCAGCCCCAAACCTTTTAAAAATCCTACTCTAAACTAGAGTATTCAACACGCATCTGTGTAACAAAACCTTACTGTACATGTGGGATGAACTAACATTTATTTGAATGCATTTCAAAAGACAAAAATGGGAAATGATGTTCATAAATTAACTGATGACAACGCTGTACGTCAAAGCAAGAATTAGGCATTATTAACCAGTACTGAATGTGCATTTTCCTGTTTTCAGTGTAACATTTTTGTTATATGCATTATGAATTTAGTGATGTGTATTTGTTCATATGAATTGGTAGTGGTTCAAGTAAATTCCCTCCCCTTCACTATTAAGATATTTGCGTCAAGATAAAGCACTATATAAAGGCAATCCTGTTTTTTTGTGCGTATTGATTTAACTTTGCCAGCTAGGAATAGGATTTGAATGTTATAACATTACAGTGTAAACATCAGAATAGCCCACACGCATTATCAAACACAAATCTTCTGAATGCATGATGTGACCCCTGTGCATCCTTAACACAATGCCAACATATCCAGTCTTGTCAGCTGAATGAATTCCTCTCGACAATGCACTCAACACTTTAGGTGTGATCAAGGTTTCATAACAAAACAACACATCCCAAAGTGATCGCTGTGGAATAAACTTTGAAAAACTCCCTTACAACATTTAGTTGTGTCTGTGTGTGTGTGTGTGTGTGTGTGTGTGTGTGTGTGTGTGTGTGTGTGTGTGTGTGTGTGTGTGTGTGTGTGTGTGTGTGTGTGTGTGTGTGTGTGTGTGTGTGTGTGTGTGTGTGTGTGTGTGTGTGTGTGCGTGCGTGCGTGCGTGCGTGCGTGCGTGCGTGCGTGCGTGCGTGCGTGCGTGCGTGCGTGCGTGCGTGCGTGCGTGCGTGCGTGCGCGCTGCGCGTGCGTGCGTGCGTGTTGGTGTGTCAGTGTGTCGGTGTACCACATCAGGTACAGTACCTAGTTGCTCACATTAACCTGCCTGCCTGCCTGTGTTGTACCCAATTGTTGGCTGGTGTTAATATCTTAGCTTGACCCGCACTCCTACCCACTTCACCATCTCCTCCCTCCCTTTGCCCCTCTCTCTCTCTCTCTCACTATAAGTGCTTTCAATGAACTAAAATCTTGTTTTATTTGATGGCCTTCCTGCCCTGGAATTTGGTCTTTGTGCCCTCAAAAAATGGACAACACCAAAGGCCAAGTGGCCTTGCCCCTAAAATGAAAAATGGCGAAATTCCAGGCCTGCCACTGTTACACGGTACGATGCTGTGCCTCTGAGACTGCAGACCAGTCTTCCTGTCTTCACTGCACATATAGTTTCCACCAAAGGAAACTAACTACTGTGCCCACGGAGTAGTTAGAATAGACACTTTCTGCCCGTCAACATTTATGATTAACAAAGTATTGATAGTCAGTTGAGAGTGTAAGGTTGTTTTTTGTATTGACCATACATCATGGAGGGATAATGATTCTCCTGTGACTTGTTACAATACAGAGGCAAATTATATAACCTTAAAATATATATATATATAGCCTATCTATAAGCTCACAACGTGTCACATCGCAACGAGCTGTGTACTTATAGATCGCCTTTTTAAAAATGTGTTAAAATATGAAATAGGGAGATGGTTGGAGATGGTTAAACTTTTTATCTTGTGATGTTTAGTCATTAGACCTCAACATTACTTCATATTCTTGTTAACACAACAGACCACATAATGCAGCTTTGAGCTTACATCTAAACTTGTTTTTTTTATAAAGGCAGTAACTTTTTTGACATTATTCGGCCCTGACCATCCAGTTTCATTTCAGTAGATCAGATGCCTAATGATGGTGGGTGATGTGTATGTAATAATATCCCTTCATTAACATGGCTCATCAACTTATAATTTAGATCAAGATCAGCTGTGATAGAGCTGACCTGTTGGATAAAAACGAGCAAAGAAAGACATCTTGGAAAGGGAGACAGAGACAGAGACAGAGACAGAGACAGAGACAGAGACAGAGACAGAGACACAGACACAGACACAGAGATAGGAAATGTTATTTTTTGTTGTTGCTGTTGTTGTTTTGTGGACCACAACAGTACAGTACCTGCACACAGCTCACACTGTGGGCATTGGACTGTGATATTGTTGGTGTTGGAATAAACAAGCACAACATGCACAAGTACTCCGGGCAGAATAGACGCTTTGCGGCTTCTCGCGCTGCTGGCATTTGTAGTGTTGCATAAGTACTCAGCACTCCCATTGAAAACGATTCAAAACATGATCTGGCCTCAGTAAAACAGACTGGCCACAGCCCCTTCGTCTTGTTATAGCACAATGCAACTAGGAAGAAATGACTATGTTTGGCCCCATTCATTGTTTTTCTGACAACTATCAGTACGTTTTGAATGTGTATGTGTGTGTGTGTGTGTGTGTGTGTGTGTGTGTGTGTGTGTGTGTGTGTGTGTGTGTGTGTGTGTGTGTGTGTGTGTGTGTGTGTGTGTGTGTGTGTGTGTGTGTGTGTGTGTGTGTGTGTGTGTGTGTGTGTGTGTGTGTGTGTGTGTGTGTGTGTGTGTGTGTGTGTGTGTGTGTGTGTGTGTAAACTGTTAATTCCTCTTATGCACCGTGGTCAAATATTATCAATCTCGGGAAAGTAGGCTACAATGATTCAACACCATGAATAGTAGAAATTCAACGTGTAATTGTATTGCAACTTTTTGATAATATAAGAAATATAATAAAGATAGTAAATAAAGATAATAAGTAGAATAGAATGGAATACAATAACAATTCATTTAATTCATAAAGCCTGTTAAAAATGTAAAGCTATTTTGGATGCAAATGGAATTATTATAAAAGTGGTATTATAAAGCATTATGACACAAATGAAATGAGGTAAGATGAAACGTATCAGCAAGCTAAACAAGTGAGAGACACATCATAAAATGGTGTGTCTCTTTCCACAACTTGACATGCTGTCAAGAGTAGGTCTATCTTCTTGTCATGTAGATGATGGTTAAGGTGAGGAGGAGGAGAACTCCAGTTCTGATGATAGAGAGAAACACCAGGATCCTCATCTGGTTATCTTCCCCAACGCCCAGAATGGTTCCATTTCCATACAATAGCTCCCCACATGAGGCCACAGGACAGTAGTGAGTATCAGAATCAGAGAGACTCAGGTTTCTCTTTAGGTGATAGATACAGCTATGTGTTGGAGATTCCGTATCAAAGCTTCTCTCACAATAACCATTCCTGTCTCCATGAGTGTCTATGATACCAGGTTGAGATTCTGAACCAGACCAGTAGACACTGTGTTCTCCATCACAGATCTCAGTGTGGACGGTACAGTTCATAGTCACAGAGTCTTCTGGTTGGACTGACTCAGACAACGGCTGATGGACGATACTGTAGCTCTAACGTTGGACCCTGAACCATTTATGCTAAGAAAAGCTCCCTCTGCAAACGTTGGAGATAGGATTCACTGCGTACACAGTAAATACCTGAGTCTGAAAGATGCAAATCTGAGATCTGCAAGTGATTTGTCCCCTTTTCTGCAGTGTGTGTGCAGTGAGAAACGTGGATTGTCCTTGAAATCATCATGCAGAGTGCCCTTTTGATCGAAATTATACAAGGTAGACACAAGCTGTGGTTTCCGTCCCAGCAGTTGCTTGTACCAAATAAAGAGAACCGAATCAGTCTTGTAGAAGCATCGCAAAGTGTCCCCAACGGTAGCTGATATAAGGCCACTATCTTGATGGAAGCTGAGGCTTCAGATGAATTGTTGTTACAAAAAGAGGCCAATTTCAAATGTATCAATCAATTCATATGTTGTCATATGGAATATACTGTGTTGGAAATGTCTTATATAAAATAAATGAAAACACATGAACTGAACTGTGTACAGAAGGTGATGATCATACAGTTTTAAACACATTAGGCTGTTTAAAAAATCACAACTTAACGATTTTCCCAAAGAATAGAAATGCAAGACACAGTGTGAACTCCAGAGTTGTCATCTTGTTCAAATGTCTGCATTTAGTCGATCATCTCTATTCAGAGATGAGGTCGACTTTGATTGGCACTGCATGAAAAGAGTCAAATAAGGTTGAGTATCTAGCAGTATATCCTGCAGATCGACTCACATGAAGTGAACAGATCATATAGACAGAGAGAGAGCGAGAGAGAGAGAGAGCTCACATACTAAAGTGCAGATTGCTCTCTCTCTCTCTCTCTCTCTCTCTCTCTCTCTCTCTCTCTCTCTCTCTCTCTCTCTCTCTCTCCAACAATTACTACTATGACAAAAATGTAATAAATTAACTTTTAAAAGCTACATTTGTAGATCGGCTATTTTCACAGTTTTTGTAATAGGCCGTAAGTGGTTCATTCATAATGTATTTTCTCTTTTGGGTCTGGAGTGAATACATTTGGGAAACACTGCTTAGTACTTACGTCCAGCCTTTTCATCTGAACGAACTCCTCTCAGACTATGCATTCAACACTTTAGGTGTGATCGAGTTTCATAACAAAACAACACATCCCAAAGTGATGGCTATGGAAGAAACTTAGACTCCCTTACAGCTCACAAACATCTTTAAAACAACTTTGTTTTTTCTCCAGTGAAAAATATAGAACATCTCATACCATGGGTTTCACATTTGTCATGTCCTCACAGACCCCAAGTTTACTTTTCCTTAGGCCATGGACCCCCATTTAATATTATTCTAGTAGAGACTCTGATATTAAATTATGCTTTGGTTTAAATGTAATTCTCTAAATGTACATGAGAAATTGTTTACTAGCATTGAAACATAGCCACATTGTTAGAATATCACTCAGATGTTTTAATGAATTGAAAGTAAATGGAATTATATTGAAATAATCTTTAACTACTCCAGGCCCATGGAATCCTCTCAGATATACCCCTGGGTGTCCCCAGGTCAGGATCCCCACTGTCTTATACGACAAATTGGATTGTATCTTATTTCATACATTCATCTTTTCACAGTTACTTTGTGTAACTGTTACTGTGTGTATTTTGTCAGTATGTGTTTCCTGTGATGTGATGTTTACTCTGTGTGCATGTGCGTAACACATCAGGTACACAGTGGGTACCTAGTTGCTCACATTAACTTGGCATGCCTGCCTGCCTGCCTGTGTTTACCCAATTGCTGGCTTGTGTTAATCACCCTCCCTCCTACCCACTTCACCACTCACTCGCACCCACTCACTCACTCACTCGCTCACTCTCTCCCCCCCTTTGCCCCTCTCTCCATAACTATAAGTGCTTTCTGGCCTCTGTGAGTAACTGGATTTAGTATTGTCTGTTTCATGGCTAACTTGCATTACATCTGTTCACTACCAGCCGTGAATGAGGTTTACTTGAACCTTTGGCGCCAGTGAGTGAAAGAATGCACGTCTCGTAGGGCAGCTGACCCGTCAAGTCTAGCAAGTTATCTCCGGCGGCACCTGCTGCATGTAATGAGTTCATGAAAGCTGTCCCACAGCTATCACAAGGGTGCATGCTTAGGTCTTCTTCCAATGACAACACTGCCGCAAGACGGTAACAAGCATAAAGTGTTGGAAGGTTATACAGTCAGAAGAGCTGCTTGGATTACAGGGCTAAAGAACCTGCTCAAGGGACGTTTCCCTGGACGCAACTCGATAGGCTCTGCTGTCCCTCCTGCCCACTGGTGCCCGATGCAGCTCTATTGGCTCTGCTGTCCCTGACCGCTGGGGGCCCTGGACGTATGCACTATATGACCCTTAACAACTAACTTCATGTTTGATATTTCTAGAACGGGGGGCCCAATTAAATGCTCAGGGACCGTTTTATCTAAAATCATGCATAGCCACACATAATATATTGATATTATTGAGATCTTCATATTTAGAAGCAAACCTCAGGCTTTTTGGGGCCACTGGTGGTCTGGGGACCAGGGTATTTGCTCATGTATGCACAGCTTGTAAACCAGGCATGCGTGCGTGCGTGCGTGCGTGCGTGCGTGCGTGCGTGCGTGTGTGCGTGTTGTGTGCGTGCGTGCGTGTTATGTATGTGTGCGTGCGTGAGTGCGTGCGTGCTCCACAGAAACCTTAGTCTGCATAAGCACTTTCAAACACAGCTGTTATTTCCATAATTGTGCTGCAGGGAGAGCGATAATAAAGTTTAATATCTGCTAAATGATAAGCTGGCTGCTGGACAGCAGTCATAGACTTCAGTCTTTCAAAGTACATCCAACTACCCAGTGTTTCTCATGAGTCTCTGAAGGTATTTTAAGGACTCAGGGAAGAAAATGGCACAGTGTGTGTGTGTGTGTGTGTGTGTGTGTGTGTGTGTGTGTGTGTGTGGTGTGTGTGTGTGTGTGTGTGTGTGTGTGTGTGTGTGTGTGTGTGTGTGTGTGTGTGTGTGTGTGTGTGTGTGGAGACGCAGGTGGTGAGTTGCAGGCTCCCAAGGCCTGGGGGACATTGCTCAAATCACCAGAGACCAAAAGAAGAACATTCTTTACCTCTGTTCTCTCTCTCTCTCTCTCTCTCTCTCTCTCTCTCTCTCTCTCTCTCTCTCTCTCTCTCTCTCTGTGTGTGTGTGTGTGTGTCTTCACCCTTCTCTCATTTACTCATTTCTCTTTCTTCCTCTGTCCATTTCTTTCCCTTTTTACCCTCCAGCTCTCCTTCACCTTCCAGGTTTTTCTTCTTTTTCCCTCTTTCTTGTTTTTTTTTTTTTCATTCCACACAAACTGTGTGCAAGTAGCTCCCCCTAGTGGCAAACACTGATATACAGGTTAAGGTTTTGTTTAAGGAAAGAAAAGAACAAATAATTCTTAAGGATGCACATTTGGAGAGCATCAATTTTGATTGTGTAATGGAATGACCCCAAAAAGATCAAATCATGTGAACCACATGGGAACACCAAGGCATTGTGGATCTCAGACCTCATGAGGCCTGTGAAGTCATCTCGAAATCTCGAAAGCGTTCGCGGCCTACCCATCTGACCACTTAACACAGCAGCCTTTCAGCATTTTCAGAGCATGTTTATTTGAATGATCAATTGATTGTGTTCCTGCTTGGATCTGAAGTAACGTAGTATACTTTTAGTTCCTATCCGTCGCTGGTCTATGACATATCTGACGTATGTATGACTCCACATTGGGTAAGATTTCAGCTTAATCAGAGTCCCTTTTCCATTAGTAAAGTCACATTCAAGTATAAGTGAAAGTGGAGGTACTTCTGTGGCCTAAAAATACTGAAGGGGGCGTCAACAAGTGTCATTTGGAGCGGCGGACATCTTGGTGGGGGATAAACAGGTTGACTTAACACTGACCCCTACCAGTATGTCTACAGCTACTATGCCACGCCCCCCGTGGTGACGACACGTTGCCAAGCACTATTTTTGGCGCTGATTGGTCCAGTGGTCGTTTGCAAGATTAGATACACACACATGCACATGCTCGCTCGCGCGCGCACACACACACACACACACACACACACACACACACACACACACACACACACACACACACACACACACACACACACATACACACCTCAGCACCACCAATGCTCTATAAACGGTCTCAACCAGTCCATGGATTTGAACCAACAAACGTCTATCAAAAGAAAGTGATGAGGATGTTTTCTGATATGGGCTATATGTCACAGTAGTTTTAATATTATATTACAAGCGTTGCGAGCTTGTAGATCTGCTATTGCAAATATTTTTGCCGCCAAATTTATGTTACCATTGATTGATAATTTTTTCATTATCGATTATGTCGATTAGTTCAATAAACTGTTGCCCCCCTACTCTCATTTACAGTACATACTTCCCTCCATTGTCTTCATGTGTTCTCTCTCCCATCCTCAAGTGTTCCTCCTTCTCTCACAACCTCCCTCTGTCTCTCGGCAGTGTGTGTGTGTGTGTGTGTGTGTGTGTGTGTGTGTGTGTGTGTGTGTGTGTGTGTGTGTGTGTGTGTGTGTGTGTGTGTGTGTGTGTGCACGCTCGTGCGTACGTGCGTGCGTGTGTTTGATATGACAAAGGGAACTGTTACATAAATGGCCAATGACTCCCCAGGCACCTCATCCGTCTAAGGCTGTGTGTGTGTGTGTGTGTGTGTGTGTGTGTGTGTGTGTGTGTGTGCGTGTGTGTGTGTGTGTGTGTGTGTGTGTGTGTGTGTGTGTGTGTGTGTGTGTGTGTGTGTGTGTGTGTGTGTGCGCACGTGCGTGCGTGTGCGTCACACACGTGAGTGCATGTACTGATGTGTGTGTTCATGTGTGAGCCCAGAAAACATCACCTGAAGGCCCCCAGGTCCTGTCTCCCACATACAGGTGTGTGTCTCAGGTGTGTGTCCATGGGATGCACCAAGGGATGTTTGTTTCCAGGCCAACTGTTGCCATCGCCAAAGAGGCCTGGAACATTCTCTTTGTTTCTTTCTATTTTGAGTGACACGGCCTCTGTCCATCTTCTGGTTTTCCAACTGCAGTGCTGGAGTAGTGCTTTGTGACTGTAGAGTCCAACACGGGAGTGGCAGTCCTTGTGACACTGCTCACATAGGTAGCAGGTCTTTCAGACTGGTTTCTAGTGCTTCTGTGGGCTCTCTTCTCATCCCACTGAAGCAGCAGGTGTTCTTCAAACCTCTGCAGCCCCTTCTGAGTTTCAAGCCTCCAGGTGTCTCTGTTTTTTGCTGATGTGATTGTGTCGATGTTTGTGGCTTTTTGGTCTTCATAGGTCTTTGTATCGTAGCTGTGGCCGTCCTCGTGGCCTCTTCCCCGCAGCGAGCTCTCCATAGAGGAGGTCTTTTGGGATTCTATCATCCTCCATAAGGCACACATGACCCAGCCAGCGAAGACGTCTCTGTTTAAGGAGTGTGTACATTTTAGCACGGGCCAGTACAGTACATATACTGTCAATGGGATAAATATGCGTTCATTTGATGAATTTAATTTCAAAGACAAAAATTACAATGTTAGTTAATGAGTATCTACTCAGAGCACTCTATGACGTTGAAACCAGAGTACTCTGAAATCAGAGACGATTCTCAAAGCATATTTAGGAACACACCCATAGTAGAATACTGAGTGACTTTGGACACATCCAGCTGTCCACCAGTCTCCGGCCACTCCCAAGTTGTCCCAGCTACACACCTGTTCCCCCTCATCAGCCATGCACTTCTCTGTCCTGCCTGTTACTGCTGCCTATAGGGTTCACAAACATGTTCCTGTCAAGGACCCCCAAATTCATATATTATATAAGTATATCTTTTGCCACAGACCCATCTGAAAGGATTTTGTGCAAGGC
This sequence comes from Gymnoscopelus microlampas, assembly GCF_963454915.1. Lineage (NCBI taxonomy): Eukaryota > Metazoa > Chordata > Actinopteri > Myctophiformes > Myctophidae > Gymnoscopelus > Gymnoscopelus microlampas. Next base: position 14,128,150 of record NC_139941.1, read on the forward strand.
CCCCCCCCCCCAAAAAAGAGAGGATTTGTGTTGTAAGACATTTTCTACAATATTCCACATTTATTTCCAAATGTTTTGAAAACAACAGATCTACAAGTTGCACGGTGAGCAACTGGATACCCCAGGGTTCCGTATCCAGAACCTATACTTTGAGAACCATTGGCCTATAAGACTGAATGTTGAGTGAATGTTTCTGTTTGTTTCTGTCTTAGCTCCGTAGCTGTTATATAAATGTTACGAAGTAGCATTCTGTGGATTTCAAGTGTATTCTGAGTCCTGCTTTCAGTCAGTTTAGCTTGTTCTTGTGAGTTCTACTTCAATATTGTAACTAGTGCTTTTGTCCTTTTGCTCGTGTGAATTATTGAATATTTGCCAGCTGCATTGGGTGTATTTGCCTGCATGCCTCACTCTGATGTAGGCCTGTTATCTTGTTCTTAAATAAACTCCTATCCTCATTACAAAATGGTGTACTGATAGAATTGACTCCAAAGATTTGTCTCCAAGAACGTTTTTGAAACAGGTGGTTTCTGGAGTGTGCATGATGGGTTTGAAGTCCTTCCCTGGATTTCCTTTCAACTTGACATCATGCAGCTAATGAAGTGTGGCAGACAGCCATTCACCCACTCAGCAGAGCTGACAATAGCTGGAGCATGTTCTCCGAGTAGGAGGAGGTGGAGGAAAAAACATGGCGATACTATAGTATAGTATCGCCATGTATACTAGCGTGTGTGGGTCCATGTTTTCTGGCTTAGTGCCATCAAAGCCCATGAGCCATGATAGGAAGATTAAGATAGGAATCTTATAAGAATCCCACAATTAATATTATATTAACTATTAATATTTCAAATAAAAAACACAAGGACTATCAAAGATCACAACACAGTTACTTGGCATAAATGATGGCACTGACTCTACTACCCTAAGCCGTTCCTCCATTCATCGACTACAACTAGTACAGAATGCCGCTGCCAGAATTCTCACCAACACCAATTGTAGAGCACATAATCTGAGTTCCCAGAAGTTTTCGCCGGCTCGGCGAGGAACTTCTGGGCCAGAGCCCTGGGATTTGTGGGCGGGATGTAATTTACGCTCTGAATCTGAGCGGACACGCCTCTTACCGGTCTGGAGCTGTGCAACTCGTGTAAAAAGTCCGACGAGAGGCAAACAGCAGTACACAACAATGGCGGCCGAAATTTCTCAAGGGGAAATTGCTTCCCGTCGATCCTATTTAGATGCAACACCCACTGCATTTGGATCCCGCCCCCTTTTCTTCATTGGCTGTTGATTTGAATCACAACGCAGTGGCCGCGCCCCCGCTGTCCAAACTCCGAGGCAATGCCTCCCAGACTATAGAGCACATAACACCGGTGTTGGCTGCACTTCACTGGCTGCCCATTAAGTCCAGAATTTTTTTTATATATATTAAAAGGATTTTAAAATCCTTTTAATAACCTATAAAGCACTGCATGGGCTGGCCCCACTTTATATCACAGACTTACTGCACTCAAATCCCAATTTGAGATCTCTCAGGTCCTCTGACAAAGGCCTTCTGGAATACCTGCGACCAAACTCAAAGTGGTTGCAGTGGTTGCTCCTACACCGTGGAACGCTCTACCCTTGGTGATAAAAAGTGCTGAATCAGTTGACGGTTTCAAGAACTTGTTAAAAACCCATTTGTTTCATAAGCATTTTGTCTTATGAAGTTTTTACCTGACCCACTTGCAGGTCAATGTTTTTGTTTTACTTCTTGTTGTGCTATTGCTCTTAAATCTTATGTGCGTTGTTTTAACTTGTTTTTACTTGATTGTTTATATTGTTGTCCATTGTACAGCACTTTGTAACATTGTTTCAAAGGTGCTTTATAAATAAAATGTACTTACTTACTACTTACACTAGTTGAGGACACAATGCTCTCTTGTTCAGTATTTTGGCATGAGTGAGTAACTTGAACCTGTGCTCATTTACTCACAAGTCTTTTTCAGACCTGACCTTGTTTCCCTCTCAGTGGTTGGTTATCTTATGTCCTCCATCTCCTTATCAGCTCCTGACAGCATGATGGTAGAACAGACAGAGAAGGCCTGAAAAACGACCTGGCTGCATGATGTGCATTACTGGGAGTAGTAATAGACCACCTTTTGTCATGGAAAGACCAGATTGAATCAGTGGGTAAGAAGACAAAACAAAGAGTCTATTTCCTTCGCCGTCTGAGATCTTTTGGTGCTAGTAGACAGATTCTTCTTTTGTTTTTCACTTCTGTTATTATGAGTGTCCTGCAGTACTGTAGTACCACCTGGTATGGATGTCTGTCTGTAGCTTTAAAGTCACAACTGCTGCAACAAGTGAACATTTGTTCAAAGATTGTTGGACAACCACTTCAGAGGCTCTATACATCTACGTATGATAACAGTATGATAAGGTTGGCAAGGAATATCACTTCAAACACTAGCCATGCTTTGTATGGAGAATATAGGTTGCTGCCTTCAGGAAGGAGATACAGTGTTCCTACATACAATAAGGTCAAACTGAAGAGGTCCTTTGTCCATCAGACGACATTGAGGCTTAATCAGGAGTTATAAGCCAGGGGTAGGCTGAGTGGTGGACATTGCTCTTGTCTTTGCATGTCTTTATGTATGTATTTGTATTTTGTTGTTTTCTTGTGTCATGTCAAATGTGTGTACTGTTATATGTTGCATACATGGCTGTTTCTGGGTCGCAAGACAAATTTCAGTGCAAACTGACAATAAAGTATTATCGTATCGTATCGTACTGGGTCGCAGGTCAGGTCAATGCAAGTCTCAAATTGTGGTGGCTTTCGCTCCTAGTGTGAAAGGATGCAAAAATATAAAATCAGTATGATACATCTTTATCACATGACTTAAGAGATGATGTACCAATTTGTGTGAGTTTGGGACTAAATATGTAGGAGGAGTAGGCTAGCACAAAGTGTGTTTTGAAGAAAAAGCTAAATCTGAAAATCTGGTTAAGCATAACTGGATAAATTGTAAGACCTACGGTTCAAATGTTATCGGCCAAAACGTAAAGCGGGCTGGTATAGTGCCACCATAAGACCAGTTTGGGAAGAAAAAAAAACAGATAAGTTCCAGACTCACGCATAGACAGACAGACACACAGACAGAGGCAAAAACATGTATCTCCGGCCCCGGGCATTCAGACTTTGGAATTGGCCTGGCTGCTGTGGTAGAGGCGGTCCTGTTGACAGACAGCTGCTACACTTGGCTTTAGCACTTTTCAGCATGTTAACCTGTCACTCAAGAGTTGCATAAATAGAGTTGAGGATGTGTAAATGAGGGGGGGAAAGTAGTGTTTTTTGTCAATGCAACAGGACAGTGTTTTTCAGTTAAATGATTGCCAATGCCAAGTCAGACAGCTTAGCATTTTGTGTGTGTGTGTGTGTGTGTGTGTGTGTGTGTGTGTGTGTGTGTGTGTGTGTGTGTGTGTGTAAAGTAGCTAAGTACATTTACTCAAGTAAGGTGTTTTTACTTTACTAGAGTATTTCCAATTTTCAGTACTTTCAGTACTTCTACTTCACTACATCTCAGAGGCAGCTATTATACTTTTACTCCACTACAATTATTTGACAGCTTTAGTTATTAGTTAGTTATAAACTTATAGATTTTGATTATTAACAAAAAACATACATTAACCACTTCAGCCCTATATATATTTCCTCCATTTGAAAATAGCAGATCTACAAGCTCAGCTTATAGATCTGCAGATCTGTACTAGATCTCAATTTTCATTTTTTTTTTTTTTACATTTTATACATTTGAAAACTTGTGAAATGGGACATTCTGCACAATGAGCACTTTCTACTTTTGGTACTTTAAGTACATTTTGATGCCAATACTTTAGTACTTTTACTCAAGTAAATATTTAATTCACTTGAAACAAGTATTTCTACATTGCAGTATTGATACTTTTACTTAAGTAAAACATTTGAGTACTTCTTCCACCACACTCTGTGTGTGTGTGTGTGTGTGTGTGTGTGTGTGTGTGTGTGTGTGTGTGTGTGTGTGTGTCTGGAGCAGAGACAGAGGGGGCAGGTCTCTGTGCCACAGGGAGGTGATGTAGCATGTTGTTAGCTAAAGAAGTATATAATAGCATGGAAACAACAATGATGACGATGGTGCACCGAGGAGTTGAACTCAACAACCACTAAGAAGAGCAAGAATAAAGTGATCTGTGGCGATCTACTGGAGGACTTTAACCTGACTGTCTGTCTGTCAGTCTCATCAACAACAAACTGGCTGCAGCTGCAGCTCTCTGGCTACTAGCTAGCTAGCTAGCTAGCAGGGGTAGCTAATCGAGCAAAGTAAGTTATGTTGCATCAACGAAGGCATTTTATCAGCAGGCTTGTGTCTGTCGTCACACACACTCCAATTAAACCTGACATGTGTCAAGCACAGTGGAAAACGCTGTATTGTGCATTGTCCGTTTTACTGGGTGTGTCTGTGTGGGGATAATATTTTTAGGCTGTAAGCTAAAAAGGGAAGCTGTATTAGCCCCAGGATGAAGATTTGAAGGATTCGTCACCTACGTCACAACCATGCGTCATCATCTGTTGGAAGTTGCTGTAGATTCGTGGAGCAAAATACAATGAAAATGCTTTTATGTGTATCACATTCAGTGGTGGAAAAAGTACTACATTCTTTACCTTTTTTTTTTAGTATACAAGGATCAATAATGCACTGTAGAAACACGCTGTTACAAGTAAAAGTATGGAATACAAAATTTACTTGAGTAAAAGTATTGGCAAATGTACTTAAAGTACCTAAAGTAGAAAGTAAGTAAGTAATTTCATAAGTGTTCAAAATGTATACAAATCTTTTGAAAATAGCAGATCTACAAGATATGCTATTTTCAAATAAGCAAAGTATATAGGGATAAAGTGGTTAATTTATGTTTTGTAATAATAACAATCTACAAAGTAACTAGTAACTAAAGTGTTCAAATAATTGAATTTACCACTGTATTTATAGTATAATGGCCGTTTTGCTCAATGCAAATGACTTATTTTGAACATATGCTTGTTACATTATACATTTACAAGCTACCTACTTCCTGTTGTTTGTGACGTCACGGACTCATCCTTGGTGTTTTTATCCTTAGGCTACAGTCAGACAGTTGTGACAAGGCCTGGATAAGTTTGGTTCTATCTGGACAAGTTGCTGTTGTCAGTCTGTGGGAATAACGATATCCAGTCTAAATGCAAATGTTGTATGCTTGCAGCGTGACACAACAGAGAGACTGACCTTTGCAGACTCACTCACTGCTAATCTTAACACAGTGTGCAAACTGTGTGTTATTTTTTAAAGTATGTGCCTGAAGCTGTCTAGCCCCTTTTTAAACTCAGTGACTCCTCACAGTTTTGTTATATTTTAAAAGTATGTGCCTAAAGCTGTCTAGACCCTTTTAAACTCAGTGACTTCTTACAGTTTTGTCATATTTTAAAAGTATGTGCCTAAAGCTGTCTAGACCCTTTTAAACTCAGTGACTTCTTACAGTTTTGTCATTGTAGAAATAGCCCAGTAGGCTTACATTGAAGTCCATGCAAAACCATCTAGACAATATAAGTGGAAAATAATTCACTGAAACACTCATCTCTCCATTTCTTTGACTTCAGCTTCTATTAAAAATATTTGATTTCAGTAAATAAAGACATAGGCTATAATTACTAAACATGAAGGTAAAATGGTGGACGATTTGAGGATTAAAATGTGAAAATTTGTGACAGAATGTGACAAGGAGACCCCTTTAGGACTTGTTAAACTAAAAGTTCACTGTTATGGAGGTGAATGTATCTATCTGTGGCTGTGCTGGTTGGTGCACAGACATTAAGATACACATTTTACATTTTAAATACAAACCGTGGTCCTAATTTAAATTTATCTCACCTCCCAATCTAGATATTGGAAATTTCTCAAGTTTTCCCTTTGACATCTATAATTTTTATTAGGCTGAATTCGGCTTGCTGCTATGGATAGATTGGTCAAATGTGGAGTGAGCAATAACAATTCTGAAATGGTTTTAATGAGTATGAGTATGTTTACCAGTGTGTAAGGAATCATAGACCTGGCAAACCTTGGCATGTATGTTGTTGACGTGACATCCCTTCACTTATAAACAAAAAAACTGAGCAGAACTAGGGCAGAGAAACCAGTGCTGGTTGCCCTTGATTGCTCTCAGACTGTACTGAGTACAACTCGGTTCAAGTAGTCTGATTTGGGAATTACATTTCCAATTGTTGTTATAGTATGTAGACAGTGATCCCCTCTGTGCTGCAGCTTTTTTTTAATGCCGTTTGTTTACCTACTCGGTGATAATAGATGATCATAACATTAAATTAATTGGGACTAGACATCGCTCTGTAATGCGCTCCGTCCTACAGTAGACGTGCTTGGGTTTGTCGGCACAAGCCAGCAACCTTAATGCTTAATTCATACTTTGTTGCGCTGTGCGACACGTTGTGAGCTGCTAGATCATTGGTTCTCAAAGTGGGGTCCGGGGACCCCCAGGGGCACTTGGGGGGGATTCCAGGGGGTCCCCAGCAAAACTAAGACATAGTAAGTTGACATAGCATCACAATCATTGTAACCCCTTTATCCATTTATATGTTGGCTATTCAAAAATAACAGATCTACAAGCTCGAGCTGTACATCTGCTATTATTGAAAATATTTGAAGAATATCGTTTAAAAAAATGTCAAACATAAATCTTCTCCTCAGGGGGTCCCTGGCACAAATATTTTCAGATGGGGGTCAGCGGCCAAATGCATATCAATTTGGGGGTCCTTTGAGAACCACTGTTGTAGATGGTCTATTTTCGACGCGTGACTCCAGTGCTCCAATGTACACTGTAAGTCAGGCTTAATTCCTGCTCTTTTTTTCGTGTTTGAATTGCACGAAGGTCCGACGTCGCCGATGGCCTGTATCCCAGCCATGGACACAGAAGAAACTCCCACGTGCCCTCCGGTGCACCAGAACGGAACTGCCCACCACCAGGAGCCTCAGGGGCCCAAGCCGGCCCCGCCCGTCCTGAGGGTTCATCTCTACCACAGCAGCCAGGGAGGGGCTGAGCGTAGCCCCCTCAGCTACACACCCGGGGACTACGTGGCTGAGCAGCTGTGCATAGACGCAGCCAAACAGTGCAGTGAGTAGTGGATCTGCAACCCCATTCATCTGCGCTGTTTGGGACACACAGGTCCCAAGATAAGGTTATCAAGAGGCCGCAGTTAGACCTGTCAGGGAGCGCGTTGGCTTGTTCATTGCAAAAGCTAGCCCGCCTTCACACTTTATTTCCCTCTGTCTACCTTTATTTACTCTTGTTATTTATAAGCAAAAAAATAGGTTAGCTCTGCTTGGGATGGTGGAAGTCAATGGAAGTATAATGCTGCTATTTACAGGACTAGCCTGCATGTTGTTGTGATGGCATGTTGGGTGTTTGATGATAAACAGAACACGACTGACATTTGAGCTAAATCTAAATGTCGAACACGTGTTCCCATGGCATTGTCTGTTGTTTTCTCCTCTTGGGGTTGTCCTAAATTCTGATGTCAAATCCGAATGCTTGCCTGTAGGAGCAGGGAACAGTAGAGGCACCAACTTAATGAATGAGCCTCAATATGAGGAAATTTTAAAGGTGGGGTTCCCTGAGTATCATATAAAAGCTAAATTACTACTACTGTGTTAATAATGTGATAAATTGTGTGATATTTTTAGCCCCGCAAGAAGCGGGGCTCTAAGGATGCTGAGAGGCTAGTGAGAGGCTAAGGATGCTGAGAGGCTAGTGAGAGGCTAATGAGAGGCTCTATGGATGCTGAGAGGCTAGTGAGAGGCTCTATGGATGCTGAGAGGCTCTAAGGATGCTGAGAGGCTAGTGAGAGGCTCTATGGATGCTGAGAGGCTAGTGAGAGGCTCTAAGGATGCTGAGAGGCTAGTGAGAGGCTCTATGGATGTTGAGAGGATAGTGAGAGGCTCTATGGATGTTGAGAGGCCAGTGAGAGGCTAGTGAGAGGCTCTAAGGATGCTGAGAGGCGATGGAAAGGCTTGTTAAGACTGCGGGCAAATCTGATTTGTTTCTCAAATGCAATCTTTAGGACTGACTATTGATCAGATCGGATTTAAATATTCAGACGTCGTCGACCTATCTGCATTAGTTGTTGTGGTAATGACATGTATACAGTAGGTGTGAGTAATTCTTAACTTAAACTCTGTCGTACATCGGTGTCGCTAGTCTCTCACCAGAAATAGCCGATCTACATGCTAAAAATGTGTGTAGAATGTCTATTTTCAGTGAGTGACATTAATCAGGTTTCAGTGTCCAGACTGAGAAATCGGCTTTGAATCGCATTTCATTGTGGTTCAAATATCAGATTTTTTTCCTCTTTGATCTCTGATTCCAGTCTGGATAGGCCAAAGATCTGATTTGGGCTGCCAGTCTGAACATAGCCTCAGACACTGAGTCTTGCTTAGAATTACAGAGCTTGCTATGTACTGTATCCGCAGGTTTCATTGAGACATACATTATTTTCCAGTGTTTATCAATATTGGCTATGGGTCACACATCGCAGCTTGAATACATTTCCATTTCCCATCTCTGTGTTGTCTGTCTCAGGTGTGTCACCTCTCTACTACAGCCTTTTCGGCCTTTTCCGAGAACAAGATGGCCTTTGGTTCTCACCCAACCACATCTTCCAGCTTGACGAAACGGCCTCGGAGGACGTGTTCTTTAGAATACGGTAGCATACTTTGCATTCCACTCACTTTGTTTGTTGTGTGTTTTCCCCCTAAAGATTATTTTGAATCCCGAGTGAATATGTGATTGTCACCCCACATGACAGGTATTACTTTCCTGGCTGGTACAGCAATGGGACATCCAGGGCCTATCGATATGGAGTCACCAAGGGGCAGGAGAGCCCCGTCCTGGATGACTACGTCATGACATACCTCTTCTCTCAGGTAAAAACTCGAGCATACAGTGATGAATTATGAATAACAAACTATAACAAACTAAAACAACAATGTTTGGCTTTTTGGACATTGATATCCCCATGCATCAGCTGAAGTGCTTGATATAGTTTGTTGTGCGCTGTCGCACACTGAAAATACATCTCCAAGCTCCAAATAATTTATGTGGAGGTGGAGGCCTGTAAGATATCAGCCAGAAAATGGTTGCTTTATTTAATGTATATCCGGAGATCATCTTCCTGTACCCTTCCAGTACTCTGTCCAGAAGCTCCCTTGTAGATCACGATTAGACATCTAAAAACGAACCCCTCGTACAGGCCTGGCAGTATTGATTGCATATTGCCACTTGTGTTGTGGTGTCACATTGCAGATTCAGTAAGAGCACTGGCCAGGCACTTTGATAAGGGCCCTGTATTTAGAGCGCTACCGTACCTACATCCCAGTGAATTTCCACACTGACTTGAAAGCTGACGTAAACAGTGTTATATTTGATCGCCACTAGTGGGGAGGCGTTTTGTCTCCTTGACGCCAAGCTGGCTTGATCAGGCCTCATCTAGATGGCGAAGTTAGGGCATCTAGACAGCAGTGTGATAGGTTTAAAAACAAATTTGAACTTCCTGCTGTGCCGCATTCCCCATTTGACCTTTTCTGTACAATGAAGCCTTTTGACGGAACCAGCGCCATGTCAATGTTCCACTGTTCTGCCACTTTAGTTGCATATGGTATTTATAATAAACTCCAGGCTCCCTAGCAAACTGAGAAGTGTGACCTGAGATGAGTTGTATCTACTGGCACTGAAATGTTCTGTTCTGGACTAAATTTGGAAAAAAAGAATGTCATTGACTGCCTATAAGCAGGCCACAGAGGTGCATTTCATGTTATGGGGTTTTTGGAATTGGCATTGCTATAACATTTGATTGAAGAGCTATACATATTGTGTGAGCATTGTGTGCTCACAGCAGCCTTATGAGTTGAATCCACGTAACTTGAAGCCACAGTGACTGCTGAACTCTGGGTGAACTACCGTGGAATGCGGACAACGTTCACCTTAGTCACCTGGGAAAGGCTAAAAGGCTTTGGCAGTGCCACTAATGGGTTATTAAGGTGAATGTCTTTTCTACAAGCCTGACACTTAGCTCACCCCTGCCGGGTTCATAAGGGACATTTGATTTTGTGTCGGGCTTATCCAAGAAGACTGTGCTTCCCCATTTGTCTGGCTGCAAAAAGCAGTGCTCTGGGCTAAATGATGTAATACAGCATTGGACACAGGTCTGTCAGCATCTTCTTTGTATCCAAGGATATGACTCAATACCAGCAAGAGCCCATTATACCACATTAATCTCAAAATGCTGACGGTATCTTTTTAAAGGACCGACTCCGCTGTCAGACCTAACCTGTCTGTCATAATATTGCCTCTGCACCACATTTTATCTGCACATAGTGGAGGAGTGATTTCGTCAGTGGCCTGGTGAAGATTCCCAATTCCCACGAGGCCCAGGAGGAGTGCCTGGGGATGGCTGTGCTGGACATGATGAGAACAGCCAAGGACAGACAGATGTCACCGCTGGACATCTACCACACTATAAGGTACAAATGAAAACAATCATGGCAGCTGTCACCCAGACATTTCTAGATCCAGAATCTAGAAGCTGAGGGTTGAAAGACGGTTTCTTGTGCGGTCCTCCATCTAATGCAGGCTCCCTAAAAGTCACCAACACTTTTTTTCTCTCCCTGCTCTAGTGCCACCCTTAGGCCTAAATGTCTACCTTTGCACATCTGTCACATTTGCACATCTGCACATATACTGTACATTATCCAATAGGCAGCTTGCAGGATGAATCCGATTTATTTTGGTGACCCCTTGGCCCTATCTCTAGCACCACCCTTTCCAGTTGGGTGTTAAGGAGCAGCACAGCCTCTAGGCTGCCAGTGACGCTTTCACACACTTTATCTTGTTAATGCTCTGGATTAGCTAAAAGTACTGTATAGTCTGCATACTCTGAGATATCTCGACTTAGTTATTAGTGAGATTTCACATCTCCATCAGCAGTTAAAAACGAGCATATTGCTAAGTGATGCTTAAAATGAAAATTGTTGTTGATCTAGATTTAGCCTTCATTGAGTGATCAGATATTGCACTCCTGTGACCGCTGCATTTGTTTCTCCTTTAAAGCTACACTCTGTAACTTTTATGTCCTAGACCAGGGCTCGAACCCTGGCCTCTTGCATTAGAGAGAACATTTCTGTAAAACACCTTGCGTTACATTTGCTGTACGAAAGTATGGTGCAGTATGTATTATTATTACAATATACTATCATGTTTAATTCATTAAAATAGATCAACAACAGTATTCTGAAAAAAAAAAACAATCCAACGTGCTGATAAAACTTTGATTGTGAAGTATTGTCCAAGGTGAGTCATTTTAATCATTGGAAGGCGGTTAGTTCAGAGCTCCAGCCCAGATCACCTGGGAAAGTTTGGGTGAAGAAAGTAAATGAGTAATGTTCTCTCACCACCGCTGCGTGCAGGTGTGTTGTGTTGTAGCTGTGCTTGAACGTGAATAGTTGTGTTGCTGAAATAGAGCATGCGTGCTCAGCAAACCATACCTGCATAAAGATATTTCTTTTTAACATCTCGTTTCTGTGTGCAAGGGCTAGCGATGGTTCAGCACTTTGTAACTTTGAGAAAAAGTGCTAATACGCGTAGAGTTAATATCTTACATCTACAGTTACGATTAAACATGGCTTCCTGGCTCTGCTTTCAACAGTGGTGAGAAGGATCTCAGTGGAACACGAGTGACGATACACACGGACGCAAATCGGCTTCAATACGTTCCTGCAGAGTAAAATCCTGAGTGTCATTTAACTTTGTACAAATGTAGCCAAATGGACCAGTTAGATTTGTACACTCTCAAGAGATACAAGTAGATAAATGAACGCTGAGGATTTTACACTGTGTGGTTCGACTTGTGGGACACAATTGTTTATTCACAGAAATCGGGCGAATATTTAAACCCTAAGAAATATTTAAACCCTAAAATGCTTTTTGCCTTGTTTTTTTTGCCTTTTTTGCTTTTTGCTCCCCAATTTAGTCGTTATATTAATAAATAATAATAGCTTGAATTTATATAGCGCCTTTCATAAACCAAAGGACGCTTTACATCAAAACAATGAACAACTAACAGACAAATGAACAAACAAACAACAAACAACTATATGCCATAAGCCTGAGAGAATAGGTGTCTTTTCAAGGCAGCTTTAAAAGAGTCCAGTGTTGGAGCGTGGCGAATCCCTATTGGGATGGAGTTCCACAGGGTGGGGGCTGCCACACTGAAGGCTCTGTCCCAGAAGGTTCGCATGTTTGTGTTGGGGACAGAGAGGAGGTCCAAGTCTGTGGACCGCAGGGTCCGTGACCGAGTCGGTTTATGGAGTAGGCTTGAGAGGTACTGTGGAGCAAGGGCATTTTGACATTTGTAGGTAAGAAGGAGGAGTTTGTAATGGATGCGAGTTGAACAGGAAGCCAGTGCAGTTGTTTACGGGTAGGAGTGATGTGCTGCCAAGGCGTGGTGCGGGTGAGAACTCTGGCAGCTGAATTTTGGACATACTGTCTGGAGCCTATCCAGGTATTTGTTTGGGAGCCCAAACAGGACTCCATTGCAGTAGTCCAGACGGGAGGTTACAAATGCATGAATGAGGGTCTCAGCCACAGAATCGGAGAGTGAGGGACGGAGCCTAGAGATGATCTCGAGGTGGAAGAAGGCCGATTTGGTTATGGATATGATGTGTGACTGGTAGGAGATAGTGCTGCACGATTCTTGCTCAAATGTGAATCACGATTTTCTTCCATAAGAATTGAGATCACGATTCTCACACGATTCTCTTGTAAATATAAAAATATTAAGCTTTTTTTAATTTTTTATATATATATATTGAAAAGGAAATCGCCATAATTTAAAATCGAGATTGCATAGGTGTCTGAATTGAGATCACGATCTTTTTTCGATGAATTGTGTAGCACTAGTAGGAGAGGGTTGAGTCCAGAATAATGCCAAGGTTGCGGACTTTCAGAGATGGAGATAAGGAGCTGCCATCGACATGGAGTAGAACATCTCCAATCTTCTTGAGCAGTGCCTTGGGTGCCACAACCATGAGCTCTGTTTTTGAACTGTTTAGTTTGAGAAGGTTAGTGGTCATCCAGGCTTTTATTTCACTGATGCAGTATGCAACACACATTTATGTGTGTTGTCACTGCTGTTGTGTCCTACTGGCTCACCTGCCAGTGAGGAGCCCCCACCGGGAGGACGGGCCTCCACGCCTGTAGGAGCACGTGCAGTGACAAATATCACCCTCCTGAGCCACTGCTGCCCCATATCATGTTATAGCTATTAGCTAGTCAGTTACAGTATGTATTATGTCATTGACAGAACTACTCTTATGGTATTATAATTCCAGGATTTTATCACACTATTACTATGCTATTCAATTGTATAAATTTGAGGAGCTGTTGTTTGGGTACAGGAATGTATTTATGATAAATTTCTCTCTCTCTCTTTCTCTTTCTCTTTTATCTTTCTTTTCAACCCCAGCTACAAGTCCTTCTTGCCCAAAAGCATGAGAGCTCAGATCCAGGACCGCAACTTCTTGACGCGCAAGCGGATCCGGTTCCGCTTCAAGCGCTTCATCCAGCAGTTCAGCCAGTGCCGGGCCACGGCGCGTGACCTCAAGCTCAAGTACCTCATCAGCATGGAGTCCCTGGAGCCCGCCTTCTACGCCGAGACCTTCCAGGTCCGGGAGCCGGCCGGCGGCACCGCCACCATCCTGGTGACGGCAAACGGTGGCATCCAGTGGCATCGGGACGCGAACAAAGACTCTGAACAGGTCCGGTACCGGGCGAGTCCCGGGACTTACCTCTAACCCTTTGCCTCAGCTTTGGTAGACTGGGGTTATTATTAGGGGTGCGACAGCTATTCGAACTAAACGATTAACGTGTATATATATATTTTTTAAATAATGATCGTGACGTGTTGAGAGCTTGTAGATGTGCTATTTTTGTGTGACACTGTTGTATGACTGTTGTCCTTGTTTACTGTAAATCGCTCTGGATTAAGAGCGTCTGCTAAATGCCTAAATTGTAAATATAAAATGCAATACCAATTGGTATTATTGAAGGGGAGTTTCAGAACTTTTTGTGGGCAGTATATATATATATATATATATATATATATATATATATATAATCTAAAAAAGGTTCTTCTTGATTATTAGTGATGGATATAATAATTGCTAAGAATGTAATTGTTAGTCGCAGCCCTAGATATTTTTCAAAATTCCTCAGCCTGTTTGTTGGTCATTACGGGGGAATGTATGTATCGTAAGTGGTCAACCTGCGCGACTTTGGATTGATTGCAGTAAGGAACAATCTCTTTGAAAATGTTTTTTAGCATCAAGCTGAAACCCAACATTACACTTGTCACTTTGATCCTGCGGAACGCCGACACTGACTGACATGTCTAAAGTGGAAGAATGTGCTCAGTTGTTTGCATGGCTACACTGGTGTGTAACCGCATGTGTGACAGTGTATTAGAGACGGGGGTTAGAGCCATCAGATCAGCAGTAGCGTGGAGCACTAATGCTCTTGTCGTCTGCACAGGGTTTATAGAGCGTGTCGGCCCACTTGAATGACGGCGTCACAGAGATGTTGACACCCCGTCGCTTGTTATTATCAGAGCAACTGGGCACCCTGACACACTAGGCTGTGTCACTGACATGGCTAAGAATTTAAATGCTTTGTACTGTGGCATCACGCTGGATCCCATTATCTTGATACTTTAGACTGTGAAGAAAGGGAAGAATATTGATCGAAACTCAACAGCCTTAACCACATGAACCCTCGCGTCCCTCTTCTGGGCATGTCATAATAGGTAGAGCTTTAGCAAACGTAGGCAAACATTAGCAAAGACAATAGGCAAACATGATGTGAATATAGCCGATCTAGAAGCTCACAACAACCCCTTGAGACGCGTTGTGAGCTTGTAGATCGGCTATTTTCCCTTTTTGACGTATAAGATTCAAGGTAATTTTTTTTCACGTCTTGTGTAGATGTATAACAGTACTTTATTTTATTATTATTATTATTATCATCATCATTATTGGAACAGGATGAATGAATCATTATATTTTTAGGGAACCTAATTTGTATTTGTGGTACAGTATTATCGGTTTCATAGTGAAATACGAACTTGGCATCTTGGTGAAATTTAGTCACAGAGAACACTATTCTCTCATTTCGGAGGAACACACATGCGCTTGATGAGCATATTGTTTTATCCCTGTTTCACCCTGGAGTGGGAACAAAATTGGCAGATTACTCCCAGCTTCATCTAGCAAACAATAAGCTATCTGTGGTCACCAGACACATGCCTGCAACATAAGCTTTTTCCACAGTAATACTAAGATATACGGTCGGATATCTGGCTCTGGACAACCTGATATCCAGTCCTTGTTTATGCCCATATATGGAGGTTTCTGATAGGTTTCTGATGTCCGCTGGACTGCCCGCCCGCCGGCCGGTCCTCCTCTAAAGCCACTTTTAATATAAGATAAAAAGTAAATTTGAAAATGTGTGCTTTAAGTCAATTCGTTGATATAGGAAAAAAATCACGTAATTCAAGATTATTCAAATAATCGAAAAGATTATCGATAGAATAATCGTGGAGAAAAAAGACAGATGCAGCCCTAGACAACGCATATCTCCAACTCTGTTCTATCATTGAGCAACAAACCGTTTTCTCAGGATTGCCTTCCAAGATGTGTCATCCTCTGTGATGTAATGTGTCCAATGTCATGTGTGTCCAGGAGCTGCAGACCCTGTGTGACTTCCCAGCTGTTACTGACATCAGCATCAAACAGGCCAACAAAGAGAGCACCTCAGAGAGTCGGGTTGTCACCATTAACAAGCAAGACGGCAAGAATCATCTGGTAAGAACACTTCCTACACAGTAGAAATGGGCGTCCATTTTTTTCAAGTCAAATAAGCATTCTAAAAGTCCCATTGTAAAATACTTGATAAACACAGCTGGATTGTAGAACAAGACAATGTCCTGTTAAGAATATTCACTGTAACGTTCCATGGATGCATTACTGTTCACAATTTAGTTTTTCTTATGGCAAGGCAAGAGGAGTGCTCGTTTTTACTCTGTGTATGTGCAAGGTTTTACAAATCACTTTAAAAGAAGGCATACTATGACGCGTACCGTCGGGTACCTTCCATGCATTTGCACAGCAACCTCCTTGTTTGTGCAGGCAGCAACTGGGATTGCTTTCTTGTGGAATTTTTATAAAAAAAATGTCCATGATTTTCATGTCGCAAAATTTGGTAGCTGTTTTAGAACGGCTAGGATGCTTTTGTATATTGCATATTATATGGTGTATTCTGCTCCAAGAGCAAATAAATTGGTAGCCGTGTGCAGTTTTCAGACGCTACAGCAATTATAGGAATCCTGTTGACACCTTCTCTTGCACATTGTCTCAGGAGTTGGAGTTCGCGAGCCTAGCTGAAGCTCTTTCCTTCGTGTCCCTCGTCGACGGCTACTACCGCCTGACTACAGACGCCCACCACTACCTCTGTAAGGAGGTGGCGCCCCCTAGGCTCGTGGAGGCTATCGTGTCACATTGCCACGGCCCCATCTCGTAAGTATCTCATGCAGTACCTCTTGACAAGAGGTCCATAGTTTCCCAAGTGCCTATCCGAACACAGTATCTAAATGTCTCAATAGAAGAGCAGGTAGACCATCCACAACACCACAGGTGTGCTAGTTATTTTGTATTAACATACTACCATGCAGATTGGTCAAATAAAATACAAAAATCGGTAAGAAATTAAAGTTATTGATTGCAGCTTTAAGAGGGTAATTTCACAGGAAGCATCACAGCCTGGTGAAAAGAATGAAAGTGTTGGCACTGAGATGATTATTTTGGAAACCTTGTTGCCTTTCAGCTCTCATGTGGCAATATTTTCTTCACAGAATGGAGTTCGCCACAAACCGACTGCACAAGTCCGGAAACAAGCGAGGAGTTTATATTCTGCGATGTAGCCCGAAGGACTTCAACAAGTATTTCTTGACCTTCCCCGTCGTGGTACGTGGTAACGTTTTGCATTTTTTCATTACTTTTTATTTCATTTTGGCTAGATTGGCTATTTTCGCAGAATGTTCTATGGTCTATTATGGCATGCCCAGTATGGGGATTGCTAGGGTTCAAGTGGTTAACTGTCCAATGTCTGTGTGCTCCCGTGTCCTGCCCTAGGTTTACAACACCATCGAGTACAAGCACTGTCAGATCACACGGTCTGCCGGCGGTGAGCTGAACCTCAGCGGAACCAAGCGGAACTTCGGCAGCCTGCAGGAGCTGCTCGGCTGCTACCAGAAGGAGACGGTGCGCTCTGACGGTGTCACTTTCCAGTTCAGCAAGTGCTGCCCCCCCAAGGCCAAAGGTAGCAAGGCAGCAGCATTCGTTTTATGGTTTTGATACGTTTTCATGACTATTGGCAGCGTTGGTTGGTTCTGACATGAATTCCTTAGATATTGTACTTGGAACAATGTAGTGCATCTCCGACACTGCATTTTTAAACAGTTGTTTAATCCTCTTTAAACAGCTCTTTCTTCCAAGAGTCTACAGTATTTAAAGCAATAATAACTTCATAGAGCAAATCACAAAGCAGTTACAATATACAAAACCTTGCAATTAAACTTGGAGAATATAATTTGTATTGTTCTTTTCTGCTAGAGGTAGGTTACCAGCAATACATGTGACAATGCTACAATTATAATATGACACTCTGGTTGTGCGTGTGTTTTTTTCCCCTTTACAGAAAAGTCCTGCCTGTTGGTATGCAGGAGCAACAAGGGCTCAGAGGTTCCCCACTCCCCCTCGTTACATCGACACAACATCAGCCAAATGGTGTTCCACAAAATCAGGAAGGAAGACCTGGAATTTGTAAGACTTGGCGCTCGCATTCAGGCAGCATCTAGTATTGCGTACCCAGGCAATTCGAGATCTCCACTTACCGAAATCTAAATTCAATGTAGGAGCTAGAACAGCTGAGGAAAGCTATTAAACCTATGCCCACTGCTTGGAAAACAAGTCCTGATACTGTCCCAATATGAAGGACCGCCCCAAAGTGTTTGCATTGGGAGACTGGATATAGTATGGTTAAGGCGCATACCACATGGACGCAAACTGCCCTGACCAGCGGGTCCCCCGGTAGGATTCCCTGCCAGCTGGATCAATTGCTGCATGTAACTTCCCTACTCGCCGCATTTCATGTCATCTCGACTGTAACTTTAATAAAAGGCTAGGATATTTCCCCCAACCCAACAACAACTTTGAATTGGTTCTGAAGTTCAGTTATTTGCGAAATCTCCGAATTATTTCGGCCCAGTTTTAGCCTATACATTGAGCTTGAGAGATCTCCGGTCATATGGCTACATGAGACTAGGGGCCATCCCATACATCTCAGTTTACCCAACAATGTTAAACATGTGTTTATATAATATACTGTAACCATACTGTACATCTGTATCCAGGAGCCTGATCTGCCAACAGTAGAACTTGACATCTCATTGAATGTCGAATGTTTTCCTGTTTCAGATGGAGAGTCTGGGTCAAGGGACGTTCACCAAAATCTCCAAAGGGGTCCGCAAGGAGCTGGGGGACTACGGCCTCGTTCACCAGACAGATGTGGTCATGAAAGTGTTGGACCAGGCCCACCGCAACTACTCTGAGGTCTGTAATATCGTTGCTGTCGGGCAGAAACCTTGTATCTCCATATTTAAACGTTTTATGTTTTTTTTATTATTAATGCCCTACTTCATCATACAAGAGTGTCGCACAAAGGTAGTGATGGCTATTTTCACTATTTTAAAGGTAGGGTAAGTGATTGTCTTTGGTTAAAATAAGTGTAAATAGCTCTATATTCTGATAGTACTCTTGCTATAGAGTGTTTGTTCAGTAACAGGAGTCTCTCCAGCTCTTTATTAAACAGAAAATGCATTTTCAGGTCAGGATACCAATTTTATTATTTTATTTGATAGAGTGAAATTCAGAAACAACCAGAAAACAAGAACAATAAATAACAATGACTAATACATGACAGCACAGTTGTGTGTGTGTGTCTGTCAATCCTAATGGCTGTTTGTAAGCAGAAAATAAAGTGCTGATTTGCATATTTTAATGATATAATAATATCTAAGCACCTAATCTAAGTAGGTGCTGAGCTAACGCATATGATTAACATAATGTCACTGTCGCGCTGAAATCTTCCAAAACCGTACATTTTCAGGAAGTGAAAAAAATAACCTGTTCTTTTTTCTTTTTTTTACTTTGTTTATTGGATTTTCCACAGAAGCATTCAATATAAAAAATTGGTACTATGCAGATACATAATAGCTTCCTAAGAACCTGTGTTCTAATGGATCCAATGTAGTTATTATTTAGTCATAAGTTCTTCTTAATACTTTTAATTGATGCAATGTATATACAATCCACAGACAGACTTAACCATTTTCAACCTGGCAGCCCTATTTTGGGCATGTCGTTATATATATTTATATATTTCAAATCTAGCAGAAATGGCATTATCTACAAGCTCACCTCGCCTGAGCTGGTAGATCGGCCTATTTGTGTACTGTTGCGCGACACTGTCATACAACGAAGTATAAAATGGGGCATTCATTTATGAAAACAAAACATTGAAAGATTAAATATGTATTATGTACATACAAAGTGTATGTCCAATAGCAACACTATGTATGTAGACAATGTGCAACACACTGTACATTCTATTCTTATGTTCATCTACAGATCATTCAATGTAAGAGAGATTATTTGAAAGTAATGGGATCACTGCAGCCCTGCACCGACATGCAATCTATGAGCTAGTGGCAATAATTAACTTCACCATTCTCTCCACAGTCTTTCTTTGAAGCTGCCAGCATGATGAGCCAGTTGTCCCATAAGCACCTAGTTCTTAACTATGGCGTGTGTGTCTGCGGGGAAGAAAGTATGTGTGATTTACTTACACACACACACACACACACACACACACACACACACACACACACACACACACACACACACACACACACACACACACACACACACACACACACACACACTTGTATCATTAAACTTGTGAGGATATATAAATTGTAGGATAGCAATTTTACAAATGCACCGACACCTGGTTGCAGACCAGTTTCGTTGTTTTTCGGCTATCTAAAAACTTTTGTTTTTAGATAGCCGATTTACAAGCTCACAATGCATTTTGCCACCACACGTGAGCTTGTAGATCAGCTATTTTTTGGTGCCCGACACCGGCATGTGACTATCTATAAATCAGGCCTACCTCCAACCCTAACCCCCAAAGCTAACCTCTAAATGCGTAATCCTGATCCTAACCCCACCCTGGATCATTTCCTAATTGCAAGCCTAACTCCCCAAATCATATTTAACCATAAAACATGGGGACATTGGCCCTCACAAGCATAGTAATACAAGTAAAAACCCCCCATCAGCCTCCCGTCAACATGCTCTATAAGCTTATGGTGAAATAATGTCAAAAGTCACCCAAGTCACCTGATAATCTGTGTTATCCCGTGAGGCGGTGGGCTGTGATTAAAGTGTGGCCCACAGAAGGCTATTCTTAGTGGGATTCCGATAGGTAGCCCCAAGGAAGAAACCCTCTTAAGTGCCATGCACAAGTATAGCCTGATTTATACTTGAAGGCATCTCTGCACAGAAAAACTGCTTTTTGACCTGAACCTGCATGTGTCCGCATAGGACAAGCTTTGGGTCTTTTCTTTTAACAGGATATGTTGATGTAATGTATATTGTAGTAATGATATAATAATAATGTTATTCATAGCACACATTTTGTACATCCAATGTAGCTGAACATGTTTTATAATACTGAGAATATTCAACAAACGATGTAAACATGTATAAGAAAGTAAGTTGGTTTGGATTTAGGACGTTTGATACGGATCCTGGTGAAGTTGATCTGAGTTCCTACATGATTTCAGACATCATGGTGCAGGAGTACGTGAAGTTTGGCTCCCTGGACTTTTACCTGAAGAAGAACAAGAACACTGTGAACATTCTGTGGAAACTGGAAGTGGCCAAACAGTTGGCCTGGGCCATGCACTTCCTGGTAAGAAATGCACTTCCTGGTAGGACATGCACTTCCTGGTAGGATGCGATAGCAATTCAATAAATGTTGTGAGCAAGCATTTTTGCGACGGTGGCAACGAACCAACTGGAAGAAATGACAGGCAAGAAACCAGGCTATAGGGTGGGTGGCCGGCCATCTACCTTGACTGTGTCGGGGTGGAAAGAGAGAGAGGAGAGAGACAGAAGATGAAGAGGCAGAGCGAAATAGAGAGTGAGAGACGGAGAGAGAGATAATGGCAACAACAATTGTAAAATTATGATGACAACAATAACGATAGCTGGTATAACAAGATGACAGCAATAACAATAGCGAGTATAACAATAGTATATTATAATAGCGTGCAAGAGAGAGATTCAAGCAATAGCATCAACAATAGTAAAACTATGTTGACAGCAATTACAATAGCAGGTATATAGTATATTATAATAATAATAGCTTGCAAGAGAGCGATAACAAGCAATAGCAACAGCAGTAGTAAGAACTATGACTGCAGTAATAATAATAGAAAGCAAAAAGTCAGAACAGGACAACAATATCAAATATACATAAGTTGCATGCTCAAAACAAAAACGTTTTTTTTGGGAATATGCAAGTAAGAGACATCATTTCATTGTCCATCCAATTAGCAAGTTAATTTAATCGGGCCATTTTCCATCTGACCTTCATGCAGGGGAAGTCACTGCTTCATTATTTATTTGATTAAAGGGCTACCATCTTCATTACGCTAAGCCCTTTATCCATCAGAA
Source organism: Gymnoscopelus microlampas (assembly GCF_963454915.1). Taxonomy (NCBI): domain Eukaryota; kingdom Metazoa; phylum Chordata; class Actinopteri; order Myctophiformes; family Myctophidae; genus Gymnoscopelus; species Gymnoscopelus microlampas. The sequence continues at coordinate 14,150,112 of NC_139941.1, forward strand.
AAATGTTTTATAGATGTTTTCTTGTTTGCACTCATCTGTTCTAATGTCTCTTTTAAATTATGTTTGACATACACACTAGTTCACACTTACAGTAGCAGGATTCTGACTGTTCTGTCTCTCTGCGTCTGTAGGAGGAGAAGAACCTTGCGCATGGGAACGTTTGTGCAAAAAATGTTCTCCTCATCAGAGAGGAGGACCGGAGGAATGGGAACCCTCCTTTCATCAAGCTCAGTGACCCAGGAATTGGCATCACTGTCCTGCCAAAAGAGAGTGAGTTGCTGGCCTTCCTCTACTTTGCAAGTGTCTGTGTGATTCTCTGCTTTGGCCAGCAGAGGGCAATCGTGGAACATCTACTTGGCTGTAAATGCATTGAAGGGTTTTGTTAAATTAATGTGACTTTTGTTTTCACTCTTTTTCTTTTTTTTTGTATCTATAATTTGAGCTTAAATCAAACTTAAAAGATAACATTTGGAGAAACGTTCCAGTGCAATGGTGTATGAAATTCATGATAGAATATTAATATAAAGAGAGTCCTTTATTATCATCATCATTATTTACATTTGATACAATTTGTGTATAACGATGTGAACCAGGGGGTGTGATTTTTCTCACATGATTCATTAGTTCAAATATTTGTTGTGGGAAGGCTAAATGTCTGTTGAACCTAGTTGACTGTTGCACCATAGCTGTCTGACTGTTGCACCATATTCTATGCATGAACAACAGTCACCTTGTAGACGTGGAGTTTCAGGTGCCAGTTCAAATCATCCTCGTTGATGTGGCAAAAAACCTGTGCGGTTGTAATGGAGACCCTGGCTATTTCCTCTAATTGTGTACCGTCCACCTAACCTTGTCCTTGGGGCACAAATACGGTTTTGTGGACTGTATTTGGAACCCCCCTTTTTGAACAACCCCCTGGAACCCCTATAGGGGAAAGGGGTTCCAGGGGCTCCCAAGAACATTTTACAGTTTAAAAACACTTTTAACTGTATTTTATACTTCAGCTGTTCAAAAATAGCCAATCATTTCGCAATTATTTGTATTTATTTTTAAACATTTTAACAACACAAATCTTCCCTTATGGTGGTCCCTGGCACAACATCTTTGCAGGGTCTGCAGCCAAATGCATATCAATGTGGGGGTTCTTGACATGAAAATGTTTGAGAACCACTCCTGTAGGAGTCACTAGCGACAGAGATTGCTCTCCCCAATTGTATTAATTGGACAATTGTATTAATCGTGACGCACCACAGAGTATTTAATCCCCTAGTCTCCGGTTGTGGGCAGGAACTTTACATCCGTGCAACCCGAGTGCCCCCTGGGATTCCCTTTATTCCATAACAAATGAAGTAATTTCAGAAAGATTTTCATTGCGCTGGATCTTATTTTTTTAGATCACGGAATCAAGTCTATGGGAGATTGTTTGAACCGTTTTGTCTCGTTTGTGGCCAGTCCTGATCGAGCGAATCCCGTGGGTGCCCCCCGAATGCATCGAGGACCCTGCCAGTCTGAGCCTGGCGGGAGACAAGTGGAGCTTTGGCACCACGCTTTGGGAGATCTGCAGCGGAGGAGAGAGACCACTGGGAACACTGGACAACTCCAAGGTGAGGACAGAACACGCATCGCTGACCATGGGGTGATTTAGGCCCGCTCCATATGAACTGAATATTATAAGTAAAATATTTAAAGAAAGTAATGATAATACATTACAACATGAAAAGACATCACCAAATATCCAGAAAATGTATAAAGAACAAGAAACATAAAAACGTGTACACCCTAACACCCGGGGTTCTCTGCCACAGAAAATCCTGTTCTATGAAGACCGGCACCAGCTGCCCGCCCCGAAGTGGACGGAGCTGGCTAACCTGATCACCAGCTGCATGGACTACGAGCCCATGTTCAGGCCCACGTTCCGCGCCATCATCCGGGATCTCAACAGCCTCTCCACGCCCGGTCAGTGACACACCCCTCTGCTACGCAATCACTCAAAGGGGCGGAATCTCAAATGTCTTCCCACCACTGGTGGAAGAAGTACTCTGATACCACAATATAGAAATACTCTGTTACAAGTAAAAGACCTGTATTCAAAATGTTACTTGATTAAAAAGTGTAAAAGTATTGGACAGTACCAAAGTAAAAGTAGTCACATTTCACAGCTATTTTTTGATTTTTTTAATTAGTACCTTTGTCGGTTTGATTATATTCGCTAGAGTAACGCCTAGAAGGGGTCCTGTGGTAATTCTTTACATTTTAATAATGACAGAGTCGACCAAGCGAGCGACTTTGGCCGAATGGAATTAACGTGACTGTGGATACTTACAGTATATTTGCGTTCCACAGACTACGAGCTGATTGTGGAGAGTGACATCCTGCCCAACAGGACAGGAGGCAGTGGCTGGGTGAGTGGAGCCTTTGAGAACCATGAGCCCGCCCAGTTTGAAGAGAGACACCTCATATTCCTGCAACAGCTGGGCAAGGTAACGCCTCATCACACCTCTTCACTGATAAAACGGCAAATTACATCAGTTTTATGATGATGTGAAATACACAGTATAATCCTCAGTGTTCATTTAGATCTGAGAGTGTGACTGTCAAATAATATAGTCATTATGTACAAATGGAACAAAAAGGGTCCATTGTACATACTGTAAGATGGATATCTTTTTTTAAATTAATGCTTTCGTTAGTTATCTTATCTAAAAGATGCACATGCTTCTATCTTTGTTTAAGAAAAGCGGTTGATAGGCTTTGCAATGCTGTCATTTTAGGCACTGATGATGAATGATGTCATCGTGATTTATTGTCAGCTGATCAACGTACAGTATTTATGTGTAAAAGCCTTTGATCTTATTGATCCATTCTATTAAAAACAATAACTGAATTTATTTTTTCCTAAGGGGATAGAATATTCAGATATTCTTTAATTAAGACCAGTTGGTCTGATTTGGGCCAGTCATGTTCTTATTGGTTTCTCCCTCCAGGGCAACTTTGGCAGCGTGGAGATGTGCCGCTACGACCCTCTGCAGGACAACACGGGGGAGGTGGTGGCTGTGAAGAAACTCCAGCACAGCACGGCGGAGCACATCCGCGACTTTGAGCGCGAGATCGAGATCCTCAAGTCACTCCAGCACGAGAACATCGTCAAGTACAAAGGCGTGTGCTACAGCGCAGGTAAAGCTGGCCGGTCGCTAATTTCATCGCGCTGCATTTTGCATCTCAGCGTCGATGTGTTTTCAGCTGTCATCGGTAATCAGTGACAAAATGTTATGGTTCTCGCGGAGAGTAATGTTTGGGAAGCTGACTGGGGAGGGTGACCACCTCTGTCGCTGCACTAGCGTCTCCTACAGGTTGGTCAAGCCACCTGTTCAGCAGGGAGCGGAACTGGGAGGAATGGCGTGTTCCTCCACATGCGTTAAGCCCTCCTGGTGAAACTCCTCATTGTCAGGTGAAAAGAAGTGACTGTTGACTCTCTGTATGTCAGAGGAGACATGTTGTCTACATCCTGCCCAAGGCAAACAGTAGTGGTCAGCAGCAGTGACAGTCAAGGACTACATGGTGGAATTGTGAATTGTCGAAAGTCATTTATGGTTCTGTTATTTTGTCCGTACTTCCCCAGGCCGCCGGAATCTCCGTCTCATCATGGAATACCTGCCCTTTGGAAGTCTGAGAGACTATCTGATCAAGAACAAGGAGAGGATAGACCACAAGAAGCTGGTGCATTACACCTCTCAGATCTGTAAGGTACACAGAACCACTGACTGAACCTCCGTTTTTAGTCCTGTGGGGATGCAACTGGAGAGGCATCCATTTTCTCAGAAATGACCAAGATCTCAAGCTGCACCAATTCATTGATTACTTCATAGTCTATTACTAGGTTTGTCCACAGTCTTGCATCCAGATGTAAAATCCTTATTGTTCATTTAACTGTGGAGAGTTTACAAATGGTTAAATTAACACTGAGGATTTTACTATGTAGGATTACTGACATTTATTTTTTATGTTTTATTATACTCAATGAGGAGACTGTGTGCAAATCTAGTACCTGTGATTAGGGCAGGTGCTTGATAGGCAGGAATCAAGCAAAACGTTTTTTTTAAAATCCACAAAGGTTAAAGCTCCCAAACAATGTTATTAATGGTGCCTTTAATAAAAAATATTTGGGAACTTTAACCCAGTGTGTGGATGTTTTAACTTTTTGTTCTTTTATTATACAGAAATGGATCCCATAATGACATTTCATACACAGCATGTCCTGTGGTTTGAAATGGCAGTCATCATGATCAGTTCCTCATCACAAGCTTTCTCTCTTGTGTAACTAAACAGGGCATGGAGTACCTGTCGAATAAACGGTACATCCACAGAGACCTGGCAACCCGAAATATCCTGGTGGAGAGCGAGCTGAGGGTCAAGATCGGAGACTTTGGTCTCACCAAAGTTCTGCCACAAGACAAGGAGTATTACATGGTGAAAGAGCCTGGAGAGAGCCCCATATTCTGGTAAGGCTGGCTCTGGAATGTTAATTTAAAGAGGTTGTTAGTGATGTATTTATGTTTCTTAAAGGTGTTAAATCGCTCTATATTCCAATAGTAATCATTGCTATAGGGTGTTTCTTCAATAAAAACATTCTTAGTTACTAAAGACTACATTTCTTTATTTAACATAAAGTTTGGGATACCAATTGTATCTAATTGGGAGACTAAACTCATACAAGATACAGGATAAACAAGTTGGAAGTGATGAAACAAAAACAAAATTGGAACTAGAACACTTGAAGCTAATAAATTAGCTTTGTGGGGTTGACCTTCCTGATTGGATAAAAGTTGTATCCCAACCTAAAAACATATTTTCTGTTTGTTTGCTAAAGAGCTGGAGGAGGGGGGAGTGGGGGGGGGGGTTGTATGTGTGTTTTATATCACCGCGATCTCTTTTTGTATAAAATGCTATACATTTGTACGTGTATATACGCGTATGTAACATAAAAAACTGTAAAATAAAGTTGTAAAAAAAAAAAAAAAAAAAAAAAAGAGCTGGACAGATTGCCCTGTTACTGAAAAAAAAGGTTGTTTTAGCAATTATAACTATTGGAATATAAAGCTTTAACATTTCAACAAAAACATATCAGTTACACCCCCTTTAACTCTGAAAAGTGTGAAAATGGACACTTGTACATTCACACGTGTGAGAACAAAGCCATTTTGTGACGAAGTGTAATTTCTTCTCTCAACCACTAGTTCTATTTTTCTATAAAATAAGAGCTGTTGTTTCTACTCTTCTCTCTGTTATATGAGTGATATAACAGAGAGAACATTTTCTCTTCAATTTAGCCGTTATACCAATTGATTCCTCCCCACACACATTTCTGTGTGTTGTCATTGCTGTTGTGTCCTACTGCACTCGCAATACCCTCGCGGCCTCAGTGGTCCCTGGCCCACAGCTTGAGAATCACTGATTTAAGTTATTAAATGAGGCCTATGACAGCAGAGGAGGTGATGCGGTGTGTTTGATGTCGTTGTCCAGGTATGCCCCAGAGTCTCTGACAGAGAGCAAGTTCTCAGTGGCGTCTGACGTGTGGAGTTTTGGAGTGGTGCTCTATGAGCTCTTCACCCACAGCGACAAGAACTGCAGCCCTCCTGCTGTGAGTACCAACACACACACACACACACACACACACACACACACACACACACACACACACACACACACACACACACACACACACACACGCACACACAGTTCCGGGTGAATATAAATCTTTCCTGTAACTTTCAGCAGTAAAAAATAAAGAAATGAAAAGTGAATATAAAAAGATTAGAGAGAACAACATTGGGTTTACTCTCACTTTAGGACAGTATTTGGGACAGTTCTGGTACGGCGGTGAAAAAAGTTTGTCTGAAGCCCTGCGCAGCGCACACACACACACACACACACACACACACACACACACACAGATGCATTCACATAAAGTCCATGCTGTGCTTGTTCAACTACCAATAGAGAGTGCGTACTAACACTGCTGAACACACCTGGAAGCTGATGTCAATCGAATATCTCTGGCAGCAAAGTTGCTTCTTTACCAATATGTTATCTGCTAGCACGGGCAGCTAGTGACATCCAAGATACTGGCAACAGAACATGGCTAAGCACAGTGGCATAGGAGGACCGTTAGTAGGATCGTTAGTCCTAGAAGTATACATATTTGTTGTGTTCTATCTATAGGATATCTTTGGCATACTGTATGTTGTCAGCCATGTTTGTCCATAACATGGATGCATAATAATATTATTATTATAGGCTGTCGGCACAATATAATAAAATTATTTGGATATGAACCAGCCTGTGTTTGGGGGCCATATTTCACATTTGGAAGAATAAGCTGCTTGGATCTAATTGTGTATCTTACATGTAAGAGACGGCTAACTGTGTCACTGCCCCCCCCCCCCCCCCCCCTTCCTTCCCAGGTCTTCATGTCCATGATGGGCAACGACAAGCAGGGCCAGCTGATCGTCTACCATCTGTTTGAGCTGCTCAAATCAGGCAGCAGGCTGCCTCAACCCCTGGGCTGCCCTGTGGAGGTAGGACATCGCAGCAATGCGTGGCAGGGGATCGTAAACCGTACTGACCGTACCGTATGTCTGTCTGTTGGAACTCATGCCCGGATGGCTGGGTTTTCATAAAACCTGGTGGGAATGATCAAATCACGGTCAACATTAATGCCAGGCTGGGTTGTCCAAGTGGTGTAGGGCAGTGTTTCCCGGGATGAGTCGGGATACATTTTTGCGTAATGAACCCATTTTTATGGATCTCCAGGTGGCAGGTGGTGTTATGGAGGAGACAAAAAAATGGGTGGGGGAACATTGTCTTTGCAAATATTAGATTACACCTCTTGTGGGCTGTTTTTAGTGTCAATGGTGACAGAGATGTGACTGTGAATGTTGCTATGGTGATATCTGATTTTAAATGTTATCTTTTCAACCCGTCGCCCCTGTTTGTTTGTTTTTTCCCTCAGATGCATGAGATAATGCAGGAGTGCTGGGACGTCGACCCCTGCTTGCGTCCCTCTTTCAAGGAGCTGGCCCTGCGCGTCGACCTGTTCAGGGACAGCAAGGAGATGTAGACAGAGAGAGAGAGAGATGGCACCCTCTCTGTTCGACAGAGGAACTGCTGTATACCCTGCATCCACTTGGCTGCCATGTCGGTGCCCTGTTTGTGGCGAGAAGACAAAGCCCGGATTAGTGCCCTTCTCCTGCTGTTTGCCATGGCCTAGCGAGACTGCAGACTCTAGCCCAGTGTTTCCCAACCTCGGGTGGCCTTGTCTGTTTGGAAGCAGTCCACATTTTTTAAAACATGTTGGATAAAAACATAACTTACTTTCATCCACTTTTCTATCTAGTGGTGGGAAAAAAGGTTCATTTCAGTGAACGAACGATTTTGTTCACGTTCACGGCATTGATTCGTTCAAATGATTCGTTCACGTTCTCGTTCAGTAGCGCTATTTTCTAGCGTCTAAAAATGTACTCGAGTAAAAGTACACAAGTATTGGCATCAAAATATACTTAAAGAACCAAAAGTAAAAGTACTAACATATTTGAAAATAGCCGATCTACAAGCTCACAACGCGTCGCGAGCTTGTAGATCTGCTATTTTCAAATAGCCTATGTATAAAATAGGGCTAAAGTGGTTGATGTTTGTTTTATAATGTGTGTAAAACACCATCGCGGGAGCGTTTTTTTACGTAGCGAGTGAACGTAACAGTTTCAGAAAGTGAACAAGCTCATTCACGTTCATGGCAAATGAACTAGTTCTTTTGAACGAATCAATCATGAACGACACATCACTATTTCTATCTGTATGTTCTCAATGTGATATCAGTCCAACTTGTCATACAGGGGGGGACAAAACTCTAAATGTTGCAAAAATAGCGATCCACAAGCTACGTCGTCTATTTTCGCTATCAGTCTTAACGAGAATTATGTAGGTGTTAAGTGGTTAACATGTCTGAAATACACTAGTGTGTGCGTACACGTGCACGTGTGGGGTGGGCTCAGCGTTGGTCAGATGTAAGAAGGGGGGCTCAGAAAAAAAAAGTTGGGAACCAACTGCTGTAGCCAGTCTACTGCTAGGACTAGAGCCTGATTTATACTTTGTCATATGATGGTGTATAAATTAACCAATTTAAGCTTTATTATATATTTGCGGCAGTGTCATGCGGCGAAAATAGCTGATCTTGCAGCGTACAGTGTCGAATCGCAACGCTTTGTACGTTTGTAGATCTTCTATGTTTGGAAATTACTAGGGTTGTCCGATATTGGCTTTTTTACCGATAACCGATATACCGATATTGTCCAACTCTTAATTACCGATACCGATATCAACCGATACCGATATATGCGGGGATTATTGTGATTAGGGTAAGCTCAAATTTCATATCACACACACCATATACAGTAAGAACTCCTGTAACTTATTTATAAAGCAAAAAAAAAAAAAAAAAAAAAAAAAAATGTTTTTTTTTTTTTAAAACCGATACCGATATTTTCCCGATATCAATTTTTATGCTAATATCGGCCGATAATATCGGGAGGCCGATAATATCGGACATCCCTAGAAATTACTGTTCAGCAAAGTGTGTGTGTGTGTGTGTGTGTGTGTGTGTGTGTGAGAGAGAGAGAGAGAGTGTGTTTGAGACATGTAGCTAGCAGGGCTAGCTCTCCACCATCCCCTTCTCCTCTGAGCTAAAGAATGATGGACTTGAGAGGGTTTTGTTTTCTTATGTTTGTAAATAACATATATTTATGTACATATGTCCAAAAGATTTTATAATTTTATAAAAATGAACATACTTCAGGCTATATTTGAACTGATGGCAGTCAGTGTAAATGAAGTATATACAGAAGTGATTAAAAAAAAAGAAAATCTATTTTTATTTTTTATTTTTATTTTTTTCCCAATGTGATGCAGGTGGTGTGCGAATTAAAGATGACAGTTTTATTGAACACCGTTCTTTTATGCACTTTTGTATTTGTTCGAGAGCTTTCATGGGCTGGTATTGAAAGCAGGCCAATTGGAAAGGAGAAAAAACTAAATGGTAGATCTTGTGCAGGTATTTTGTTCAAGTATAAAATAGGGCTTAGGAGCACTTCACACATTTTCAACCTTATTTTCATATTATTGGTCCTCACTAACGTAATAAGATGGCACCATTTCTGTCTCCTAGCGCTGTCTCAGAAGTGGCCAGTGGACCGTTCAGAAACCTGCCTACCAATGACTTCATCAATGGGTATGCTAAAAAAAAGAAATGAGTGAAGACCAAATGGGTTAAGTGCTCCTTTAAGTGCTTGAAAATGACTTGTTTTTCAGTATAAACTGCACAGCAGCCAGGATATACAGGCCCCAAGAACAGATCTGATTTGATGAGTTTGTAGTGTGGGTAGGGTCCACCTTGTTTAGTCTAGTTCTAGTGAACACAGGAATGGTGAAGGTTACAGAGCATGGTGTTATGGGCCAGCGCAGCGGAATAACTGGTTCCCAGCTAGATGTGGGAACCAGTCATGAGTGCCGCCTGTACAGCAGCTAACACACTGAGGATATCATGGCTGTTGGGTGGAAACCTTGTATGTATTTCCAATATCAGTTTTTGTCTGACTATTATGAGATTTAGTCACAAGTAGGGGTGTGCCGATACACTAATTTCACCAAACGATACGATAAGATATTTGGCTCACAACTTCGATACGATTTCGATACGATACGATACGCACTTTTTTTATTATGAAAATATATGGGGGTGTAAAAAAGTAAATGCAAACAAATAATTCTGTTTTTGCATTATTCAGACATGCAAACTTGTAGCTTTTCAGCTACAATAGCCGTTTTCAATCCAAATAGGGCAATAGTGTGACACCTGACCCCCCAAAAAAAAAACATGTTGTCACCCTTTTCACCTCGGGGCTGTTTGCATGCCTGATTATAATGATTGTAAAAAAAAAAAAAAGTAAAAAAAAAAAAAAATTTTTTTTTTTCAAAACGATTTATTTTTTTTCTTCCAAAACGATACATATCGTCACGAAAACGTATCGCGATATATCGTGGGACGATATATCGGCACACCCCTAGTCACAAGCTCCAATACCCTTCATTGGCTTACCACTTAAAGGGATAGTTCACCCTCAAAATTACTTATTTTATCTACTGTATTAGTCACCCCATGGAGAATTCATGGATATTTTGTCACATTCCTAAGCCAATAATTTGATGACCGGCAGCGGTTCCGATAGGAGACACAAAGAGTCTCCTTGTATTTCCTACCGGAACCGCTGCCTACCGGTGCTCTGGTCATCAAATTATTGGCATAGGAATGTGACAAAAACAAAGTATCCATGAATTCAAGTCTCCATGGGGTGACTACCGGTAATCAATAGATAAAAAAGTATTTTTTGGGGGTGAACTATCCCTGTAAAGGTGGTGTCCCTATGTTGGGCATGTCATATGTGGAAAATATTATAAAAATTAAAGACAATATATGCTAATTCTTCTTTTAAGTATAAGTTAGGGCTTAAGTGGTTAAATATTTGTAAAAACCCACAGGGAGACAAAGTGTGACCTTTGATCAATTAAAATAAAGGGGAAAAGAGGATTATTCCACCCAACAGTGACAAAGTGTTTGCCAGCATTGATGTCAGTAATGCTGGTAGGACACACTGTACTGGTTTTGGATAAGCCTTCACAATAACTTATTTTCCTTTCTGTCAATATTTCTTACAATACAGTGATATACTTGCCCTGTGGATCAAGGAGGTGAACTTGCATAATTATCTCATAGTTCTGTTTTATAGAACATTGTGCTGGACAGATCTTGGTACAGTAAACGTTCAAAGGCAAATGAAATGTTCATAAAGGACTTCAGACAATTCTATACAGAGAGCTGTTAATCTTTCCTGTCAGGATGAGGAAAATCTGTCCTGAAATCGCTCTGACTTTTGATGTACCACCAATTGCCACAGAGTGGCAGTGTTGCCTTAATTCCTAGAGTCAAAACTCAGACAAAACAAAGTTTAATACATAATTTATTTTTGTTCTAAAACAGAAAACTATTTTAGATTAAAAAACAAACAAAACAATTCACCCATAAAAATTAACAACATTAAGACTAGCCTCATCTGTTAGGCTTGCTCACAATAAACATTACAACTTTTTCAAACATTTGGATGCAAATATTAACAAAAGCCTACAGGATAACGTGACCACTAAGTTTAGTCCAATCTTAGAGATGAAACAAAATGGGAAATCGAGGCAGCTATTTGTACAACATAGAATAAACGTTAATTTATCCATTTGTAACTCAGAGTGAACAAATGGAATCAAATGGAAACTTGCAGGTCCATTTGGTTGCAATTGTACACTCTCAGAGTTAAATTAACACTGAGGATTTTACTGTGTAGAGGCACCAAGGGCATTATATGGATAGTCAAATTAAATCAATACAAAGCAAATCTCTCAAGCCAGACAACTATTTCACAATCTTCGTATGTTACAGAGTCTGTAACTCCACCTTGTTCTGCACAGGAAGCCGTCATCTGTTTGTCATAACCATACACAAAGATATATAAAAAAATGTCTTTAAAATATTTTTGAAATGCTAAACAGCAAGCCTAGATAGGCTTCGGCTAATTTGGTTTCCATTAAGATTTATTTATGTGACTGCAAAGGTGAAACAGAAGTGGGGTGGAGACGGGACATCCACTTTAGTTTCTGCGGAATTTTAGCGCTTCTGATGTACAGACTGTTAGGCAGAAACATCTGAAAATTGTGTGAGCCAACAAGTCTGTCTGGAGAGACTAATACAAAGCTCTTCGTAGGATATTCAGAGGTGCGGTCATGGGGTTCGTATCGATGGAGAGGCCTCAGTGTCCTGGGGGTGTGCTTAGTTTGTTACACAGGAAGTGCCAAAGATGCATCTTTGGACCAATGGAATAGTTCGAGAGGAGTAACCCCATTGTGGTGAATGGAGCGCGTCTACGAGGAGGCTCTGTTCTCCTCATACGGAGACTCATACACCTCCATGGGCGGGCAGGTGCACACCAGGTGCTGGTCGCCATAGATGTCATCGATCCTGGAGATGGTCGGCCAGAACTTCGTCTCAGGCCTGATGAATGGCTGCAAGGAGAAGAGGGAAGGGTTGATATACTGATTGAATACTTTATTGACTTTATTTTTAAAGGTACAAGCAGTAGAACTAGTTAAAAACATGGCGTCTCCCCAAATTGTCCTAAATGTAAAACAACAGCTGGATCCAGATTTCACTGTCGATGGGAGTGCATAAAAATTATATTATTCTGGAAGACAATATACAAAGAAATTAGCACAGTTATTGGGCAACAATTGGTCCCCAATCCTCTTGTATGTTTATTAGGAAGTATCCCAGATTCTTTGAAGGTGCATAAAGAAATAGTTCAATTCTTTCTAATGTTGGCTAGGAAAGCAATAATGGCAAAGTGGGTTGGAGATGACTCTCCGTCTATTCAGTTGTGGAAAAATTTGAAATCCGATGCTGCCACTCGAGAGAAATTGAGATACCGTATTAATGAGAGAGCGCACCTGTCCTCTAGAATCTGGGAAAAACTGCTGAACCTGTTGGGCATAAAGCTTGAGGTGGTATGAAGACAACTGGTTGTCACTGTCATGGTCATGTTTAATAGTATTGTTTGTCTATTGCTCTAAAACGACAATTACTACTGTTGAATGCTGTACGTAACTAACTAGCTGCAACTCAGTGCAAACTTATAGATCGTCTGAATGCTGCATGTACCCCTATGGATCAAATATGTGAATATGCAAATATTGCATCTAAGGACCTGAGCTGTATGTGTGTGTATGCATTTCCATTTTTTTTTTAAATCTATTTAAAAAAAACAAAAAAAACACGACAAATGGATGACACAAAAGGCTGTTAATTGGTCATAGATGTTTGAATTACGTTGTCATCAATGGGATAAACATACCAGACAGTTAGGTTATTTTAAGTCGCAGGGTTTCAAAGTAGGCGCCATGACCCCCAGGTGGGTTGTTGGCCCTGCTCACAATAAACATAAAAAAACTGCTATAGTAGCCAACCTACGAGCTTATGGCGTTTTGCGAGCTTGTAAATCAGCTATCCACAGCCAGAGGCTATGGCTATCTAGGGGTCCTTGGCATGGAAACATTTGTGAACTCCTGCTTTAAGTTCACTCACCAACGGGAACGCAGCGTATTCCCTGGAGTAAGGTCTGTCCCACGTGGAAGAGACGATGGCTGCCAGAGAATGAGGGGCCATCTGCGCACGCACACACACACACACACACACACACACACACACACAAATATTAGGACTTAAGATAGTAGTTACTCAAAGTTCAGTGCATCAAACCAATAAGCTGGTGTTGCACCTTGAGCGGGTTGATGCGGGAGTCCATCCTGCCTTCCTCGATGTCCGCGATCTCCTGCCTGATGGCCATCAGTGCGTCACAGTAGCGGTCCATCTCTGCCTTGTCCTCCGACTCGGTGGGCTCGATCATCAGGGTACCGGCCACGGGCCACGACATGGTGGGGGCATGGAAACCTGGACACCCGGTGCGAAAGCCCACAATCATGGTTCACGCGTATTGGAGGGCCCTAACTTGAGACTTACAGGTCTCCAGTAATTGTGGTTTCATGCTTTCTGTGTTAATTAACACTCAAGAGTTTGCCGTTATGTTCTAAACGAGGAACTATACTTGCTACCCATCTTACCGTAATCCTGCAGCCTCTTGGCGACATCGACTGCCTCGATGTTGGCCGTCTTCTTAAATGGCCTTACATCCAAAATGAACTCGTGAGCCACAAAACCTGTAAGAACCCAAGCGTTTAAAAGCACAGATCATCTTCATGTGGCTGGCTTCCATTGAAAAAGAATGGTAGCCTGTATCTTTGTAGCTGCCAATGTGAACACAGCATCAGAGTAGACCTTAGGTTAGAGATGCTAGAGCCATAAAAGTTTTCTCTTATGGAGGTCCCTGGCACATCTTTTCAAATGGGGGTCCGTGGGCTAATAAGTGTCAATTTGGGGGTCCTTGACATGAAAAACTTTGAGAACCACTGTTTTAGACATTAGTTTAGGTATGGATATATTGATCAGTAGCAACTGACTGCATGACATCAACCTCCCAGAAAAAAAATATTGTGTGCCAGTGACAGAACAGGAGCCACGACCTTTATGTTAACATGTTGTGTTTCTGTTTACCTTTCCTGCCTCTGTAGAGGATCTTGTAGTGGGTTTCCAGTCTTTTGGCCATGTAGTTGGCGTTGAGGATGGCCACCTCTGTAGCGTGAACCAGTCCCTTGGCGCCCATCATCTACAGGAGCAAGCAAGGTACAGGATAACTATTACATACATACTTACAATACAATCCGGAACTTCTTTTAATGAGTAAAATGTTATTTTAAACAATCTGCATGGTATAGTATGGGCGTCCGTAGTTAGGTGGGTAGAGAGGCCATCTTGTAATTAATGGCTTTCACTGCTCCTAATAATTAGGATGGGTTAAATGCAGAGGTCAAATTCTCGACTGTAATGTAGCAAATCCCCCAACAACTGAGGGGGCACAATTACTATTATTATCTGCAGCGGTTGGATGTTGTCCAACTCTTCATTTGAGAAAATCTGACCCTGGTGCCGGGAAGGACACCTACTGATTGACAAATAGTACTGCCTGAAGCTCATACGTTCAATGATCTACCCTGGCCAACCAGGGCTTGCCTCTTGTATAAGCGGTGGAAATGTCATCATAACTTTACACTCAACAATAATTAGGATTGGGCTACTTATTGTTATACTGTAGAAGTACTGCATGGTACAATTATTCATATTAACAGTGGTCTCCCGTGTTCCCTGCTAACCTTGATGTATGCCCAGGAGATAGGCAGGATGGCACTGGACCCCCAGGGGGCAGCACTGATGGTTCCCAGGGAGCTGCTGGCGTTGACCGAATACATGGGGACCACAGGGTGGCTGGGCAGGAACGGCGCCAGGTGGGCCTTCCTGGTGACGGACATAGGAATTTCACGTCACATGCAGAAACCCATTAAGACCTGGAACGCATCTGTGTCACTTTTTCATTTGAGCTAAAAAAGCATTATTTTACACTTTGGCTATTCAAAAATAGCAGATATACAAGCTCATAGCACGGCACCGAGTGCCCGTGCTATGAGCTTGTAGATCTGCTATTTTTGAAAAATCGTGAAAATGTGTGCAAATCTTTGAATATATATATTCTTTTAAAGCAAACATTAACTCAAATCTTTGCTTCTGGGGGTCCCTGGAACAAAATATTTTGAGATGGGCGTCCGCGGCCAAATTCATATCATTTTGGGGGTCCTTCACATGAAAAAGTTTGAAAACCACTGATATAGAAACATAAGTTTTTCAGAAAACGGATTTAGAAGACATTTGGCAGAATCGGAACCTCAGGCCTCAATGGGTTACTGTGATGCATAAGTGACACATCAGTAAGTTGTGGATATCACTGATGAGCGAATTCTATCCGACAAGGGGAGTAGCCAACGCATGCCGAGGCATCAAACGCGTCAATAACCCATGTCGTCTTGCGGATTGTGGGAAGTGAGCGTCGCGCAAGGAAATCCATGTTCTGGTGTGTAGATCGTGGTGTAATTGGCTCACTGAAAGAAAACTACAAGCGAAATTGCCTGGCTAGTGGGGCCAACCACATGCTTCTTTCCTATTGGTTGATGCCCAGTCAAAGTTCATCAATGTTGAACTCCACGCGTTGAATGCGATGTGCCAACGCGCCGCAACAGACTTTGAGAAACACTGACTTACACTCCAATAGGCCCCATGCCGGGGCCCCCACCACCATGAGGGATGCAGAAGGTCTTGTGGAGGTTGAGGTGAGAAACATCAGAGCCGTAGTCTCCCGGTCGACACAGACCCACCTGGAAGATGGAGCACAATGCGTTAAGTAGTTTTCTTCAGTATTTAGATATGTGATCAAGAAGGTTTATTTGTCATTATACATACAGGAACAACCAGCAATAAGCAAGTATGTGAGATCCTCAAAATAATACTGTGTCACAACATACCAATAACAATACTAAAAGATAAAAAGAAGCCTTCAGCAGTAGCAACATCAGCGTACACAATAAAGGGAAAGAAAAAAATGTATATACATATAAATGTGCAAATAAGTCATAACTAGTAAATAGCTGAATAAACAAACATAAAATAGGTGCAGAAACCTTGTATATTACAGCAGCAATAGTAACAGTTACCTTGTATTTTATACCATAGCAGCAGTAGTAACAACGTGTTAGATGTTTTATTTTTATCTCAGATTCTATTGGATGGGGGTGTTGCTCAAATGAATATCAAATATTGCATATGGAATCAAGCAACTTTAAAAAAAAAACTGTCTGGGGTGCATGCAAAAGCCTGGATAGGATTGAAAATTACCCCAGAATTGGTATAAAGTAAAATTCCCCTAAAAGCCACCTTCTTAGTTGGAATTAATAACATAAAACACGTGACTAGCTACAATCAGTGCAGGAGAAAGGCCATGGGAAGGGGGTGGGGTCTTAAGACATGAAGAGGGGGCAGGGTCCATAATCTATCAGTGATTGGCTGAGGAAGAGCTGAGGTAAGATCTCTCATCTGCATAATACTGACTTCAAAGGTCAAATTCTTTTGGCTTATAGCCACTATAAACCCTTATCTTATTAGTCCTTTTGACACAAGCACTTCCTTACACCCACACAGTAAAATCATCAGTGTTACTTAAACTATTAAGAGTGTACAATGGACTAGGAATTACTCTGCAGCCACAAAAACTGAAAGTTACTTTCAGGAAGCACTAAAACTTTAGATTATCTAAATTAACCACATAACCACATGAACCCAAGTGTCCCTACTCTGGGCATGTCATAATAGGTGAAAATAGCCAATCTACAAGCTCACAATGCATCGCAATGTGACGTTGTGAGATATTGTAGATGAGCTATTTTGAATGGGGAAAAAAAGAGGGGAGTATAAACCTGAGAAACTAGAAAGTATATTATATAGGATTTAAGTGGTTATGCCCTATTTTATATTTTTGACATACAATGGCATCGCACTGCAAAAACAGAAGCTCTACAAGCTCTCAACGCATTGCATTGTGATGCGTCGTGAACTTGTAGATCTGCTATTTTCGAAAATGTTTTGCCTATAAAGGCATACTCAAAATAGGGATGCCAGGTTGAAATTGGTTAAACTGTAGCAACTGAAATACTTCTTAAAAAAAAGGACATTGGCGGCACAGTCGCCACCACCTCATCACCTCACCTGTGCGTTCATGTTGGCGCCGTCCAGATAAACCTGGCCACCGTGTTCGTGAATGAGGTCACACACTTCTCTGACGTTCTCCTCGAACACACCGAAGGTGGAGGGATAGGTGATCATCATGGCTGCCAGCCGCCCCTTGTGTTTGTCCAGCTACCAGAGAGGGAGAGAGTAGGGACATGGCCAATGAAACCTATAATGGAACAGTGGATCTCAACCTTTTTCATTTCAAGGACCCCCAGTTTGGCATACAATAGGCCACAGACCGCCATAACTAATAATAGCCATAACTAATAAGAGTGTACGAATGAAACCAAATGGACCCATTTGGTTCCATTTGTACACTCTCGGAGTTACAGATCTGTAAGGGTCCATTTGGTTCCTAACTATCAATATTTTAGCTGGGGACCCCCTGGAACCCTCTCAAGGACCACCTGGTGGTCCCCGGTCCCCACTTTGAGAACCACTGTCAGTGGTTCAGGTGGAATGTAAATACATAAAATTTTACCTTTGTTAAATGTATTAAAATATGCTAAACTAATACTTAATAAGTCCATAAAATGTAAGAAAGTATTTGATTTAATAGGTGTGGTGTGGGGGGAAAGCTTAAAATTAAATAATGATTGTTAAGTGTTAAGGGCTTTATATAATGTGTTACGGGAGGCATGCGATAATCCGACAGACCTTTTCTCCGACTATGTGGCATCCGCGTGCGGTTAGGGTTAGGGTGCGGGTTTGGTTCGGGTTTAGTATTGAAACGTCGGAGCGCTGCGCTGTCGGAGGAATGCGCTGTCGGACTAACGTACTGCACCCATGTGTTACACCATACATCCCCTTCTTGATATTCTAACTCCCTTTTCTGTGGAACTTCTTTGCATTTCCAAGGGGTGGATAAGAAAGAATTCCTCTGGTGATAAACCCGCCCCATATTTGCATACTGGGCCCCGATTGGTGCCCCACAACTTCGGGGGCAGTGAAATCCAACCCAATCTGCAGCAGATTTGTCTGGTTTCCAGGCTAGAACTTCTTGACCTCAGACTTCCCAGTAAATGACAACATTGACGCGTCATCTTAGGTCACAAGGTCATTTAGTGAACCGTTTCTCAACTAGTGGTCCATGAACCACTATAGGTCCATGTCATAATCACAGGTGGTCCATGTCTGTCTCTTCTTGGCTATAGTGGTAGACAGGGACAGAGTCTTGTATCATTTTCTGGATCTGACCTTGCCCTGTACAAATTCTTCAGGTATGCCAGTGTGGAAATACCACTCTCACAGTGATATGTAGTTACAAAAGGTAAAATACATGTGGTTTTTGCTGTAAGCTCTGTGAATTGTGTCTGACAAGTCCGTTTCCTACATTACATACATGCAATACCTTCACAGACCACTAGTTGAAAACCCCTGCATCGGGCCACAGACTAAAAATAGTGGTAATGTAACCACACCACACTGATATAAGGAAATGGACCGTTACGGGTCTGTAACTCTCACAATCATTTAGCTGGGGACCCCCTGGTAGCACCTAAGGGACCCCTGAAGGTCCCCGGACTACACATTGAGAACTACTAACGCAGATTGTCTGTATAGGACTTCCTGACTGGCTTGCTAAACCCAGGCGATCCTCTGAAGCCAGGTCCAGGTTCTCACCAGGGTCTTGAGGTGTGCCATGTCAATGTCGCCGTCCTTGTCCACCTCCACCACCTGGACCTTCATGCCAGCCATCTGGGCACTGGCCGGGTTGGTCCCGTGGGCCGACTTGGGGATGAGGCAAACCTGAAGCGGAGAGAACAGATTCAACCATCAATACCTCCTCATGCATACAGCATTTTACCTGAGATACTACTATGTCTATCCTTACAGAATAGATTTGTTTTGGTTTTGGTGTCTCAGTCAGATGCTCTTGTTTTTGTCTTGGCTGATTTTAGTGACTTGACTGTGTAAAACGTTCTCTGAAACCCTGTGGAACAGAACACACTGTTCCGTGGGTCATACCGCTTTGCAAAGTCTTAAAACCACCAAATATGGCACCTTGAAAGCAGATCAAATACATGGTGTTCTCAGTCTGTTATTTGAACAAGGGCTGTTGCTTTGGACCGTGACTGTTTCAAGGGATCAGGCAGGCACTATCCAAGATGTGCTTACAAGAGAACCATTAACCACTCACTTTTTCTTGCAAATGTAGACAAGTTCTGAAATGGAATTTATATTGAAAACAGACCAAATCAATAGCTATAGAACTAAATATTATTTGTTGGGAGTCCGTTCTGGCCTCACACACCTGCTAACATCATTGTACAGTACAACTTTCATGTGGGGTCACCGATTGATTTTATCCCTTATTAGGTTGATGCTTTTGGCATGTTGCAACGTAGTCACACAAGGACAGTGGGGCCAGTGGGGCCAACACCCATGGGTTGAGTAACGTTTACCTACCACTGACTGGAAAAACACTGTTCCGCGGGTTATACCGCTTTGCAAAGTCTTAAAACCACCAAATATGGCATCTTGAAAGCAGATCAAGTACATGGTGTTCTCAGTCCCTTATTTGAACAAGGGCTGTTGCTTTGGACCTTGACTGATTCAAGGGATGAGGCAGGCACTATCCAAGATGTGCTTACAAGAGAACCATTAACCACTTAAAGGGATAGTTTATATCCCTATGTATTATTTGTTTTTGTCGCATTCCTAAGCCAATCATTTGATGACCAGCAGCGGTTCCGGTAGGAGACAACCGCTGCATACCGGTCCGCTATTTTCAAAACTGTTCAACATTAAAATAAAACTTCATCTATAAAGGAATTCCCAAAATAGGCCAAATTACGTGCAATGTGGAAAACCCACTTGAGACCTTAGGGGGTTATTGCAGGTCAGGAGTCTTATCTTACTGTTTCTCCACCTACTGTAGACTTTTTCAGATGCTACCATGTGGGAAATGGCTTTGTAGCAACAGATCCAAGGGCAGTAGATTGCTAAATAGCTACTTTCCCTGGACAATCAGGGTTATGAACACACAAGCGAGCCTCCCCTCAGCCTCTGATGGCCTGTCTGGGGTCAGACGCAGCCTGTGTGCTAAACAATGTCATGGACAACCTCACAACGTGTCAGAATGCGACGTATTGTGAGCTTGTACATCAGATATTTTTTGTAAAAGTAGAAGTGTGTCTGTGGGTTTTATAAATATTTAACAAAAGAAAAGAGCTTGTGACTAAATAAATAACTACATTGGAATAAAGGTTATACATGGCGATATGTTATTGTTATTATTACAGTGCGTCTGAGGAACCAGAACAAAAATGATTGTACTCGTATACTGTATGTACCCGACCCGTACATGTGATGTAACAATAAAGAAAAAGCTACCGCAGAGGAACTTTAAACAACTGACCTGAAATGGCTTTCATCTACAAGGTCACACTAACCTATTCCATCATGCCATCTATAAAAAATGCTGTCGCCACCTCTCGCAGACATTTTTAGGTTTTAGTGTTAATCTGATACTGTTAAGCTTTGTCACAGGTATTCAACTAGAATTCATGTCAGAAAACTGCTGCCAATAATTCATAGACAATAGAGCCATCACATCTGAACTGTAATAAACCCTGGATGGCAAACCTGGTTATAGAATATACACCTACGGTCAAAAGCCAATTAAAAGAGCATGGAACTAGATGCACAGCATCTGGTTATGAGGCCATATTTATGAAAAGGATTTCCAAAAACATTACGTATCATTTCTACAATGTGATAGTATTTAGGATGGTTATCTAAGCAGGTACTGCCATCTAAAAGATTCTGCAACTAAACAATGCAGTTTAGCTAGAAATCTAACCGATTATCTAAATCAAATATGCTAAATCTAGATATTAGGGCTAGAGATGTACAGCGCATGTTTAAACATTTTACAATGCATAGTAATTCTCGATTAGTAAGTAATACCAAGATGCATCACAGTAGCTTCACAAATTATTAATCACCATCAACCCAGAGTTTATTATTTAGTAGGTCATTGGCCATCACCTCGTTATTGCAGGTGTAAGGTGCAACATTACTGCATTACTAAAAGTAAAACACAAATTACACACATTGTGGTTTGGTAATAGTATCATTACTCATGGTATTCAAAGCTATACTAGACAGAGCAGGGTCTCAAGGGATGACTCTTATGTGTCTTTATCTCATTAACAACTACATAGCATCATATTCAATATGGCTGCAAACCTTAGACTTTTTCGCCCAGTGCAACACTTACTGTTCTCTCGGTCTCTCCTTTTGCGATCAGGTAGGCCTTTATGGCTGCCAAGCCGGCATATTCTCCTTGAGCACCACTGTAAAACAAGGAACACACACTGTTAATGTACCACACACACACACACACACACACACACACACACACACACACACACACACACACACACACACGCACGCACGCACGCACGCACGCACGCACGCACACGCACACACACACACACACACACACACGCGCTTGCATTAGCACAGTTCAAAGGCCAATCTACAAGCATTACCAAAAGGGGCGAAAACGAGAAAGAGAGCGATGGGAGGGGAAAAGTAGCTAGCTGCTATCTCTCCAGACTATTGGTGTGCCATTAATGAGGCCAGTGCTGCTGATAAGTGAAGGTAACTGGTGATAAATAGATGGCCAAGTTCACTTCATCAGCCAAAAGCCAAAGATATGAATAGAGTATCTCTCCTGTCCCATATAGATTAAGTAAAAAAGGAAACTGAGGGTCACAGGACTCCAGCTGGAATCGAGTCGGGATGTTGCGATTATGTGGTCGAACCAGTGGTAAGGTTACTGCCCACCACCGTAAAGGCTGTGGTTGGATTCCTCCTCGGTGCCTCCAGCTCGCTCAGGCGCTCCAATAGACACAATTGGCCGTGTTTGTAGCTAGGAACCCAGCAGGGGAGGGTGATCTCTGTCCCTGCATAGCTACTTCCACAGGTTGATCAGGGCACCAACCTGAGCAGAACTGGGAGGCATAGCGTGTTCCTACGCATGCGTTACGTCCTCCCGGGGAAAACTCCTCCCTGTCACTGAAAAGAAGCGGCTGGCAACTCCATGTATATCGGAGGAGACATATAGTCGTCTACACCCTCCCTATATCAACAGATCTCCAAGCACGGGGAACTTGCAGATTTGTTGTGCGCCACCGAAATGCCACTAATTATAAATATGGCTTTATTGCTTCTTTAACTTCTCTGCAGCCTTCAAACTAAGGTTGAAAGTTTGAGTTCCCTGAAAGCCGACTGGCCTACAGTACCTGTTGGGCTGGAAGGAGATCTTGTCGTAGCCGGTGACCTCACACAGGTCTTTCTCCAGCTGTTTGAAGAGCACCTGGTAGCCCTCTGCCTGCTCCAGAGGCACAAACGGGTGAATATTTGCAAACTCCTTCCAAGTGATGGGCTAATGAGAGAGAGAGAGAGACATTTTAATTATAATTAATTAATAATACATTTCAATAGAATAAATAGAGAAAAATAGCAAATGAATAAAATGGCATCTGTGCAGACTTACACTGTACACACAGAAAACCGGGGTTAATGCCCAGGCGATGCGTCGATCAATCAACGTGTTCTGTCTGTCTGTCTGTCTGTCTGTCTGTCTGTCTTACAGGGACACAATGGCATCTGGCAGCAGTTCTACAAATTAGTCACACCAATTGACCAAGTTCCTGGTAGCCACTATGTGCTGCTGATTCATACAATGTAGTTTCCTGGCATCTGCTTTGGTCAACAGTCAATAGAAACGAGTCACACAAAACGAATCACTGCGTGTATAATTCACTTTATGACAAGCTAGCATCTGGTTTGGTCCGCATCTACTGTGATATTATTTCACCCCAACTGACTACCAGCTTGGTGGCCTTGTGGTAGAGTGTCCGCCCTGAGATTGGAGGCTGGAGGCATGCCAAAGACTATAAAAATGGTACCCAATGCCTCCCTGGTTGGCACTCAGCATCAGTGGTTGGATTGGGGGGTAAGTCCCTGCGACATATTAGCGTCATGTCCAGGGGGTGTACTTGTACATCACGCTGCCTCGCGCAACAGACACAGGACATAGGCTCCTGAACTATGGGTTCCCGAGGCAACATACTTACACAGAGTGACTGACTGACTTACCATAAGCTCAGAGGAACTGTTCAGCTTCATGGTGCAGGAGCCCTGCAGAGGTAAAGAACACCCATCATCAGGTACTGATGTCACATGGCAATGCAGAGATATGGTATAAGAACAGGGCATCAATCAGGTTTGCGTACTAGAGGCATGCATTTTAATCCCAGCTATAGACAGCTTACCAGTGGAATCATGCTGTGCACCAGGGAGATGTCCTTGTTTTCAAGACGCTTCATGTAGCGCACAATGTTGGTCTCAGAGTGGTAGCTGGAGAGAGGGGTGATCAAAATGTCCAGCGGGAGATTAACTCCATGTCCAACACAGGGGACCCAAACCCTTTCCATGCCAAGGACCCCTAAATAGCCATAGCCTTTGGCTGTGGCCATCCTATCGCAAAATTACTCAAGTGGTTCAACTGAGTCTTATAAATTGAATTTCAACTTAAATTTCAACTTAATTTTTTACATGTAACTTTTTAATGACTTTGGAGAAAATGTAACAAACACAAAATCAAAAAATAAGGCCATCAACAGGAAAATGGTCTGTTTATGTACAATATACAGAGGTAAAAATATGGTCCATCAAGGTTAATGTCTAATGAAACAGTCAATATCTAACTCTTGTACTGTATGTCATATAGTGATTGGGTTACTGATAAAATACAATTAATACTGTTCAAGGGGCACAGAGTCACAGTTACTAATAGACACTAATAACTCATTTGACGTGTAGAGTCTCACTATTGTGTGGACAGTCATAATACTGATAACGCTATCGCCACTGTGCCATACTGTACGTACGTTATCAAAGCAATGGTACATGACACTGAGTCGTACGTTATCAAAACCAAGGTACATTGTGTTTGTTGTTGTGCTGCGAAGTCGCAGATGAATTGAGATGTACACAGACCTGTTGAAGACAGCGTGGTCGAGGTACTTGCTGGTCCTCTTGAAGGGACTTCCCAGGATTCCTTTCACCCTCTCACCCATCTTCTCAGCGATCAACTCCTGGAAATATATCAAGCCTTAATTAGGCAACGGTCAGCATGCTTTCATGACTGTGCAAAATGCATGTGATGGCCAACGTACAGCTGAGGATTCACAGCCAAAGACCCAGAGGAGATCGTCCAAGTCCCGCTCGGTCACCGTCTCATCGAGAGACACGCCTAACTGTGAGGGTTGGAAACAAAAACAATCTCAAACATCATTTTATCCATTATACAAAAGGACAAACCGTATAGCTAGTAGAACATAACAGAACATTGAATCCGATCAGAATAAATGGCCATTCGTATGGAGTAGGGGTGCAACAGTTAATCAAACTAATTGATAAAATAATCACTAAGAAGTAGTTGCAACCCTACTATGGACTAATGGCTATGGACTGGAGCTGGTTCTCACCACTCCCTCGCTGTAGACACGGAGGTTGATTTGTCTCTGCACGGCCCTCTCCAGGATGTCTTTGGCTGCCACGCTGCAGTTGATCTTCAGGGTGTCAAAGAACATGTCACTGTGCAGCCTGTGACCTGCCCTCTTTAGCCCTGAAACACATAAGTTGGAGGAACAGAACATAAAGAGGACCCAAAACGACCAGGCAGAGTAGAGCATTGGTTCTCAAACCTTCTAATTTCAAGGACCCCAGTTTGGTATGCATTAGGCCATGGTCCCCCCATAACTCAGAGAATGTACAAACGGACCTGAGTGAGTTACATACCAGTGAGGGTCCATTTGGTTCCTAACTAATAATAATTTAGTTGGGGGGCCCCGGGAACCCCCTCAAGGACCCCTGGGGGTCCACTGGAGTAGAGAGTAGAGTTACTGGACGATAATGCCAAGTTCAAATACAAAACAAAAGTCTCACTCACCTTCAGCGAGGATCAAAGCAGCATTGTGAGTCCTCTCAGCGATGTGTCTGAGACCCTGCGGTCCGTGGTACAGCGCAAACATGGCTGCCATGTTGGCCAGCAGGGCCTAGGAAGGGACAGGTGGAGAACATCTGAGAGAAGACAACTAAACAATTTACAAAAGGATAGTGAAAAGGGATGGGGATTGAGAATGGCTTTAATGGCTTGCATGCCATGCGCATATTGCTTCAATGTAGCGCATCAGTTGAAGCAACATGCTATACCTTTGATTGTCTGCGGGAGTTAAATCAAAGTGACACGAGTGACCCAGATTACCACCAATTTGACAACAACTATAATAAGCAGGATCGATAAGGGGATCAAATTTTAAATAAATTATGATCCCCATCCCTAATAGTGAAACCGTACTTTAATCCATTAAGACGGGAACGCATCTGTGTGTCATTTTTAGATTAAAAAAAATAGCAGATCTACAAGCTCATAGCGTGGCACCGAGTGCCGTGCTATGAGCTTGTATATCTGCTATGTTTTGAAAAATCTTGAAAATGTGTGCAAATCTTTGAATATATATACTATATTCGTTTTAAAGCGAACATTTTTAACTCCGATATGTGCTTCTGGGGGTCCCTGGAACAACATATTTTTAGATGGGGGGGTCCGCGGCCAAATATATATCATTTTGGGGGTCCTTGACATGGAAAAGTTGGAGCACCACTGATATAGCAACATAACCGTTTAAAAAAAAAACGATTGTAGAATATATATTCAAAGATTTGCACAAAATGTTCACGATTTAAAAAAAAAAAGCAGATCTACAAGCTTGTAGATCTGCTATTTTTGAATAGCCAAAGAAATCTGAAAATTACACAGATTCTTTCCCGGTCTAAATGGGTTAAGTGAAAGTAGCGAAAACATGGGATATTTCTTCAGACCAACCGGCTGCCGGGGGCCAGTAGCTCTTACCTGGGCAGTGCAGATGTTGCTGGTGGCCTTGTCTCTGCGGATGTGCTGCTCTCTGGTCTGCAGAGCTAGGCGGTACACTTCCTTCCCAGTGGCGTCCCTGAAAGAAGCAGGTAGCGTTGCTTCTCAGGTACACGGTTACCATTCGATCTAACCATTAACCTCATACATGGAAGTCTGAGAGAGAGATCTTACATTCAAACTGAGTGTTTACCACAGTAATGTTGAAATGGAACACTACGCGTCAAATTCCTTAAACAGACAAGTGGACAAAGTGTGTGCTATCTCTCTCCATGAATGAATTGCCATCTGGGGTTGTGTTTGTAGTCCCTCAGAAAGAGATTAACCTAACCTCCTCAGACAAACTTTCTTCAAAACTGCCCATGGCACTTTGCAGGCAGATTGCGGAGGTGCAATACCTGCCGAAATGATGTCATTTTGTTCTTATCCGTTTCCCCAAGGAGTATGTTGCAGCGTTACAGTCTCTCACCTGGTTACTCCAACCATTCTGCCGGGCATCATACGGATCAGGCTGTCTTTGACGGAGAAGAAAGCGGCATGAGGGCCTCCGTAGCACAGAGGTACACCAAACCTCTGAGAGCTCCCCAAAACGATGTCCACTCCAAACTCCCCGGGGGGACGCAGCACACACAGAGCCAGGAGGTCCGTGGCACAGCAGGCCAGGGCCTAAACAGGGGAGGAGAGGGCATGGTAATGGTTCTCAAAGTGGGGTCCGGGGACCCCCATGAGTCCTTGAGGGGGTTCCCAGGTAAATAACCGATGGTTCGGAACCAAATGGACACCTACAGCTCAGTAATGCTGAGAGTGTACGGCTCCATTTGGTGCAATTTGTACACTCTCGTCTTACCCCTCCCTTGTGAGCACGGTCCACCAGAGCAGTGAAGTCCTCCACTCTGCCATCAGTGTCTGGGTACTGGAAGAGAACGCCACACACGTCCTTTCCACTGAAGTCCATCTCATTAGGCAGCTTCAGCACCGTCTTTACCCCAATGTAGCTGAGAGAGAGAAAACGAAGATGTTACGTTTCAGTATGGGAGCGTCAACATTTGGTCCAGATCAGAATTATTATACTTCTATTCATTAGTTTTTATTTCAGTTTCAGTAACTTCAATTTATTTGTCTTAGTTTAACAATAATAAGCCTGGTCCAGATATGGTTGATGGTAGTACAGTACATACTTGGCTCTGGTCTGCACCACTGCAATGGTCTGGGGATGGCAGCGTGGGTCCATGTAGAAGACCCTTTTTTTGTTGTTTCTGAGGAAGCAAACAAAGGGGGCAATGGTTATACTGACGGCTAGGACTGTCATGAATCACGATCATGACATTTTACTTGACGATACATTTTCATACAAATGGCTTATTATGATTAACAATTTCATTATGTTTTTGTATGAACTCAGCAAATATAATAACCATAGCAAGCAGCTAGTCTCAAACAAGGGCCGACGTGAACTGCAGTTTGATTGTAATCTGATCGGACATGCTTTCAAAAGGTCTGGGGCAAACGGGGTCAAAGTTCATATAATACAGTAGTTTGATCTTTCAGCGCAACAGCAAGGGGGTAAACCAAACAGTCCCCAAGGTAACAATGGAGCTCTGTGTGGCATCACCGCTCGCTCCATAGTGTTGCCTGCTTAACAAAGCCTGAGTTAGAGACTGATTTACACTAGTTGCATTCACTTTACTTAAACCCTATATACTTCTTTGACTGGGTTCACCCAGGACTATATACTTGGTGCCCACATTTTTTCACTCTACACCAAATCTCTTCGCCGAAAATAGCCAAACTATGGTACACGCTCAAAATACTTTATGGCGTGTTGTAAGCTTGGAGATCGGCTAATTTCAGCGACTTATCCTCAGTTCATGTGGTTAAGGCACTGTTCTTCTCTGTGTGCCTAAAACAATAAGTGCCAGTATGTCTAATTCACAAGACGTGTGGCTGTTATATTATCATCATTGCAGATGTCTACCTGTGGCAGAGCTGCATGGCCTCAGCGGCAGCTGTGCCCTCGTCCAGCAGAGAAGCGTTAGCCACAGACATGCCGGTGATATCACAGATCATAGTCTGGTAGTTGAGCAGGGACTCCAGGCGGCCCTGAGAAACCTCTGGCTGATAGGGTGTGTACTGGGTTACCCTGGGGACAAGCAGGACAGACACAATGACAGAACATGGTGATGTTAGGGCAGAGTCCAGACCTGTGGCTCAGTGGTTTTCAAAGAACTGATGTGCAGGAGGAGAATATATTTTTGGTATGTCTCTTCAAAGGATTTTGAATTAAAGTTCACTTCCTCCAAGGAACATGAGTGAGACCTTGAGGGTTTGGTTTGAGTTTAATGGAAAGGGAGGCCTTCAGCGTAATTTACACTTTGCTGCATTTTCTTCTGTTGAAATTCCATTATTTTTGTCAACTGACAAAGCATAAATTAGCCCTTACTCAGAACGTGCCGTCTCATGACTGGTGAGTCAGAGTGCCCCTCACAAGATTACATAGTGTGGCCATTCAATTCGTTGTAAATTAAACTGGTGTTCAAACCGCAAGTCATAAGATTTTCCTATTAAAGGAACGTTACTTGATAACGTAGCCAACAATTTCTTAATAAGTAGCATAGGCCTGTAAATGCACGTGATGCACTAAGTTAATTTACTGTATGCAGCCTTTCCTACTAATGCAGTCCACCTCTGTAGAGTCACGTCAACTAGGGACTTTAACTGATTGTGACAGTGGTCAGTTTAGTGTGTGGGGGTTGATACTTGTTAGCTATCCATGCTGCTGGTCTCAGTGTAATTGAGGGTCAACACTGAATGGTCACTATTCTGGGGGGAGTGTAGACTGAGTAGGGGTCAAATAATAAGGCCACCAACACCTACCAGCCTGAGTTCTCCAACAGGTTTCTCTGAATGGGGGGCGGCACTGAACAGTTGTAGTAGCCCATTCCAATGTAGGACCTCCACAGTTGGTTCTTTGATGCAATCTTTTGGAGAGACTCCAACACCTCATTCTCACCTGCAAAGATAATAATGATGCATATTTGATGTACACACAGACACATATACAGTCACAGTGCTTTCTTTAACTACATTTTAGAAAGTAATAAACAAGATGGTTGAAACGTAGGGGCAACTTCTATAATTAGTGAGTCAGGCGAAGTCAGACCAGCCTTGTCATGACTTCTAACAAATGAACAGCAACTCCTCTCCCATCTAAAGCTGCTGACTGCATGACTCCCACCTGATAGTAGGGCTCTGTCTGGCACGCGACTGTGCAAAGCAATCATGCACGCCTAATTTATGAAAATAAACACAGAACGTCCAACAACCCTCACGACATCCCTCAAATCACTCCAGCCAGCCAGACAGACAGACCTTTATTGATCCCACAAGGAATTAAAAAAAACAACAAGGGCGATTTAGGGTCCTTGCTTGACTCTCTGTAAATAGTTTTATGAATTCAAAACGCTGTGACATTTCCATGTCACATGCTTGATCTCTGCATCTTTCTCTTATCTTGCTAGCAGTGACAAGCCACAATGTGGGTCCTTTCCTAATGGCTAGTTATTTAGCCTAATTCCCCAGTGCTGCCAATGCACACCCAGCCACTGGGATTCCTCTATCCTGTCTTGGCTGCCTAGCAACACTGAGGAATGGACAATACCAGTGGTCTGAATCAAGAGCCCAAACTACTCCCGTTTTCAAAACAGAAAGATACTTCTTTTCACAAGCACTAGGAAGGCAGCACCACCAGCCTACATACAGTGTCAGAGAGCATTAAATTCTGCAAATGCCATTTTGGGGATCTTGCCTGGTGGGCATAATATATACTGTAGTTTTTAACCACTTAAGTCCTATATACTTTGTCTAGCAAAAATAGACGATCTACAAGCTCACACCGCTCCGCGATGCGTTGTGAGCTTGTAGATCTGCGGCTATTATTATTTTTCAGCTAAAATAGGGATGTGAGGTTGAAAGTGGTAAATACAAATTAAGAGAATTTAATGTCCACAAAACAAGTTCAGGGTGGGCTTCCCTGTGTGACTGTGTCACTGGGGAGGACAGTTTTCCCATGCAGTTCCTCGGAGCTACAAAAAAAACTGCCTGATTCAGAACCATCCAGCACATCCATTGTTGAAGAGAGAATCCCTCGCTGGCTTTGCAAAGCGAAGCCCTCCAAAGCTGAACAAGCAGAAAAAAAAAGAAAAACACAGCACGGCATGGCATTTAGTTTGTTCCTTCAGCATGGCTTGTTGCATTATGAGAGTGCCGGGAAGAGTACAGGACTACAGTAACTGAAGAAATTTAGGGCTGGGCTGCAACTAGATTTTCTTAGTGACAATTCTATAGATTACTTTTTTGATTAATCGAATAGTCGAGAAGCGATTATAAACTTAATTTATACCACATTTTATATGGTGGCAAATAATAGTTAAAATAGCCAATCTACACGCTCACATGGCGTTGCGATGCAGCGCGTTGTAAGCTTGTAGATCGGCTATTATAAATATATTTTTTAATTCTTTCAAGCGTTTCGCCTTTGATGACATGCCCAAAATAGGTTTCATTATTAATCGATTATTATTAAACAATCAATTATTGATTATAATTTATTAAATCAATTAGTTTGATTTACTGTTGCATCCCTAGGAGGTACTGTACCTGACCTCCTTTTCTGCCTGATCAGTTCATGAAGACTTTCTTTTCCACATCACCCATGCTATTTTAAGGTATGGGTGTCTTTAATGACTGTGCAATATTTTTAATTCAACAGTCAACCCTGCAGCACTGTATAATTAGAAAATAATGGCAATAATAGCCACAGCTGCCAAAATAACAGATTATGAATATCAGTAATGCGTGGAATATGGAATAAGCTTCTGTCCAATGAGGAATTGTATTTTGTATTGGTATTTGTTTTTTAACTGCATTATGTTTGTTTTATTTTGTATTTAAGAGAGGTTATAATTAATATTTTTGAATCCCACTTGACTCCAAGATTGACAGTGTTATACAGCACGCAGTAAATCTTTTCTAACTGATAAGCGTGCCTGGCATGTCTCTGATACAGTTATGTAGCAGGTTTTTTTTTGTCTAGGGAATGCGCTACTTCTGAGCACAATAAAACATCAGCGATTGCAACACGTTTCAAAGGTCTCACAATCCCCTTTTAAGGTCAAGGTTATACTGTAAAATCAGTGTTAAATCTGAGGCGGTCCATTTGTATCCCCTTAGAGTTACACTCTAAGGCAGGGGTTCGCAACCAGGGGTTCGTGAACCCCTATGGGTACTTGCCAGTACTGCAGGGGGTTCACAAAATTGTGAGGAAAATACAATTTAAAAAGAAAAATAAAAAAAATATATATATATATATTCTGTACCAAAATATGGTTGTAATTAATTATAATTGTAGTTAAGTGTGAGACTTGAGTCTAAATTGAGTCTAAAGTGAGTCTAAATGTTCACTACATGTCTACACATGTAGTGAACATTTACAACTCTGAGCCTATACCTTTTTAAAAAGCAATACAAATATGTATTCCTACTGAGCAAAAAAAATGTATCATAGGGGGCACTTCAGTTGAACCTTTGGACAGAAGGAGCTGCAGTGCTCAGAAAAGGTCGAGAGAACTCCTGCTGTTCAAAAATGGAAAACCCTGCATTCATCCATTGTGCCAAAGCGTCAATTAACCATATTAGGAACCTCGTTCGACTGTGATGTAATGTGAACTGCTGGAACCAGATTGAACTGGACTTGGGACAGAGACATGGGAGAGAGAGGGAGAGAGCTGAGGCTGAACTTTACACTCCAGTAAGTTGCCATCCCATTAGCATCCGGCTCTTCCTCCCCACAGGAGATTCACGGTGCTGAAAAACAACTCCAAATATGTTCAAAGGAAAGACTTAACGAGACGTGAGCGCACAATGGCACACCGCAGCACAATGGAGGAGCTGCAACCTACATTTCAACCATTCACCATCACACACACATGGCTTGTGATTTCATGCCCTCGTGTGTTATGCGGGGGGGAAACTATATTTAAAAAATAATGTGGAAATATATATTAAAATTAGGCTATAATAGGCTATGAGGAGAAACCTGAGCATAATTACAAAATTAAACCAAATCTGAAATAGCATACGATCGAGTGTAATGTTTTAAATTAAACCAGTAGCCTGCACCAATATTGGCGAACCTTTTCAGTTAACTGTTATATTAATAAAGAGGCATAACTGTCACACACGTGTGCAATTGTGGAAATAAATAAAACAAACTTACACAGCGGGTCATCCATTTTCATACTTCTTTGTATACGGATGGAGGCTGGAAGTGTGTCTTCGATCAACTGGGCGATCGACTGAAATCAATGCATTATTGCACATCATTAATAATAATTATGATAATAATTATAATAATAATAATAATAATAATGAGATGCAATAATAATAATAATAATAATAAAAACAAATTAAAAATAATTAAATAAGTTTCACAACACGTACGGTATTTCTGACTCTCAACAAAACAAAAAAAAAGACATTTGAATGAAAGACAAGTCTTCAGTTCGGTTCTTTACCTCCAGTCCCAGGGCGTCCAGCATCTCCCTCTTCTCCCTCTCACCTGGACCGATGTGTCTCTCGGCGAAGTCATCGTGCCTGGGCAGGATCCTCTCGATCTGCCTGGAGGAGAACGCCGCGGAGCTGCTGTGCAGACCCCGGTGATGGACCCCTCCTGGCACACTCAGGCTCCTGGAGGAGGCTCTGGGCTGAAGTTTGCTTCCCCTGGAGGAGCCCAGATGTCTGCAAGGTGCGCTGGGATTCAACGACCTCCTGGTGGTGGTGGCGAGGAGGATGACCCCCCAGGACTTGGCACAGCTCTGCATCTTCTTTTTTTTTTTATAGAACTTAAATAAATCTCTAAAACGGGAGATCTCTAAAATAAATGTCTTTCTTTTCTTGCTTCTCCCTCTCTTGCTTGTTGACTGGAGAGATCCCCCCTTGAGAGAGAGAGAGAGAGGAGAGTGAGTGATGATGCTATGCCTCCTGGTCTGGAGGAGTTGTGTCTCAGTCTTCTGCCAACTACTTCAAACTGCCTTGGTTGTTTAAAACGCCCATCTGGCTGCACGGGGAGACAAGCCAATCAGCGCGCGAAGCGCACGAGAGAGAGCCAATCGGCGTGGGGGAAACAGTGGTGGAAAAAGTACTCGCATTCTTTTTTTTACTTAAGTAGAAGTATCAATTCTGTAATGTAGAAATATCTACACGCGCACAATGAGCTTGTAGATCGGCTATTTTCAAATGGCCGAAATATAGGGCTGAAGTGGTTGATGTATGTGTTGTGCTTGTGATAATAATCTAAATCTACAAAGTAGGAATTACTAACTAGTAAGTTTTCAAATAATTGTAGTGGAGTAAAAGTACAATATTTTCCTCAGAGATGTGGAATAGAAGTAAAAGTATTGAAATTTGGAAATACTCCCTTAAAGTAAAAAATACCTCAAAATTTGACTTAAGTACAGTACTTGAGTAAATGTACTTAGTTACTTTACACCACTAAGAGAGAGCCAATCGGCCGCGGCGACGCGGTGACGAGCCCCTGCTTTAATAACTTATTCTCACGTGCGCGCACGTCCGCTTGATCGATAGGGTTTGATCCCATCACCCGGAGAGACTTGTCTCTTTCCCTATGATTGGCTCAGTTGGTTGCCTGGCTACTGCTTGATTTAGCCACTGTAGAAATACTGTTTCAAGTAAAAGTCCTGCATAAAAAAATAGTACTCGTAAAAGTCCAAAGTTAAAGGCATGAGAATACTTACTTGCTGCTTTATATAGCTGCTGGGTAGCTTAACCTATAAAATTAAATCATAATGTCAGTTAATGTATGTTCTGTATTCTTTATCTAAATCTTAAAAGTAACTAGTAGCCTAACTAAAGCTGTCAAATATATTGTAGCGGAGTAAAACAAAATGTGCCTACGATATTTGCCTCTGATATGTAGGCCTACTAGTGGATTGGAAGTATAAAGAAAACGGACACTCAAATAATGTTAAAGTACCTCAAAATTGTACTCTTATACAGTACTTGAGTAAATGTACTTAATTTCAACTACTGGTATAACTACAATGCCTGGGAAACGCGTGGACAGCAGCCTAATTGAAATGCCTGGAAAACATAACTTATAATATGTCTGGAATTAAAGCGGCACTATGTAACTTTTCTTCATGAATAAAATTTAATTTTGTCCAATCTTTATGGTAGAGTACTGTTAATACAATAGAACATATACAATTGGGGTGGTTGTATTTTGTCTCCCTGCTCTTCTATTGAGACATTTAGATTGTGTCAAAGGTCATGTCTCACCTAGACACAGGATCTGACACGAATCTTTTTCAAGATTCAATTTATCCCCTGAGCAAGCAGACTGGCTCTATTAGCTCAATGGTAAAAATGTCAGCACTTGAGCAGGAAACCGGGTTCAAGTCCGGGGTAGAAGAGGAAAGTTACAATTTAAAAGTGCTGCTTTAACTTCCTGCATTGTCCCAGTACCCAAGAACGGACTTACCAGGGTCCACAACCACTACAGGCATGTCGCTCTGACATCACATACATAAAGGTCTTTGAGCTACTGACCTGAAAACATGGGTGGGTGACCTTCTGTAGTTGACGTACAAGGCAAACATTGTGTAGATAGAAGATGTTTTTTCTCCAACACTTTCAACCTAGACACAGGATCTGACACGAATCTTTTTCAAGATTCAATTTATCCCCTGAGCAAGCAGACTGGCTCTATTAGCTCAATGGTAAAAATGTCAGCACTTGAGCTGTAAACCGGGTTCAAGTCCGGGGTAGAAGAGGAAAGTTACAAGTTAAAAGTGCTGCTTTAACTTCCTGCATTGTCCCAGTACCCAAGAACGGACTTACCAGGGTCCACAACCACTACAGGCATGTCGCTCTGACATCACATACATGAAGGTCTTTGAGCTACTGACCTGAAAACATGGGTGGGTGACCTTCTGTAGTTGACGTACAAGGCAAACATTGTGTAGATAGAAGATGTTTTTTCTCCAACACTTTCAACACCATCCAACCACACCAGCTAGCCGGGAAGCTCCCTGTGATGCAGGGACCTACCTCACCTGCAGACTGCAATACTTCAAACTGCAGGGCTGTCTGTCAGATGTGATAGTTAGCAGCACAGGTGCCCCCACTCCCCCAGGGTACCGTGCTGTCACCCTTCCTGTTCGCCCTTTACACATCCGACCTCCACTTCAACTCTAAAACGTGTATCACCTTCAGAAGTTCTCTGATGACACAGCCATTGTCAGCTGCATCACGGGTGACAACATGGATGAATACAACTCCCTGGTGGAGAGCCTTGTGAGGTGGAGTGACAACAATCACCTTCGTCTTAACATAGGCAAGACCAAGGAGCTGGTGGTAACATCATGGATCCTGGTAGAAGAATGAAATGAGAGTGACTGCACTGAGGTCATGAGCTATACGTCGAGACGATGAGCAACTAACACTGACACTCAACACTGACCAGTGACACACCGGTTGTTGACAGCCTGGCAGTGATTCCTAGTTTCAAGGACCCCCAGTTTGATATGCATTAATGATTAGACCATCGAACCCCATTTGATATGTGTTATCTGTGGGACCCCAATCTGCACTGTCGAATTCTCTGTGTCAATATTTAACTCAGTGTACAAATGGAACCAAATGGATAAGGGTCCATTTGGTTCAATTTGTACACGTTCTCAGAGTTACAGACCTGTGAGGGTCCATTTGGTTCCAAACTATTTTGCCGGGGACCACCCCGTCAAGGGCCCCTGGGGGTCCACGAACCTCATGTTGAGAGAAGCAGAGCATCTAGGCCGCACCTGCAAAATAGAGCTCACAGTGTTTTAGGAGTTTTTCTTTCAAAAGAAAGAAAATCACAAATGGCATTGAATGAATCTGAGGGGTAAACAAAAACAGTTGAGTAAGAGTGAATTCCTCTGTAGACTTTTAGCTTTCATTTGACCCTGACCCCTCCATATAATAAAACTTTCCTCGAAAGAAATGTTTTGATGGGGCACCCACCTTGCCCTAAATACCGATTTTGGAATGTTGTCAGGGGCAGCATTGTAGGCATGCAGGGAAAGTGGGTGTGTTGGAATATGTTTGCATAATATTATGACAGAGCACTTTCAGAGCAAATATGACAAAAAGGTGTAATGTTTGCAAAAATTGGAATTTGCCAAATCCTTCTTTTTTTTAATATGCTTGTCAAAAGAATGTGTTTACAAGAAACATGGATGGGAGTGGCATTTAAAATGGTTCAACACCACCCTGTTCAGAACCAAAACATATTGCACAACAACCTCCACCTCTAAACTTCTGCCTCATTGGAGATAGTTCAAAACACCCAGGGTTGGATTTGCTGGGGGGGGGGGGGGGGGCTCCATGTCTCTGCTTTTCTGTTTTTTTATATCCCCCCCTCTCATTCATTGTTATGGCCGGTGTTTTATCCCTGCTGGAAACATTTACATTTTTGTAACACTGGAGTTGACTGTTCAGATCTTGGTAGACAAATAGTACCACCTACTTACTGCTGACACACAGCTTTTAAGTTGCATATTGTTGCTGTCATGTGAAAACCTTGTATATCCAAAACTGTTACTTTTCAGGAAATGTAAAAAAGAATCTGTGTTACAAAGCAGTTATTTCGTCACAAGCTATTAATTAAGTTGATGCAGTTCATTGGTTCAATATTTATAAAACCCACAGACACACTTAACCACTTTCACTTTTCCGATGTGTTGTGAGCTTGTAGATCTGCTATTTTTGGAAAAATACTTTTCTGCCTGACAGCAAGTATGTATTTCCATATATCATTAACACATAGTTTAAACTTATTCTCCATTTCACAATATTATGATATGTTTTAAAGATCTCCCAAGGAAGGTATCCATTCTCTTACGCACTTTTCTCAAAGTTTACCGTTTACTGATGCGTGAAGCAGGATTACATAACCAAACAGAAGCATCTTCGTATATGAGGAGACTGTGTAAATATATTATTCTTCATACAGTACGCAACCATACAGATTTAGAATATTACAAAATTATAAAATTCGATTGGATAGATATATTTCACAAATGAGTGTTTGTTTTAGCGCCCAGCTAAGCCTGAGGTACTGCAGCTAGGAATTTTACCCAGGTGTCTGTGGTGCTGGGCGAGTGTTTTGCCTCTGGCACAGGGACAACCCAACCTCTAGACAAGTTAACCACATGAACCATAGCGTCACAATTCTGGGCAAGTCATAATAGGCGAACATTCGACCCGATCTACAAGCTCACACACGTGATGTGTATGAGCTTGTAGATGGGCTATTTCTGCTAGAGATTTGGTGTAGAAGAAGAAGTACAGACCACTGTGGGAATCCAGTTAATGAAGTGTACAGGGGTTAAGTGGTTAAAAACGGTGTCACAGGCATTTTAACCCCCCAAAAA
Organism: Gymnoscopelus microlampas; assembly: GCF_963454915.1. Lineage (NCBI taxonomy): Eukaryota > Metazoa > Chordata > Actinopteri > Myctophiformes > Myctophidae > Gymnoscopelus > Gymnoscopelus microlampas. The sequence goes on from NC_139941.1 coordinate 14,187,931, forward strand.
AAGAAAAATCACACCTGTGTGAAGGTAGCGGCGCCTTTGATACATTTTGTCATCAATAAGTGTTTATAATGTGTTTATAGCCACGTGTCACGTGAAGCTTGACCAATCACTTTGTTGACGTGTCTGACCAATCAGAACGTTGACGCAAAAGCCAGGTATAGAGCGGCTAGCGCCGCTAAAAACAGAAAAAGTACCAACATTGTGGCACTGCCTCTTTAAGGTATCAAAACCATTCTTTCGAACAGCAGGTTTTGGACCAGGGTACAAGACAACAATGTCCCAGCTTAAAAATCCAAAAGCAAGCAAGGAAGAGCAAATGAATACACTATTGTTTCATTGCAGGCCGTTGAACTCTTCCTCTCTAAATGTCTTTTCTTACACCTCTTTATCCTGTAATAAGGTTTCTCTTCTCTCTTTCCATAAATTGCCGGTGATGATGCCTAAAAACAACAGCAGTCCAAGGTTTCTGTTGGAGACAAATTTCTTCCAGCAGTCCTCTGGCTTGTTGATGTCCAGTGTATAAATCTACACAAGAAAGAAGGAAATATCACGATAGTTAGCTCACTATAAACACTGTGACTAATAGACAGTTATTTTAATACTGTTGTCATTAACCACTTGAACCCCAGCATCCCTATTCTGGGTGGAACGTTCGCCAACAATAGCAGATCTACAAGCTTACAACACGTCAATGCGTTGTGAGCTTGTAGATTGGCTATTTTTGGTTAAGAGATTCGGTGTAGAGTGAAACAAGAGCCTACCAAGTACAGATGAAACTCAGGTCTGTATAGTATAGAGTGGTTAAAGGGACATTTTTAACCAACCATTGGAACTGTATAGTTGGTAAACACAGTGACTGTCTGAAAATGGACTTTCAGAGAAAAGTCGTCACAAATGCTCCTACGGTTATTAGATATTCTGCCATTTTATTTTCCTAAAAAATAAATTTGAAGATAATATTTTTTCATCCTTCAGTATGACTCAGTGAGGCTTTATTTTACGTTTTAATTGGGTTGAACTACTCCTTTAAGTGTCACTTTAATATCACTTTGGTAGTCTGGCATCAAGATATCCTACCTGACGCATTAGGTGCAGGGTCACTGTGGAAAGTATGCCATAGTAAGGTAGAGTCTGCTCTGCATTCACCCCCGCCATGACCAGTCCTGACATCATGGCCACCATAAAGCCGCTCAGCCAGGGTTTGGTTTGATCCCCAAACCTCAGTGCTGTCGACTTGACTCCGATCCGGGCATCGTCATCTTTGTCCTAGTGGTCAACAAGGAAGAATATTTTCAGAAGCATGACACTGTGCTACAAAGCCAAAGAGTGGTCACTGTGTGTGTGGTAAGAATGAAAGACCTTTCTGTTGCCTACCTGGTGAGCGTAGATCGTGTCATATATCAGCGTCCACATCACTCCAGAGAAATACAGGGGGAGACACACTGACCAGTCGCAGGACCCCTGGACAGCAGACCAGCCCAACAGTGCTCCCCAGTTGAAGGTTAGACCTTAAAAGGAGAACAGTGTCACTCATTTAACAGCCACAAACTAAAAAGAAAAAAAGCACTCCCACATGATCATTCACAAATCCATAACGTTACCTAACACAAGCTGCGGCCAGTGGGTGATCCTCTTCATCAATGGATAAGTGACGACCAGAGACATCGAAGCAGCACCAAGTGCTATACTGTCAACAACACAATGAAAAGGAATATGTCACACTATATTAAGCAGCAAATTACTATTATTACTTATTAATAAGAATAATCTCTTATAAAAGATTTTCAGTTGCATTAAATTGAAACTAAGTTGGGCAGGGCTGCATGAGACAAGTTGGAACACCCCTGGTCAAACTGCACGTTTTGCAGAAGTGAAAATAAATGGCAGTTTTTGGCGGCAGTTGAACTGAACATGACATACAGTGTACATATAGAAAATATATAATTAACTGTCACAGGCCTTCCGTACATTGTTAAATACTCGATTCCCGTAAAGGCATGCTGCACTCCGTTATATAGCAGACCACGTTGTAATAACAGACTGCCTTTCAAATAGCAATATCCTCTGAATGCATATGAAAATGCCAATGTGGGTGCAATCTGTGTGTGGGAGTGAGAGAGACTGTTCTTGCTTATCCTATGTGACCCTGTCTTCAGGTTGTACTTGTGTTTTCCAAGCCCCCCTCGCCCATCGTACCCCTCCCATTCATGACCACACTGCGTCTCATTGGATAGCCGTCTCCCTCCCGCACAGGACAAAACAAGCCACTGCTTCTTTCATCACAGCCAGAACACAGACACACACCAACAGAAGACAAACACGAAGAAGGAATCACACGATGGTGAAGTCACCAAAGCAAGCGACCCAAATTGAGTTTGTTTTCCCTGCTGTGCAACTCAGCATGATAAAATGTGTCTCTCGTCTCTTCACAGCACCATTTCGGGGAAGATAATGGGAGGGGGCAAGGGGGCTTGAGAAGCGCAAGTGCAACGGAAAAGGCAGAGTCATATATTCTATATAGAGAACCTTTCAAATTGCAACAATCGGTTTTCCAATGTTTTTTTCCTTTTATTGAAACCAACTGGCTTCAAAATGTATTATGCTTAAAAAAGATTGGTGTGAATGTTATGGTCAGCCCTACAACTACATATAGTGTAGTAATAATGTAGGTATTGAGTACCTGTAATAATTAAGAGACAGCAGAACACCTAGTGCAAGAGAGAGCTGGCCTCCAAGGAACACCAGAGCCTGTGTCTGCGAGATCTCCCCTGAGGCGATGGGACGTGTGGCAGTCCTGGACACCTGCCATGAAGAAAAAAACAGAGTCCCATTTTCCTTCATTGATAAACTTCATATATAACAAATAATAACAATAACCACCACGTGGTTCCTTAATTTCCCCTCAGGATGAATAAAGTACCTACCTACCTACCTACCTACCTACGTAAGTCCTATTTTTAGCGGCGCTAGCCGCTCTATACCTTTAGGTATAGAGCGGATATTAGCCCTCTATGCCTGGCTTTTGCGTCAACGTTCTGATTGGTCAGGTGCGCCAACGTTCTGATTGGTCAGGTGCGTCAACGTTCTGATTGGTCAGGTGCGTCAACGTTCTGATTGGTCAGGTGCGCCAAAGTTGTGATTGGTCACTATTCATGACATCACTATGATGTCATGAATATAGAATTCGATGTCTATATAAACGATGACAATGACTTCATCTTATTATTCATTTGGCTAAAGTCTCCGTCTAGGTAAGTTATTTAAAGTTAATATGACGAATAGAAAGAGAAAGATACAAGAACAGATGAAGGGTGAATGTATAGAAAGTCTGAGTTCGGGACCCAGTCATCCGTTATGACAGAATGGTTTGATAGAGACGATCGAGAATCCAAGAGTCCGTTAAGGTTCTGATTGGTCAGGCCCGTCAAGGTTCTGATTGGTCAGGCCCGTCAAGGTTCTGATTGGTCAGGCCCGTCAAGGTTGTGATTTGTCAGGCAAGGGGACTATTCATGACATCACTATGATGTCAAGGTTTATTTTTTATTTCCTCATGTTTTTTTTGTATATATTTTTATTTGGCTAAAGTCTCCTTCTAGGTAAGTTATTTAAAGTTAGATCCTCAATTTAACTTTATCTGTCGTCGACGCTCTGATTGGTCAGACCCGTCAACAAAGTGATTGGTCAAGCTTCACATGACACATGGCTATAAACACATTATAAACACATATCGATGACATAATGTATTCAAAGGCGCCGCTACCTTCACACAGGGTGTGATTTTTTTAAGTATAAACTTAAAAACTAAACAAAAACAAGTTTTCAAAGTTTCAAAGTTTTTCCAAGTTAAATATTTGAAAAGCGTAAACATCAAACTGTAAACTATAGTTTGTGCTCAAGAGATTTGGTGCTGATTGGTCTAGAAGTGTGTGAGATTAAATCCAAACACACAGATAGAAATGCAGACACACATACCCTCTCTTCTAGACAGCTTAACAACTGCAGGGCCATGCCATACAAATGTAACATGTTCAACAATAGCCGTGAGTGACATCGTGACGCTTTGGTGAGCTTGTAGATCTACTATTTCAAAGATTTTTTTTTAACAGTTTTGCCTATAATAACATGCCCAAAATATGGACGCCAGGGTTAAAGTGATTAAGAAGTTCTTAATCACTTTAACCCTGGCAGAAGCGAGTTGGTTTTCTGTGAATTAGCACATAATGACAGTGACAGTGCCATACAATACCTTCTTATCAATGTCTTTGTCCCACATGTCGTTGATAGTGCAGCCTGCCCCTCTCATCAGCAGAGCCCCCGTGCCAAACAAGGTTAGCATCCCCAGGTGGGGCAGGCATCCAGGGTCTGCAGCCAGACCGATGCTCCATGTGCACGGCAGGTACAACAGCCATGTCCCTACCCCCCATAGACACAGACCACACAAGAACACATTTCAGAGTGACGCCACTGAGTAAAAAAATCCTCTCTTTTAAAACTGTCTCCAAATAGAATAGAAAGTAGGTGGATATGGAAGTATGGATGTACAAACCTATCGGTTTATCGAGTCTCATTAGCCGGAGGTACGGCCGGACAGCTGCTGGTGCCAAATTCACGATCCCTGGAGCTGACAGACTGAACGGTCTTTTAAACTGCGTTGGCCAGTTAAAAGATGGGCGAGAGCCTGCCAAGAGGCTGCTAAAACCTCTGGGCAGTGAGCTCGGAGACAAGTCAAGACCCCGGCCGGTCCTTCTGTCCTTCTGGAGTGTGCAGCCGGAGAGAGCGGACAGGTGACTGTAGCAGGTGCCATGGTGTGCTCCTCTGCAGGAATTCAAAGTGAACTTCAACTGCCAGGTCAACCTAGCAGGAAGCATGATGGCGTCTCTCTCTCTCTACGATATCAGGTCCAAATTTTTCACAACCTTTACACATCTGAAAGAAAAAAGATAGGAACAATTCCACAAATCACATCCAATGCTCTTCAAGAGAAAGGCCTGTCCCACTCACTCATGAATGTTTTGCCTACAATATGCAATTCTTTTGTGCTGCCAGCTGAGCTGAACAGCTGCACAAAAAGAGAGGTGTTGGTGTGTGCGAGCTGTGTTTGTGTGTGAATGTGTGTTTAGCCAGGTGTGTATCCAACACAGTGTTGTAACCTGTGTAGGCTACTTTGTCACCTGTATAGGCTATGATGAATAGCCGATCTGCAAACAAAGCATCACAATATGATGCGTTGTGAGCTTGCAGACCTATTTTCGCTATTGGCCTATTATTATTATTTATTTATTTTTACAATTGTTTAAAAGAAATACATTTTTTTAACATTTCTCAATTATAATTATAATGATTTATTTTTATATTTTGCCTATAATCACATGCCCAAAATATGGGTGTTGGGATTGAAAGCGAATGATACATGCGAGTATAAGGTCATTCATTATCACTATCAGTCTCAGTTATTAAAATCGGCGATCCTATTGTTCAAATGTTGCGCATGAAAGTTCCTTTGTATAAAATACGTTGAAACAAAAACGTACAGTGAATAAATGTGGTTGACAGAGCTTCCATAACCATAACGTACTGTGTATAATCGTGGATGACAGAGACAGAGCTTCCATAATGCAGAAGGATGGTGATCGCACGCTCTCTATCGGTGCAGCAATATGGTGCGTCCGGGTGGAAACGAACAGCATCCGGAACTTGGGACCAGAGTACAAACCTAAATCAAACAGATAGTAGTGGGAAAAGTACTGACATATTTTACTTAAGTAAAAGTATCAATACTGCAATGCAGAAATACTATGTTACAAGTAAAAGTCCGGAAATGTATTTCAGTAAAAGTATAAAAATATGGCATCGAAGTATACTTAAAGTACCAAAAGTAAAAGTACTCATTATGCAGATTGTCCCGTTTTACAAGTGTTCACAATGTATAAAGACATCTTTGATCTTTTGAAAATAGCCTTAGTATGTTAGTTTTCAAGTAATTGTAGTAGTGGAGTAAAACGTACAATATTTGCCTCTGAGACGTAGAGTAGAAGTAAACGTATAAAAAAATATGTACGCCAGTAAAGTAAAATCTCAAATTTGTACTTAGTACATGTATTTAGTTACTTTACACCACTGCACACAACTCAGGTGGCTGTTAAAAGTTGTGCATAAGAAGAAACAGTGTTTATTATTCCCCACTAGATGGCGCAGTGCCGCCTTCCATGCAAAGAGAAATAGCCTACTACTTTGATAGAGGCACAGAGCCCACAATCATCGCCTACATATGACTGCCTTAATAAAATGTATAATAAGCCATTTTTTTCTAACCGTGCACGCTCAACATACCATTATTGTTCCTGTGGATCGATCCACAGCTGTGGCAATTGATTGATTGATTGATGTACTTTATTTAGTAAGACATGAGAACAGTACATGACAGTACATAACATGGAAGTACAAATTCGCAATACAAGGTCTACTAAACTGGATAGCTCAGTTAAGCACGTAGCTTGTTTAATGGTGGGCATGGGATGGTGGAACCAACTCCACGTGGAATATCAACAACACTTTCAGTGAATCATAATAGCGAAAGTCTTTCACTATTATGGTGAAAGTATGTTTCGCTAAGAACAGCAGTTAATCTAAACACATATTAATGTATGAATTGTGTCAACATGAGTTAACTTAAGTCAGTGTCGGAGTAAACAAAAAAAAGGCTGGGTTTCCGAGGCTAGTGTCGGAGTAATCTGATAGGCTAGTGACAATGGCCCCAAAAAATGTTGATACCCCTCCCGGAGTTAGGACAAAACACAACATTGTTATTTCTCATCTCTAAGGCCTCCCATACATGAAATGGATTGTTGTATAAAAATATTTTACTGCAAAAGTGGTGAAATTGATATATAAAGTTATACACCCCAAACTAAAAATAAAGCCTGTCCGTTTGGGGGTTGAGGCATGTAAAATAATTTAGATTCACAATGGAAGCTCTGATAGGTTTAAAACTTGGCATACTTGAAGTCAGGACATCCCTCTACATTCTAGAAAAGACTGAATGTCAATATCTGAATGTAAATAGGAGATACAGTCATTTGAACACATATCTACAATAGGCGGAAATGTAAATATGTAGAATGTTTTCTTTACTTTGTAGTGACTCTGACATGGATTGCCATAGCAAGACATATGATGTCTTGTTGGAAAGGTGTGGTTCTACTGAATCCAGCTATACTGTGTAACTGTTGTGTAAAGGTAGCTTTAATACTCATGGAGTTATGTCACTAAATGTATATGGTGTCCCAAATGGGGAAATCATGAACCAGTCCTACTGAATTCTACACTATCACAGAGATTCGTTTTATTTCAATTCACTTATCAAGGGTGGAAAAATATTAACAAATTCACTTGAGTAGAAGTCCCTAAAATGTATTAAATGTCCCAAACTTGAGAAAATTTGAAATTGTTGACCAATCTTCAACAATAGTGCAGAGAAAAATGCAGGCCTACAGTAGCAGCTCCACCCATTTGATGCTATCCTCATAACAGAAAGTAATTCAATTATGTAGAGTTTATATCATTTAACATATTTGGTTACAGGTTATACTACAGTATTTGGCTACACCTGCTCTATCTGCATCGTATTGCGTACATGGGTTCCTTCATAAACTAGGTAAACTAGGTTCTTTTTTTTCACCTGGCAGCTGCTATATTTTGTATAGAGATGTAGTGTTTATGGCAGCCTTTATGATATTTGGCATCATACACAAAGAGATTGGGTTACGAGACCGATGATGTACAACTTAATCAACCTTTCTGATGCTGCATGAAGGACCTTGTCTCTGGTTCTTTTGCCTGTACCAGTTATAATGGCTGTCAGATGTTTTGGTCTTGTACTGGCCTTCCCACAAATGAAATAATATTTTTGTATGTTAAACAATGTTGTAAAAACCTTCTTGATGAGACTGGCGCAGTATGCTCTCACTCTCAACATTTGCAACTGCTCATTATTGTTACTTACTGGAGTAGTTTGCTCGACATGATACATGATAAGATATACTACCTTTATTTGTAAAGAAAGTATATTATTATACATGGAGACAGAGTTTTATGAACATCAACATCTTTCTGTTGAGCAACATTTTGTATGTATTGCTGTGGGCTTTTTAACATATGGATCTTGTTTCTTTCCTTTTTCTAAATATTTACCACAGATGATACAAAGATTTGGATTGAATGTTTGTACATCACACTCCACTCCAGTAAAATCAAATAAAAAGATACACAGAATTTGTACAGTGTACTACTTTCACTATTGTTAGGCTCTATAGTGACCACATTGTTACCAGTTAATGCTCTGTTCTGGCTAAACAGAATCAGGGTGTTGTCAATGTAGGCTACTGGACAGGCTCCGTTACACTAAGCTAGGTCACTGTCCAGCTAGCTGATTAGCTACTTGATTTGGCAAGGTCGTTCTCATCTTTTCACTTTCCAAAATATTTGCAATAATTTATCTATCAGGTTATGAAGGAGCCCATGTAGGCAATACGATGCAGATAGAGCAGGTGGAGCCAAATAATGTAGTATAAGCTGTAACCAAATATGTTAAATGATATAAACTCTAAAGAATTGAATGACTTTATATTATGAGGGTAAACTTGAGCATCAAATGGAACATCAGCTGGGCCCATATGAAGATCAAACCATCCAAGTCACGAAGCATCTCAAGTGTGAAGGGAGTGCTCGCTGACCTAAAATTCTTCATCGGAGATGACCCAATCCCACAAGTGTCTGAGCAGCCTGTAAAAAGCCTTGGCAGGTGGTATGATACAGGCGTTAAGCAGTGGCCTACAGTCTATCGACAACACTCAACTACCTGGAAAGTTAAAGGCCTGGTGCCTGCAGTTTGGACTCCTACCCCAGATGTTGTGGCCCCTCGCAGTTTATGAGGTCCCAATCTCAAACGTGGAGAAGTTGGAAAGAGGAGTCACAGGTTACATCAAGAAATAGCTCAGAGTTCCACGATGCCGTACCACCATAGGCCTCTATGGAGATGGCATCCTCAAGCTGCCCCTCACCAGTCTCACAGAGGAGTTCAAGTGTGCAAAAACAAGACTCCATTTGACACTGAATGAATCCAGAGACTTAGTGGTGAGCAACAACCCACCGACCTTGGCAACCGGGCGCAAATGGAGACCAGCCAAAGCAATGGAGGAAGCAATAGCAGCCCTCAAACATGCTGACATTGTGGGATATGTTCAGCAAGGAAGAGGTTTGGGCTAACAGCTTCCCGCCCAGCTTGGAGTAAGGCCACAGCACCGGAACAGAGGAAGATGGTGGTGGAGGAAGTACGCCACCAGGAGGAGGCTGCAAGGTGGCCCAAGGCAGTCTCTCTTGGCAAACAGGGACAGTGGACACGATGGGACAGTGTGGAGATGAGGAAGATCAGCTGGAAGGACATGTGGGCCATGGAAGCGAGGCAGTTGAGCTTTTCCATCGGAGCTACATACGACGTCCTTCCAACACCAGTTAACCTTCACCAGTGGTATGGTGAAGACCCGGGGTGTGCCCTTTGTTCCAACACCTAACCCCAGCCACATTCTCACAGGGTGTAAAACCAGTCTCACCCAAGGACGTTACACGTGGCGTCACATCCAAGTCCTAAAGATCCTTGCATCCACCCTGGAGGACAAACGAGCTGCCACCAACTCCCTACCACCAACAGGCAACTACCTTTGTCCGTGAGGGGGCTAAGGCTAACCAGGAGCGGCTCCACACCATCTGAGCGAGGCCAGCTACGCTTAGCCTGTGACTGGAAGATGCTGGCTGATATTGGCCGACAGCTTGTGTTTCCTCCAGAGATCGCTACAACCATCTGACTTGGTGCTCTGGTCCCCTTCTCTAAAAAAGGTGTTCATCATCGAACTCACAGTACCCTGGGAGAACTTAGTGGAAGAGGCTTATGAGCAAAAACACCTACGCTTTGCCGAGCTTGCTGCTGAAGCACAACATCGCGGCTGGAACACTGAGGTCTGCCAAGTGGAGGTGGGGTGCAGAGTTTTGTGTGGCAAGATCTCATGACTAATTGGGAATGACGCAAGCTCAGGGCTGATCACACTGTAGCCGGCCACCTTTGGCGAGGGTTAATAGTGTCAAGGCCGAAACACTCCAAGAACCAAGAGAACACTACTGATGATGCGTCCCAAATTACAACCTAACCCCAGCTCCATTATATCCACCATTCATCACCAATACGACAAGACGTATGTGCCTGCACAAAGGAAATCTACATCTATATCCTGTGTTTCATAGACCAAACTCCCTCAGCCAGGTTTGCTAAATAGTTGTTAGTTGTACTGTAGGCCTGCATTTTTTTCTGCACTATTGTTGAAGTTGCATAAAATGTATAGTTTTCTCAAGTTTGGGACATTTAATACATTTTAGGGACTTCTACTCAAGTGAATTTGTTAATATTGTTCCACCCTTGATAAGTGAATTGAAAATAGAACTAATCTGTGTGATATTGTAGATTTCATTAGGACTGTTTCATGATTTCCCCATTTGGGACACCATATACGTTTAATGACATAACTCCATGAGTATTAAAGCTACTTTTACACAAAGTAGCTTTAAATTGCTGGATTCAGTAGAACCACACCTTTCCAACAAGACATCATATGTCTTGCTATGACAATCCATGTCAGAGTCACTACAAAGTAAAGAAAACATTCTACATATTTACATTTCCGCCTATTGTAGATATGTGTTCAAATGACTGTATCTCCTATTTACATTCAGATATTGACATTCAGTCTTTTCTAGAATGTAGAGGGATGTCCTGACTTCAAGTATGCCAAGTTTTAAACCTATCAGAGCTTCCATTGTGAATCTACATGGTTTTATGTGCCTCAACCCCCAGACGGCCAGGCTTTATTTATAGTTTGGGGTGTATAACTTTATATATCAATTTCACCACTTTTGCAGTAAAATATTTTTATACAACAATCCATTTCATGTATGGGAGGCCTTAGAGATGAGGAAAAACAATGTTGTGTTTTGTCCTGACTCCGGGAGGGGTATCTCGAAAACTAAAGCCCTTTTTGGCTGTTTGTCACAGGCCTATGATGCTTGTCTACCCATTCCATGCATGGAATTTCTAAAGGATTTTGGAATGGAAATGTTAGAATGTTAGAACTTCTGGTCAGAGCTGTTTCGGGATTTCACAATAAAAGTGTAAACTTATTATTATTATCATCAGTATCACCACCACCACCACCACCACCACCACCACCACCACCACCATCATCATCATCATCATCATCATCATCATCAGCATCACAATTATTATTATTATTATTATTATTATTATTATTATTATTATTATTATTATTAGTAGTAGTAGTAGTAGTAGTATTAGTATTATTAGTATTATTAGTATTAGTATTATAGGCTACATATCAGCATGTCACATCCTTCACACTTACAGTCTATCGTTAAATTAAGTAAGATTATAACTATACAGTTCAGTCCTTGATATACTTTATAAACAAATAAATACATAGTTTAATTGAGAGGTCTTGCTGAAATCTGATGAGTGAGAGCCTGAGAGGTGTCTTGATTAACAGATGATGCTGGGTATTACCTACAGTCTATGGGTATACCATATTACACACATATTTTGAGGTGAGGTGTAATACCCATATGTAGGCCTAAAAGCCATTTCATGTTAACACAATCAAAAGATAAAGGTGTTAAGAATAAGATTAGCAGTGACCAAGACGAGACCAGGTCAAAGTTGTCTTGTTTCTGAAACAAATCCAAGAGCAGAGACATGTTGCGTCAACACCAATTCTGAGAGCAAAATCAGATGTGTTATACATGGGCTATTCATGGCCCATGGGTGAACAATGGCAGCATCCTACCCCATGTGGACCTATCAGAGCTCTCACATCAGACTGTGTTGTTTTTAATCCTCCTGGGTATACAAATACAACTAAACCCTAATTTATACTTTGTTATGCAACAGATAATTATATGGTATAATATGTAAAAAATAGTATTATTTTTAACACTAATATTTCCAGTGTGATATGATATGCACTGACAAATAACAAAAATAACATAAGAACAGTGTATGATCCAACAAAAGACATTCCTAAAAACGACACTGATATGTTGCGATACTGGATGTACAGGTCTTAAGACATCCTCTGGGCTCAACACATCTTCAATACATCTGTAAAAGGGAGCTTTGTAGTGTGCATACTTGTATTTTTTATTATGGACAGATGATAGACCACTTTTTAAACCACTGTCAACCTGTACTGGGCCTGGTGTCCATTTTTTTTAAATTGCAAAAATAGATCTACAATGCAACACATTGTGAGTTTGCCTTGTAGGTCAGCTACTTTCTGTACTTTTGGCCCAGTTTTTTGTTCCCATATCTTTCCACTGTCCCCTGTAAAAAAAAACTTAACACAAAATGCATTTGTGAAAAATCAGCATATTGATTTCAGGGATTCTAAAGCCAGTGGTGTAAGAAGTAGTCACATTTTCTACTTAAGTAAAAGTATCAATACTGCAATGTCGAAATACTCTGTTACAAGTAAAAGTCCGGAATTCAACATTTTCTTGAGTAAAAGTACAAATCTATTGGTATCAAAATGTACTTAAAGTACCAAAAGTAGAAAGTACTCATATGCAGAATGTCCGATTTCACAACTTTCCAAATGTAAAAATCTTTAGAAAATAGTGGTTAATGTAGGTTTTGTAATAATCAAAATCTACAAAGCAATAACCAGTAACTAAAGTTTCAAATAATTGTAGTGGAGTAAAAGTATAATATAATATAATATTTGCTTCTAAGATGTAGTGAAGTTAGAAGTAAAAGTACAAAAGATTAGAAATACTCCAGTAAAGTAAAAATACTTCAAAATTGTAGTACAGTACTTGAGTAAATGTACTTAGTTTACACCACTGACAACCTGTTACGAATTTTGATTCTGTGACTTGACTGATGAGAAGGATTATATAGATCTTAATCCAATGCAACTGTGCGTGTTAATTAATAACCAACTGCAGCTTAATTGACGTTGGGCTACCCTTATTTTTAACTCTATGTAGGCTACACTCAACAAGTTGGACATTTTATTTTGAAAACTAAATGCAAACCCGGAAACTACATATTATCTACAAGTTGTCTTTTATTTTTCCTGAGCGGAAGGAAGTCGGAAATAAATAAATCCCAGAGCGAGGGGGTTCGCGGGAAAAATGGCGAAGATCTGCGTGTCCAGGCTGCTTATGATGATGTGCAAAACACTGACCCAGTGCGTCGTTTAAGACATTTCTGTGGCTCATGCTGATACCGTGAGTACATATCTGTTCCTAAGACGTTTTTTTTAGAGAGCTATTCCGTACTTTTTCGCTTAACGATTTGTTGTTGATTGTGGTGGTCGGTCCAGCGGTGGAGAAGGGGTCTCTCCAGTGTTGCCATAGGTTGTGGGAGAAATACGCAACCAGGTCTAGGAAAACAAGCCCAAAAGAAGCAACTTGGGCCACATGATCACTTTTAAACCTACCGTACCTATTTGAAAATAGCCGATCTGCAAGCTTGTAGGTCTGCTATTTTCGAAAACTCTTGCAATGAAATGTGTAATATTTGGAACATTTTTTCAAACAACTTTACAGAAAAAGAAGCCCACAATCGCTTATAATAAGGCGACATGGCAACACTGGCTCTCTCCCTTTGTGTTCACATGGTTTCACTCTGCTTCCCCCTTTCTGTTTTACTGATAAACATACACGTATTAAACTAAACGTTTCCTGGTTGCCTCTGGAATGAGGTTTTAGTCGGAAAATGAATTTGTGAAAGCTTATTATACTGTGTCTGTGTGAGTGTGAGTCCCAGGTCAGGACTAGAGCGTTCTTGTTGATGGTTCTTCCCCCAAGTTAAATTAAAGGGACAATCCGCGATTTCGTTTCAGTGCCTCCAAGTCTCTCAAAGCATTTAATTAATAAAACGTTGTTTTAACCAAGCTGAGTAGTTTAGAGAGGTTGATTGATTGAAATACTTTATTAGCAGTTTGCAAAAAAAACACACACATGAAAGTACAGTTCAATACAAGGTCTACTGAGAGGATCTAAAACCCAAGAAAGCCTATGGATTGTTTCCATTGGGGTCCTTTGTACTCAATTCATCAAATGACGTTAATGACATTAATGACAGACAAATATACACTACTGTGCAAAACAGCATATAAACAGTTTGAAAACAAAAACAAATATGTTATGTGCAGTAAACAGTTCGGTGGGGTGGGGGGGGGGGGGCAGTATATAGTATAAAACTAACACTACTGGTTGTGGTTAGTCTACCTGCCCTTCTATTTAGAAATTCATATCTTATTGTTGTTGGGTAGAAGGATGGTTTTTGCTTTTTGTTGCAGTATAACTTATATTAGTTACATTTCTACTATTGAGCTCAATAGTAGAAATGTAGGTGCACTGATTCTGTCATGGCTTTGGGTCTGTCTGTCAGTTTCCTCCTGTTTCCAAGTTCCTTTTGATGGTGTAGGAAACTATTCTCTGACCCCTTGGCATGGCTTGCTTTGAAGTTTTTCTAAGGAAGGAAAAGACCCACCGTTTTAATGGTCATAATGATTTGTCTGTCATCCTTTTTGCCTTTTCCACACCTTATGATAGCAGTATTCTACATCTTTGTAAGTAATCAACAAAAGTTGGGACAAAAGTTGTTTGCATCAACTTTCATTTTCAATTCCTGCTGAACAGTTGTAAGTTGTTAACCCTGAACAGTGTTAAGTCAGTTAACCCATTATTCTATTCAATTCAATTTAAAGGAGCGTTATTGGCATGAGAAAACATACGTTTACATTGCCAAAGCAAGTGTCAAAAATATAATTAAACAATTTAAGAAAAACAGGGGAAAGTATAGGCTATACAGTTGGAGGGGGTAGCCTACAGCTTTGTGTTTACAAAGCTATGTCACATTACTTTTTCTACAACTCTGAAATTCACATAATCTGTCAGTTAAAACATGTTGGGAACCTACGTTTTAATTAAACTTAATGACTTTTACCTTTTACCTCCACATTATACCACTGACCTTTGAACCTGGCCGTTTCAGGTCCTTTGCTGGACTTTAATTGCTTACATTTTAATACCCCCCCCCCCCTCCCTGAAGAAATGGCTATTTTTCGAACTTTTACCCAGTAGTGTAAAGGTTGTAAAACATAAATAATCTTTTTGTCATTTTTAGGCAAGGGACGCTTTCTGCTAGGTATCTCTCTGCTGTCCTTTCTACCCTTTAATGCCTGAACCTCTACAGCCAATGAAGATGCAATATGGTATGAGGATTTTGATTACATTGTTCATATCTGTTAAATTCCATAATGTGTATTATTATTTTGTATGTATTAACCTGTTTTGTGAATGTTTTTGTTTTCACCCCAACAGTCCACTTTGCCAAGCCAGTCATTCCAGTGTAGCCACTGTGTACTTATCTTCAAATCTAAGTTTTTCCTCTGGGAACACCTCAGCAACGTGCATGGCCTCAGTGTGGACACTGAGTTACCATCACTGAAGACTAACACGCCATCATCGAACCTCAAACACAACACTAACAGTGATGATTCAGGGGGAAGCTTAGCATGTCGGCACTGCACTTTCACAGCTTCTAACTGGGACGTTGTTGACAAACATGAGAAAACGTTTCACCAAAAGTCAATAAAAAAAGTCGAGCCACTGCAAATACAAAAGAGATATCTCAAAGGAAAGCTACACATTATCAGAAGGCCAGGAATCAAAGTAGTGGCCACCTCAAATAAGACGAAGAAAAATGCTGTGAACAAAATGTCAAGACCCCAGCATGAAGATGAAACTGGGGCAAAAGTGAATTCCTCTACCTCAAAAGCAAAATGCATCTCCAATTCATCAACGGACCTGAAAACGTACAAAAGGCCATCGGGACCTATTACCAAATACTTGGTACCGTCTGTATCAATGGTGAAATATTCCCCAACAAGTGTCAAGTTACCTGACCCCCCAAAACTGTCAGGTATATCCAAGGAAACTCTGATTTTGCACAACCCCCACCTAAGCACTGCCCAGAACAGTACTGGCGTGCTTAAGGTTGCTGCAACTTCACAAAATGATCTTTGCGTTCGCCACAATGTGCACATTTCGGAGAATGCCCGTGTAGTTAATGACCTATTCGTTCGTGAACGGTTGATGGTTGGTAGTTTAGTGGAAGGATCTGTTTCAACTGAAATTGGCAAGAGAGCACATGAAGACATTTCAGTAAGTCCTCCTAAGAAAAGGCTTAAAACCGATGTGGGAGTAAAGAAAAGTCGAGAGAGCTCAAGCAAAGTTGAAGCAAAGTTGTCATGCAGCTCAAACATTGCATTCGAAGTCAGTGAAGATGAAGACGAGGGGGATAATCTGATACATGAATTGGATGGGAAAGTTGATGTGGTAAATGTAGACCACTCTCTGATGTACTCTTGTAAGCACTGCCGTCACGGAGACATGGTCGCTGACGACGTGTTAACCCATTACGAGAAGGTCCACCCTTACATCAGGTGTAGCTCTGCATACATGAAGGACCCACATGATCGGACCGCTAGGTTCCGGTGCCTGGAGTGTCCAGTTGAGTATCCTTATGTTGCTGACCTCAGGCTGCATTACAGGGTCGGCCACCCAGGGGCCCCAGATGTGTTCCAAATGCAGTCTCACGCGCTTTGTTTCAAATGCTTTGTCTGTCCATTTACAACTTTATTGTCCGAGTCCTTGAAAGATCATTACCAGAAACAGCACCCATCGCACATAGTGATGAATCCATTGATCTACTGCAAATTTAATGCAAGCATACTTAAAAAGGAGATGTCTTTGTCTGGTGCCACTACACCAGACAAAGAAATGGCACCAATGGAGATGTCTCAAGCCGACGCATGTGAGAAAAAAATAATTCTAAAGACTCCTGATCAAGGTTCTCTCAAGAGTGCCACTACACCAGACAAAGAAATGGCACCAGTGGAGATGTCTCAAGTGAACACATGTGAAAAAACACCCAGTCCAAAGACTGCTGATCAAGGTTCTTTTAACAGTGCTGCTACACTGCACAGAAACTCTGAGGCTTCACCCCCAGAAAAAGAAACCGGTTCACAAGGAGTGGATAGGGAGCTACATCAGTGCAAAAACTGCGCATTCACTCATCTGTCAGCAGTTGCTATGCTTGTTCACTACCAGAGGAATCACCCAGAAAGGGGGATGAGTATTGATCAAATTAAAATGGCCCATATCAAATCACAGACCCAGGCACCATTGTCCCCTGAAAGGAATTCCGAGTCTTCCGCCTCCATGAGTTCAACGAACACATCACTGGTCTCCCCTCAAACAAGATTCTCAGACTCTTTAAAGGAAGCTAAAGACAAAACCGAATTATCTCATCAAAAGGCTATTCCTGACTCTCAAGTGAGACCAGAAGACACGCCTGCAATTTCTCCGCCCAAGGTTTCTGGGCCTTTCCAGAGCAAGTGCAGGGAATCTCCTGGAAAGTGTGTCATTTTATCAGACGTTGATCCAAAAGAGGTAGATAAACTGTTTTTCTGTCAGGTCTGCAACTACAGTGACCCAACAGTTAGGGGGATATGGAGCCATCAAAGGGCCAGACATGGCATCACACAGAGAAACTCTGAGGAAATACATCTCCATACTGCTGCAATCCGGAGTAGATGTAAAACCTCTGCAGTGACAATTTGTCCTCCTCAAAAGATTGCTGACACATTTGCAGAAATACCTTCTTCGTTCAGTTCAGCACAACCTGAAATGTTCTACTGCCATCTTTGTGATTATTACAATCCCACCATGAAAGGCATCATCGGCCATCTGAACTGGCAACATGTTGGACATGCAGTCACTACTGTAGAAATTCTGATGTATTCGGCTAAGGTAAACAAAGAGAAAGCACAACATAAAGCTATGGCTTCAGCAAGTTCTTCTGATTTGAATGCATCGAATTGGCCTGAGGCAGATAACCCATCAGGCAAACATGAAAATGATGCCACCGGCCCGACTAATCTTAGTACACCGGGAGCGGACCTGATATTCTGTCAACACTGTCACTATGGCTCCCTAACTGTAAGGGCAGTTTTGAATCATCAAGCTGGGAAACACAGCAGACTAAAGAGATCTGCTGATCAGATTTTAAGATGTACTTCAATGATACGTAGGAAAATTCAAGAATCTTCAGCATCTCAAACAAAGAACTTGGCCTTGACCTCATCTGGCCTCCCCCTTCCCATCATTGAGGAAGGTGAGGAGGAAATGTTATTTTGCCACTTGTGCAACTTTAGACATACTATGTCGAGGATGAGGGAGCATTATAAAATTGTACATCCTAAAGTTATTACTACTCACAAGGAAATCATCTCATATTCCCTCGGGGTTCATGAACGGATTTCAGCAAGTTCTTCTTTTTCGAAGGCATCTAATTTGGGTGAGGCAGGTATACCAGAAGGCAAACATGAAAATGAGGTCATAAACCCGATGACGCCAGGCCTGTTTTTCTGTCAAAAATGCAACTATGGAAACCCAATGGCAAAGAATGTGTTGTCACATCAAACCAAAAGACACCACACACTAAAGTCATCAATTGATGAGATTTTAAGATACACTACAATGATTAAAGAATTGAACTCTCCAACAAAGAACTTGGCCTTGACCTCAACTGGCCTCCCCCTTCCCATCATTGAGGAAGGTGAGGAGGAAATGTTATTTTGCCACTTGTGCAACTATAAACATACTATGTCGAGGATGAAGGAGCATTATAAACTTGTACATCCTAAAGTTATTACTACTCACGAGGAAATCGTCTCATATTCCCTCGGGGTTCATGAACGGATTTCAGCAAGTTCTTCTTATTCGAAGGCATCTAATTGGGGTGAGGCTGGTATCCCAGTAGGCAAACATGAAAATGATGTCATATACCCGATGACACCAGGCCTGTTTTTCTGTCAAAAATGCAACTATGGACACCCACTAGCAAAGAGTGTGTTGTCACATCAAACCAAAAGACACCGCACACTAAAATCATCAATTGATGAGATTTTAAGATACACTACAATGATTAAAGAATTGAACTCTCCAACAAAGAACTTGGCCGTAACCTCAACTGGTCTCCCCCTTCCCATCATTGAGGAAGGTGATGAGGAAATGTTATTTTGCCACGTGTGCAATTTTTCACATAAGTTACTGACGCATATAATTTACCATTTTAAAAAGGCGCACCCTGAAGTTATAACAACTGACGAGGAAGTCGTCTCTTATTCCCTCAGCGTTCACGAACGAATGGAACGGATTTCACAAATGGGAATGCCTGCAGAACAAGTGGGGAAATGCACCCCCATTGTGCATGGTGGGAATGAGGAGGCACACACTGCATCATTTCCGTCTTCGGTCTCAAAAAACTCTGCTCTGACTAGGTCACTTAGGTGCCATAAATGCACATACTGTATTTCACACATCTATC
Source organism: Gymnoscopelus microlampas (assembly GCF_963454915.1). Taxonomy (NCBI): domain Eukaryota; kingdom Metazoa; phylum Chordata; class Actinopteri; order Myctophiformes; family Myctophidae; genus Gymnoscopelus; species Gymnoscopelus microlampas. Next base: position 14,207,453 of record NC_139941.1, read on the forward strand.
TTTTGAAAAGACATCTGTCTAAGAAACATAATCTTAAGTTCACTGTCCCCCAAATTTTAAGCAACGCTTTTAAAGACGGCTCTTTGCCAGCAGGCTATCACTGTGAATGGTGCGTTTTTTCCGACAAGAGTGCAGCAAACGTCTACCGGCATTGCCAGAAAAAACACACACTGAAAAACATTAGCTTAAAGCACATAGCCATGCGGTTGTATGCTGGCCCCACGGTGTCCTCCTTAAAAAAAAGATCTTCCCTCGAAAAGAAGAAACCGTCACAACAATCTGGGAAGAATGAAACGAAAATATATCCGTGTCGATCTTGTTCCTTCAAAGGTAGCTCATTGGAGAGCATCTCGAGCCACTACCGTGAGGTTCACCCCTGGCCCATCAAGGATCATCATGAATTTGACATGCCCACAGGATTCTCTTTGTCATTCCAGTGCCCTTTTTGTCCTGCAGTTTTCTATAAAAGACATGGTCTGAACACTCACTTGGGGGTGAAACACCCGGAGTACCAAACTCCACTTTCAGAAGACGAAAAGGAATGCGAAAAGGAATACGAAAAGGAAGATGAACTGGATAGCAACGAGTGCACCGATGGCTTTAATGTGTACAAGTGTCCGCGATGTGCTTATGTTAACACAGGACTTCGCCCCATTCTCACTCACTGCCAAATGAAGCACCCTACGTTTAAAGCCAGGGCGGACATTATCCAAATGACAAAAGTACAGTTTCCCAATCTGAAGGAGTGTTGTGGGCAAAGAAGACGACAAAAGAAAACCTTCAAAAGCCTGCAACTCGGTGGCTACATGTGTAGAATCTGCCCAGTGACGCGAGGATCGATAGAGAAACTGAAAATCCACTACGACCAGGACCATAATCAGACTGCCCCAAACTTGCTCAAACCAGCTCCAAAACAGTCGACTGTGATAAAAAATCAGCTGTTGTCCAAGTACCGCAGTATGCAGAGCTCAGCGTTGCAGGCTACCTCTTTCAAAAACAAAATGCCTGGTGGATTGAAGTGTAATCTCTGCAAACACGTTGCCGTTACCAAAATTGGCCTCAGTCGCCATCTAAACAGACACCACAAAAAAGAATCTGAAGCAGGGAACACATCTTACTATGCATGCACCCTGTGTCCCTATTCAACTCAAGTGCAAGAGTATCTTGGAAAGCACTATAAGCGAATCCATGGAATTGCTGCCTTCCTCACATTCTATGCAAAAGTATATAACATTAGAACGTATAGAAGAAACCCCAAAATATTGACGCGTGGATCCAGCACACCTGCAATGGACGACGGAAAAGAATACAAGTGCCAACTCTGTGCCTATTCAGGACTGCATCTCCGTTACCTCCGGAGCCACTACGTGAATGTGCATGGCCATGCTGCATTACACGCATATTTACCTCCTTTAAATAAGAAACGGCAGGCTACCCAACTCAGAGAGGCAGAGGACGGCAAAGCTCCTGAAGCTCAGTCCGAGGCAAACGCGCCCGTTCAATGCAAGAAGTGCAACCGCACGTTTAGGTTGGCAGAGTTCCTTGCTCTTCACTTCACCCATTTTCACAGAGAAGATTTCAGAGCGGACTTTACTATGCTTAATTCAAAGAAGTACACGAACCAAGAGGGCAAGTGGTACCAATGTGGCCTCTGTAGACTTAAAATCAGAGGCACAAAAAAGCTCTGCTCCCATCTGGATGACCACAGACGTCTGTGCATGGAGAAGGCAAATGCTGTGAAGATGACAACACCAGTTGACAGCAGGAAACAACCACCGACCCAGCCTCTCAAAGTAAGTAGCCATATGATTATTAAAGTTATTTAACTCTCAACAAGATGTTTTATTGCACAAGGAGTCAAGGAAAGGATATACAACATGCACTGTGAAAAACGTGTGCTCCATAATACACAGAAATAAAAACGGTACATAAATAACAATACTAAATAGTTCTAAAAACTGTAAAAAAAAAAAGAAAAAAGATTGGCATACAAGGCTGTAATACCACAGAAGATGTTCATTGTTTTTTTTTCTTATCTAGCAGTCCATAGCCTGGTGAAGGAAACTGTTCTTCTCTGTGTGTGTGTGTGTGTGTGTGTGTGATTTAGGTATGCCAGCAAGACTCGATATTACTGTCAATGCTTGCTAACTGGTGCACCTAAAATAAAAATAAATGTTCTCTATTTTTATTAACTACAGGTCGGGTGTCTTTACCCCGTCATGACACGTCTGTGAGAATGGTCCGTTTGAAAACTATCTGACCTGCTGTATTTAATTTTTCAGGTCAAAAGGCAAGAGGAATTGCAGGAGTTTGAAACCATTGAGGACCTGGCGAAATGGAACATGACAAAGGTAGAGACGGTTACCCTGGCAGCAAGTCCTCCACCACTATCATCTCCAACATCATCTCCTTCCAGCGCCTCAAAGACGGAAGAACAACAGACGCGCACCAGAGGCACAGAGCCTCACAACTGTAAAGAGTGTGGACGGACGTTTATGTCATTGGGGGGTTTGAAAGTGCATGAAAACAGCCATGCAACCATGTCTGATCTCCAACGAGTGGACACTCTTCATATCTCAGACAGGTACGTCTTGATATGAAATCCTTTCAAGCAACATCATTATATTATAATTATTTATCATTTATGTTAATATACTGTAATAATTGTAACCGCCAGGCCGAAGGCATGGCCGAGACTGTGTGTGTGTGTGTGTGTGTGTGTGTGTGTGTGTGTGTGTGTGTGTGTGTGTGTGTGTGTGTGTGTGTGTGTGTGTGTGTGTGTGTGTGTGTGTGTGTGTGTGTGTGTGTGTGTTCGTCTGTGAACAGCCAATAATAAATTCAAAATGGGGGTAAAAGTAGTCAAGAATAATTATAATGGCACACATTTAGAAATTCTGTGGTTTACCTAGACCACAATGCTTGCTGGAAATACTGTCCGTAACTGAATTGGGTTTTAGCACTACACCTATCTCATTAAAGAAATGCCCTCAAAAACATATTTTCCTTGATACCTTTCAGTTTGTCAACCTTTTTTGGGCTTAAACACCAATGTATTCTTAATCGTAACACTAAACCTGACTCATGTACAGAGGCTACTGTAGCAAGGTATTATGGGAGATGTTAAGTTAAGATTGCACAGGACATTCAACGTGCACTATATGTGGTTTTTGAGGAGCCCCTTCGGTTTATATTTGGAACAGAATCTTGACCTGATTGGATTTGTTTCCTTCATTGTTTTAACAGCTTTGACACATACATCAGCTATCGACAAGGGACCAGCAAACCTTTCCACTGTGACCTCTGCGCCTATCGGACTGATCACTTGGGTCTGGCGAGGAGCCATTTAGTCAAGAAACACGGAGGTTAGCAAACCCTCTCATTTATTATATTGCAGTTAAATATGAATAGAAGAAAAAAAATCATGGGGATCTTGGGATCCACCCGGGAACAACGTAGCTCCAATGTGGATCTCAGGCTTCATGTTGCCAGCCCGTGACATTAGTAATTTATGATGTCAGTCATATATGACATATCTATAACACACAGCATGACTCTAGCAAGTTTCCCCTGTATAAAATCACCTGTGTTTACGTGCATGTGTACAAAAATGAATACATGTTATAGGGTGTATACTATACATCCTATAACATTTATTTATTTTTGTCACTCAAAATGTTTGTATCTCTTCTCATGTATTCCATGTAGCTGAATTCCAAGACATCAGCAGTGGCGTTGATGTGACTGTCAACCAAGCTGAGACGAAACCTGCGGCAGAGGAGCCTCGTCCTCCAGTAGACCTCCAGGAAGACAACTGCTGGAGTGAACCACCTGATGAACCCGAATTTGCAGAAAGCAAGTTATGCTTAACCACTTAAACCCTGGCGTCCTTATTTTCAACTTGTCAAAAGGTTTCAAACATAGCGGAAATATCTGATCTGCATGGTCACAATGTGTCACATCACGGCGCGTTGTGAGTGGATGCGACAAGCGAGTAGATGCGAGTAGATTATTTGAAGATAAGATTGAAAATGGGTAAAGTGCTCCTTAGGAGAAACCATATACTGTAATGTCATTGTAATTGGAGGCTGTGCTTTGCCATTGAATTACAGAACCAGTGTACTCGGAGCCCCCAGAAGTACAGCGGCAGTTGGGCCACTACAAGTTAAAGAGGCAGGCCAGTGTATCAGCTCCAGACCCTGTACCTCAGGAGACTAGCCCACCTGAAGATGGCCTTCTTTGCTGCGAGTTCTGCAACTTCTCCTCCGGACACATGTCTAGCATTCGACGACACTATTTAAACCGCCACAATGGCAAAAGGCTGCTCAGATGCAAGGACTGCTCCTTTTTCACTGGTTCCAGGTAAGAATTCATCATACGTTTTGTTAAAAACCCAACCCATCCCATCCCTTCAACTCTTTAGTAAACTGTAAATACATTTTCAGGTCTGTGTACCAATTTTATCTTGTCGAGAGAGAACCTCAAAATAATTTTATCAGTTCCAGTTTTGTCTTTGTTTAATCACTCCCAATTGAACTTTTCTATCTTACGTTCTGAATAAGTTCTCTCCCCTAATTGGATAAAATTGGTATCCTGACCTGAAAATGTATTTTCTGTTTAGTGAAGCTGGAGAGACGGGAAGACACCTGTTATTGAACACTCTATAGAAATTACTATTGGTATATAGAGCTGTTTAACTCACACATACACAGCCGTTTTATTTGAACCCCTACCTTTCCAAGAAAGCAAATGTCTTGGTGTAGTATAGTAAAAATTGCATGCATTACATCAATAATGTAAAAGAAAGATTCATTGTAGTTGGTGGTCGTAACCCTCATATAATTGACTTTATAATTTAACAAGAAACCAGAAAATGGCCATGCTGTGAAAATGGCCCTGGAGAATGTCAGCGGTATGTCAATGACATTAATGTCTGTTAAACTGTCAAGACATGCATTTACATTTACACAACATGTACTATTCCATCACGTATTTCTTGCTTCCATTTTCATCAGGAAAACCCTGGAAAAGCACATAGAGTTGGGACATTCTAACTGCCCTTCAGAGCCGACCCATCAGAAGGACCTGCGCTGCCCCTTGTGCCTTTACCAGTCCAAGAACAAAAACAACATGATCGATCACGTCATGCTTCATCGGGGTAAGTTGATCCCTGGAATTCAATACCAATGCCATTATCGGAAAAGCTGATATTTGATATTACATTTACAGTAATATTTTGAATGCTTCAGTTGATGTTGCACTACTGTTCTATACTCTTACTGTACTATTTACATTATTATTTGACTAACTTGTAGCTGTACTTTAACAATTATGAATGGAATTTTCATTTATTCCTAGATCAGTGGTTCTCAAACCTTATAATTTCAAGGACCCCCATAACTCTGAGAGTGTACATATGGAACCCCATTTTGTACACTCTCAGAGTTACAGACCTTTGAGGGTCCATTTGGAACCCCCTCGAGTAACCCTGAGGGTCCCTGGCTCCAGTTTGAGAACCACTGCCCTAGGTTGTTTTTAAAGTAGACACTGGTATTGGATTGGTACTCGGTATTGACCGATACACAAGTTGTGGGTATCGGGAAAGAAACAATGGTTTCAGACAGTACATATCTAAAATTTAAATCCATTCAGTATTCTCTCATCATGTATGACACCTTTTGCCAACATGCGCACACATCACCTGCTGTTTCTGTTATATTTTTTTGTTCACAGAGGAACGTGTCATACCAATAGAGGTGCGTCGACCGAAGCTGTCGCGCTACCTCGAAGGCATCGTCTTCCGTTGCCACAAGTGCACTTTCACCAGCTCCAGTGACGAGAACTTACGTCTGCACGCACTGAAGCACGACGACCTCAAGCCTTATAAGTGCCGGCTGTGCTACTTTGACTGCACTCTGCTCAGCGACTTGGAGGCACACCTGTGTGATAAGCATCAGGTGAGGATTTGGCCTTCAAGCCCCTGACCCTACAAGGATTCCTGTTGTTTGGAAAAGAATGTTCAGGGCGTCGCACCGAAGCTGCTGTGATTCACACAGTGATTTGGAGCTTCGGTTGAACCTTAGGTTGTATAGCTACCAGACGATGATATACTGTCCAAAATATATGGTCTGTTGCTTCAGTGCTCTGTGGTCGAGGTACCGGAAGTAGCAATTCCTTTCACTGTCGTGTGTCATTGTACTGTATTGAGGAATGGGTCTCAAAATCACACTTAAACCTTTTTTAAATAATGGAGAATATTAAAGCGTGCCCAGGTAGCTCTACAACCTGCAACTCTTATTGATTGATTTATAGTTTTTTTTATTGACAAAAAGGCATATACATGACCATATCTGTCAAAAGTATAAAACACACAAAAGCTTGAGAGTGCATTTCCATTTTAATCCTTTAAGTGTGTGTGTGTACACGGAGTGTCCTGTGTTTGGGGGACAACATGGGTACTGTTAAAGTAACTCAACTAATTGATGGTTAGGTCCAGCTGCTGTTCAGCCAGCTCCTTATGGAGGACTTGAAGAAGAAGAGCTTGAACATACTAAAGTTCAAGCTCTTTGAACTTTAGCAATAGAAATGCTAAGACTTCATTGCCCTCTCTCTTCAGTGACTGATTGTGAATCGTCTTATTTGTTGTTTTCTGTTCTCGCAGGTTGTGAGGAACCATGAGCTGGTGGGACAGATCAATGTCGACCTCCTGGAGGCCAGGAAGGAAGTGCAGAAGAAAAAGGTGGTAGAGGACGCAACAAAACAGATCAGAATCTTACATGAACACCACCCGGAGGACAGTCCTTCAGACCAGTGCAACAGGGAGGACAGCCCTTCAGAACAATGCAACAGGGAGGATGGGCCTTCAGAAGAATGCAAGGAGGATGGCACAGTGCACAGTAACGTTCCAGTGAAGGGCAGTTTCTTGGGAACGGTGCCGAGCAGCAGAACAGTGATCATCACGATCGTTAGGAAACCGGAGCTCGACAGTGCTGTTAATCAGAGGCACGAACAGGAGGACACCACGAACGGCGTAGGCACGGAACACGTGGACCTAAATACTTGTGCCCCCCAGAAAGGGGGCACAGGTGAAGAAGATGAGACATGCAATGATGAGGAGTTCGACGACAAGAGCCCGGACGGCCCATTCCTGAGCTGCGAGGAGGATGAGCAAGGCGAGACTGACGAAGAGCTCGTTGACGCTTATGAGGAGTTGCCCATACTTGACAGCAAATGTCAAAAGGATGAAGTGTACCAACATGGTAGCCAGGGACGGGTGTTCCAAATGGACAAGTCGAGTGGTTCTCCTGTGCGTGCCCAGCAGGAACGGTTGAATGAGACAATCCATGGAGAACACAGTTACGCGTTGCCAGAACAAGAAGGAGAAGAGAAAGATGAGGATCTTTGCAGCGCTCCTGAACTCGATGGTGAGAAACACTGACGGCACAGTATTTATGTTTAGCTGCGTGGCAGTGTCGCACGCCAAAAATATCTACAAGCTGTATTATTGTCTTGCGACACGGACGTGCTACTAAGCATAAATCGGGCTTTTTTTTTTAACTCAAATTGAATAAAATGATCAAATGATTTCTCGTTCGTAAAGATGCTGTCTCGGATGTCCAACTAAACTATACTTACCTTGTCTAGGAGATGACTCCACTGCCGCTGGTGATGTTGTGTGTGGTGTGGTCATGGAGGAGGTGTTTGTGTGCACGCTGTGTGGGCGGTACCTCAACAGCGGAGCTGAACTGGAGCGTCATATCGTGCAACATGGACTGTAGTTTGTCGACAAGTCTCTGCATCTCTGTCTGTGTCTTGCTGTCTGATCAGTGATCATACATGATATTCCTACGTTTTCTTGATGTAGAGTTTGACCTTTGTGCTGCTTACCAATTGATTGTTTTTTTTTTGTGTTTTTCTGTTAATGGACTGGATAAAGTGGAGATTAATTTTTGTTTTACATTTAAAATTATAGTTCTCTTTTTTTACATTTGAAATCTTTTATAATGAACCGTTTCACCAGTTAAATGAAAAGCTATAACGTGTGCGATACATTGTACATGTTAAACATGTGGTGCTATGTGATACATTTTACATGTACAAAGTATCACACTTTATACAATGCAGATGCATTTTACACGTTCATGTCAGAAATACTTGAATAAAAGTGTCACAAACTACTTAACTACAAGCAGCCTTTATTAATATTAACCATTTAAATAACTGATCTACAAGCTCACAGTGTGTCACAATGCAAACTTCTATATTGGCTATTTTAGCAATTTAAGACGAATTGAAAGTGGTTAACTGTCCTGCAGATGTATGCTGATAGAGGCGACATCTTGTACACATCCCCCTTTAACTTTCAAAGTACATGGGCTTTTTGCCGTTCGTCATCATAGAGATGCAGTGTTTGGCCGAGCGTCGATCTGAAAACAAATGGTAATTTTCAGGGGAGGGAAACTGGTCGGGGCGGGTGATCTTTGTCGCTGCAGATACCCATACAGGCAGATACTACAGGATGGGGAGACGCCTGAAATTCGGCACTGTGGAACGGGAGGAGTGGAACGGAGGTGCTACATCCTTGGGTCTTCTCACTGGCAGATGAGCCAGCAGTAGGGTACAAAACCAGTGGCAGCACAGAAATGTCTGGGGAGGTATTAATTGGAATTGGGATTAATTGGAAATAATTGGCTACTCAAAATAAAAATAGACTAATGTCAAAAGTGTATTTACTTCTACAAATATATCCATGACATTTTTAGATTTAAAATGATAGTTGAATGAATCAGCCCCTCAGCTACTTTAGTTATATTATAGTGACGTGCATGCATTATAGTAAAAGGGGCTCAGCCCCCTTTACTATAATGCATGCACGTCACTATAATATAACTAAAGTAGCTGAAGTACCATCATCTGTTTTAGCTGTATTTATATAATCTGAGTACATTTATAATCTTTCATATGTTTTAGGGTAAAAACACAGCTGGGTAGTACTAGATCTCAATCTGTATACCTCAGTTGAAAGTTTGGAGGAGGTGAAACCTCTGCATTTAACGCAACAATGTTTTGCAGATGCAAAGTTCATCCAAAGACTGCCAATGGTGCCTATAGTACAAATAAGCAAATTAATTAACTATTCTGTTTTAAATGTGTAATAAATGTATATAATAATTATCCTTCTATTAAGTGCCTATTTTTCTATTGATTAGATTACATGGGTGGCAGAAATTTAAAAACAAAACCCAAAAGATGTTAGATTCAGGAACCAAGAAGGTTTATTTGTGACACATACAGGTGTAAGCAGTGTAATGGTGTGGCATGCTCAACTGACTGCTAACAATAATTACAGAATAATGATAATACTGGATGCAATTAAAATTTAAACAAAGTTCAGAATTGTTCAGATCAGTGGTGAAAAGTAACTACTGTACTCAAGTACGGTAGTCATTTTGGGGTACTTTTAATTAACTGGAGTATTTCCAATTTCCAATACTTTTACTTCTACTCCACTACATCTCAGAGACAAATATTGTACTTTTACTCCACTACAATTATTTGAACAATTTAGTCACTAGTTACTTTGTAGATTTTGATTATTATTTCAAAACATACATTAACTACTTACGCCCTATTTAAGCTTTGGCTATTTGAAAATAGCCGATCTACAAGCTCACAAAAAAGTCTTGTGAACTGGTAGATCTACTATTTTCAAAAGATTGTTATATATTTTAGAGTGATGATAACTTGTGAAATGGGACAGTCTGCATAATGAGTACTTTTACTTTTGGTACTTAAGTATATTTTGATGCCAATACTTTTGTACTCTTACTCAAGAACATTTTGATTACCGGACTTTTACATTTAACATGTTTCTACAATGCAGTATTGATACTTTTAGGTACAAAATGTGAGTACTTGTCTTTTTCCACCACTGGTACAGATTAAGAAAGACATGCAGATAAGGGCAAAACTAGCAGCAATGGGGAGTGTGCTTAACGTTGGGGACAAAGATGGATATAGAATGTGCAATAATAGCAGGATAATATACATATACATTTGTGCAAGTACAGTAAGAACTTACAAAAAGGGGGGTTTGTATAGTGAATGCAGTGTGGTCAATATGTGTAACTTATGTACAGTTTATTTATATCAAATATAGATACACTTTTTCCTGTGGTGGAAAAAAATCTCAAATGTTTTACTTGAGTAAAAGTATCAATACTGCAATGTAGAAATTCTTTGTTTCAAGTAAAAAAAAGTCCAAAATTCAAAATGTACTTGAGTAAAAGTACAAAGATATTGGTATAAAAATGTACTTAAAGTACCAAAATAGAAAGTACTCGTTATGCAGAATGTCCCATTTTCAAATGTATAAAAATCTTTTGAAATTTGAGCAGATCTACAAGCTCACAATGTGTTGTATCGCGACACATTGTGAGTTTGTAGATCAGCTATTTTCAAATGGCCGAAATGTATATAGGGCGGAAGTGGGTAATACATGTAACATGTTCTGTAATAATAATCAAAATCTACAAAGTAATTAGTAACTAAAGTTTTCAAATAATTGTAGTGGAGTATCAAGTTGAATATTTGCCTGTGAGATGTAGTGGAGTAGAAGTACAAGTATTGAACATTGGAAATACTCCAGTAAAAAATACCTCAACATTGTACAGTACTTGAGTAAATGTACTCAGTTACTTGACACCACTGGACGGGGGCCACCCCAAGGGGCGTTCCATCTGAAGAGGGGGCGTTTCTTTACGCATACGTCACATTCTTGTCTTTAATGAAACAGGACACCGCTTCCTGGTCCAATAAATCGCTTGCCCCAAAAGCGCAGATCTGCAAGCTAACAACGTGTTGCACCGTGACGCGTTGTAAGCTTGTAGATCTGCCTTATTTTTTTGGCGAGTGACACCCTCTTTACTCCTGCTGAGAAGAGAGATAGAGAGAGAGAGAGCTGCTGGGGATGTGATCAGATGAGTCTACAGCCTCCTCATAACACTACAAACCTCTAGATCTGTGTGAGTATAAGGAATGATCACTCTTTAATCATTCTCTTTATGTTTATGTTTCGTTCTTCTATGTACACGGTGGTGGTTGAATGTGTAACCATCTCTGCTACAGTGTATATCGATCAATTGAGCTTTATTCATGTTTTGTTAAAGTACACTATTAGTCACTTATTTTTTTCTATCTTTAAAAATACATATATAAAAAAATAAATGAATGCATCCGTATGATTACTTGTAACTGGAGCAAAGTATTAAATGTGACAGAAAAGTAAAAGTTTGTGTAACATTGAGAAGTTAGAGTCTGTCTCAGGGTTTACTGGAATATTTCCTCATGCTCCATTGAGCAATACCTAGTCATTGTTATGACTTTAAGGAAGTAAAAAAAAAAGGTACAAGGACGTTTTCTTTACACCTTTGGTCATTTACAAGTGTGAATACAGAGTTAGCTTGTTGCGACTGACAAGGATATAAATATAAATATGTCAGATTGAGCATTTCATGTAAAATCAGTCAATCAGTCAATCAGTGTTGACTTTATAATTTTCTTATAATTTAAATGTATTTTGGACAGAAGTCAGTATTCAGAGGAAGGGATGTCCAATGAGAAATCCCCAGAGAATGAGGTCTCCTACTCCTCCAGAGTGATCAGGGTGGTGTTTGTCTGCCTTCTGCTTGACCTGCTGGGGTTCACCCTCATCCTGCCTCTGCTGCCATCCATACTGGACCACTATGGACAAACACAGGTTTGAGCACTGATTGTCAAACTTTTTTCATTTCAAACACATGAGCCAACGGATCCCCCATTTCACATGCTTTTTATCTACTAGAGCAATGTTTCTCAAACTTTTACATTTAAAGGTCTCCCCTTAACTCTGACAGTATACAAATGGAACCAAATGGACCTGTCCTATTTGCATAATGTCAGAATTACATACTTGTAGGGGTCAATTTAAACCCTCCAGCTCCTAAAGGAACCCAGAGAGTCCCTGAAATCCACTTTGAGAACCACTGTACTATTAGAGCTGCAGGCCGCTATGCGGCCCTCACACCTACATGCACCACCGATCAGACTCATATGCCCATGTATGGAGATCTCTGTATCTGTCAGTCCATGTCCCTTTTATGCCCATTTATGGAGATCCCTGATGTCATCAGTATATACCCATATATGGGCATGCCCCTTTTTGTGCCCATACATGGAGCTGACTGATTTGTTTGTGCCTGATGCCATGACGACACATTGAGGTTAGACAACATACTCCATATTTGGGCGTAGCTGCATTGGGAACTCCTTGTATGGTTATGGCTGTGTATGAATGTGTGTTAATTTAGCTCTGAGAGTGTACAAGTGAACTTCAAATGGTTCCATTTGTACACTCTCAGAGTTACAGACCCGTGTAAGTGTCGATTTGGTTCCTAACTATCAGTCATTTAGCTGGGGACCCCTGAAACCCCCTCCAGGACCCCTGGGGGTTGCCTGACCCCACTTTGAGAACGCAGTACAGGTTAGAGCGGTGATTCTCAAACATTTCCATGTCAAGGAAGACTTGTCAATTTTCCAAAAATAGCTGAACATTTTAATGAGGCTTAAGTGTTTAAACTGTTCCTCATTTTACTTGAGCAGAGCTTGACATTTCATCACATCTTGACATTTCAGAGTTGGTTGCTCTGTGTAGATTATCTTTTTTCCTTATCACACCGATTTCGCAGGCACTCTTTTCCAGAGCAACTTACAAAGTGCAAGATCAGAGTAAATGACACAAACCCTAGTTAAACCACAAGGTAAATGGTCATGTAAGTAGAGTGTAAAGAAAACACATAAGTGCTGCAAAGTAACTACTGTAGGATACCAGGTAAACCTCAAACCTAGCATCTGTCATGCTATCTAAATAACATTCTTGGCATGTGTGGTCAAGCGAACAGTATAATTATGTCTACCTAACCAGCATACATGCATATAGCATCTATCTTCTAGCATCAGCTCGGTCCAAATGCTGAGTCATGATGATGTTACTGTCTTTTGCTGCTGTTCATATTGGCCAATGTAAAATGCTTTCTTTGTTGTTTTCCTCTTGTACAGGACAACGTGTATCAGTCCCTTCAAAGCATCGTGGACTGGTTCAGAGAGATCGTCGGCGTTCCTATGGAAAGAAAATACAACAGTGTCCTTTTTGGAGGTATGAACTCCTAAATCAAAATGTGATTCAAAGTTTTCGTTTTTTCATTGTCTCTGTGGCAAGTGAATGGAGGGGATCAAGGGAACCATTCAAACGTAGCATTTCCCAGTGCCTCATATAGGATGACAAAACTATTGAATGAATTGCAAGAATGCAAGTGATTCTTTCCGAGCTTTCAAGTTGGATGTCCGCACTTCTCAATCTACTTTTCAGGTCTGATCGGATCTCTCTTCTCTCTGCTGCAGTTCCTGTCATCACCTTTGACAGGGGCTGCCTCAGACCACCATGGCAGAAGGCCACTGCTCATCCTGACCACAGTGAGTGCTGCTGTGCCTCATCAAAATGATTCAACACACCACTTTTGCTTCAAATGTGAATCTGTGCCTTCGTCAGGATAAAATGCATCAGAGTTATTATAAACTTAATATTAATTACTTTTACCAGTGCATAAGAAGTTTTAGGAATTGACTACTTTAAGTTTAGTTTTTATTTGTTTTTTGGTTTTCGGGTATTATGAGGAAAGCTTTGATTTATAGACATTGCAAAGGGTAGGATGAAAGAATGTCTAACATCAGATACGGCATGATGTAAAATGAAGATGATTTCTCATGCAATTCTATTTCCTTTTCATCAGTATTAGTTAGTTTTACTTTGTTTGCTTAGTTTTTAATTTAGTTTTTGTCCTTAAATTTGTGTTTATTTTCTTTATTTTAGTTTCAGTCAACACAATTATTTTTCGCTTTTAGTCTTAGTTTGACTAAATATAGTAGCACTGCATACTATAATGGAGTTATTTTGTAAATCATGGATTTGAACACAGTGACTAGTGTGTTATATAAGCATACACTGGAACAGTCCCCTATTGGTCTTGCTCCCTAATTTGTTTGGTTCTAATTGAGTACCTTCCTGTGTTCCAGTTGGGGCTCATGTCCTCCTACGCGGTCTGGGCCATTTCGCGGAGTTTCAGCATGTTCCTTTTGTCCCGAGTAATTGGTGGCATTTGTAAGGGGAACGTCAGCCTCTGCACCGCTATTGTTGCTGACTTGCCCTGCCCCAAAGCACGGAACCGTGGAATGGTAGGCACTCACTATTTTCCTGCTGTAAAGACGCTTTATCTGTTTGTAATTCAGAGAGTGTACATTTGACTCCCCATGTCTCCAGCTCTTTAGCAAACAGAAAACATATTTTCAGGCCAGGATACCAATTGTAATCAGTCAGGAGCGAGAACCCCACATTTATCATCATTTAATTGTATCGGCACTTTAAATTTCACTCATTTTATTCTGTATCCTGATTGATTTCTCTCTCCTGATATTTTCTGTTTACTAAAGAGGTGGATAGACGGGGACTGAACAAACACGTATTTTCTGTTTACTAAAGAGGTGTAGAGACGGGGACTGAACAAACATTCTAAAGCACTGATAGCTATCAGAATATAGTAGAGCTATTTAAAACGTGTTATTTTTTTCTTTTCTTTTTAAATGGCCACTGAGGATTCTAATGTGTATTACACGATTATGTCCTCAGGCCATGATCGGCGTGGCCTTCTCCTTGGGGTTTACAGTGGGACCGCTGATGGGCGCCTACTTCGCGGCCAACTCTGCTAAAGGGGAGGTGTTCTATCAGGCTCCGGCTCTACTGGCGCTGGCCTTCAGTGTGGCTGACCTGCTCTTCATCTGGCTCGCACTCCCAGAGACCCTCACCCTCACCAAGGACTACAAGGTAAAAATACAAAGTGATCAAATCCCAGTGCACAATATAACCAGTGATTCTCAACCTTTTTCATATCAAGGACCCCCATTTGATCAAATTTACACTGTAAATCCTCAGTGTTGATTTAACTCTGTGAGTGTACAAATGGATTCTTACACTCACAGAGTTACAGATCCGTAAGCCTCCAGTTAGACCCCTGGTGGTCCCCAGACTCATTGAGAAACTGTGACAACCAGGCCTGGAATTTCATCTTTTTAGGGGCAAGGCCACTTGGCCTTTGGCCTTGTAAATGTTTTGAGGGCACAAAGGCCAAATACAAGGACAGCAGGGCCGTCAAATAAAACACTGATATTAAGTCCACTGAAATAATACATTTAATTTAAGGGTTAAGAAAGAATTTGTATGAATTAAATATGAAGTATAACTGTCAGTGAAATAAATAAATGTTTGTACAAACTCCTGTCACTGGACTGGTTTGAGGATGGGGATGAGACCTGAGGAGGAGTTCAGAGAATTCAGAATCTTGGCAGTGAAATAGAAACGGTAATTCTGTACTCTGTCAGATGACCTTGTGTCCTGTAACTGTAACTGTCCTGTAAACAGCGGGTGTATTATTACTGCAGGTGAGTTTATGTTCTGTTTGTCACATACTCTGTCTCTCAGAAGTCACATAGACTGTCTTGAGTTTTCTTTGCAGCTGGCACGGGACCTTGATGTAACTATTTTTAATCATCCTTTTTGTCACCCATCTTTGGCAGTCTACACTCTTGCAAGGGCCTAGTTCAGTTGCATATGTCCTTCTCTGACCACAAACGGTTCATGTCTGTGAAGACCACAGGAAAGAGACAGAGGAAGAAACTGTTAACCCATTTAGACCGAGAAAGTATCTGTGTCATTTTAGATTTCTTTGGCTATTCAAAAATAGCAGATATACAAGCTCATGGCGCGGCGCAGAGTGCCGCACTATGAGCTTGTAGATCTGCTATTTTTGAATAATCATGAAAATGTGTGCAAGCGAACATTTGTAAAATATTTTGTTCCAGGGACCTCCAGAAGCAAAGATATGAGTTAAAAATGTTGTTTAAAAAAAAAAAATATGTATTCAAAGATTTGCACAAAATGTTCAAGCTTGTACATCTGCTATTTTTGAATAGCATAAAATAATGGCTTTAGCTAAAATCTTAAATGACACAGTATGCGTTCCCGGTCTTAATGGGTTAAATACAGCCGGGGGCAGTGTGGATGGGGCATGAAGGCCACTGTAGCCTCAGGGCAGATCATTTCTTGAAGGGCGGAAGGCCAAACTGTGAGGCAACGGCGGCCATGGCCTTCATGGCCCTGATATTCCTGCCCTGGTGACAACCCTATATACTTAGTTGTCCGGGATCCCCCAGAGTAAATACTTGGTCCCCGCGCTTTGTCGAAAATAGCAGATCTACAATGAGCTTGTAGATCTGCTATTTCCGTTGAATGTTTGCCTATTATGATCCTCTTTTGTGCCCAAGGCACAGAACGTTTCAAGACCACTGTCCTACTGTATATATGACTGTAGCTGCTCCATCGCAGGTCTCTGAAGGCTTCCAGAGTGCTGAGCACTTCCTGAACCCCTTGGCTTTGTTCCAATTCTCAGCTGTAGCCAGGACGGAAGACCCACCTTCCAAAGAACGTGAGTATAGTACAGGTTTGTTAGTCAGCTAGCTGTCCATTCAACTGATAGGAATGGATTCACGTTTGGCCTGGTCGGAATGGCACCAACAGGGAGTGATGTCTCTTTGGATTTTCAGGAATGCAGAAGCTGAAAACATTGGGTCTGGTCTACTTCACCTACCTGTTCCTGTTCTCTGGGCTGGAGTTCACGCTCAGTTTCCTCACCCATCAACGCTTCCAGTTCACAAGGTATGCCTTAGACACCGTGGGGTGTGCACGTTTTTACCTTGTTAAGCCTGGCCTGGCCTCCACTATTTTGTCATTATAGATGAAGATTGTCAAAAATGGTCAGAAATGGACAATTCTTTCGTGATTAAGCTACAGTTTGCACAGTACACTAATACCATGCAGATATGCACAATGCATTTTGTAAGTAGAATGTCATTTTTTCCCTGCTTTCTTCCATCAGCATGCAGCAAGGAAAGATGTTTTTCTTCATTGGCATCAGCATGGCTTTAATCCAAGGGGGATATGCTCGCAGAATCAAACCAGGACAACACATTAAGACTGTTCGAATGGTAGGTGCTGTCATTTAAAAGAGAATAGTGCCGCACACTAAACAATTATTATTAATGTAACGGCTCAGTCAACTGACCATTCATCAAGCATCTTCGATAGATGCCTGATTAATCTAAAATAGCTCATCTACAAGCTCACAACATGTTGCATTGCAACGCGTTGTGAGCTTGTAGATGGCTATTTTAGCAACATTTCGCTGCTTGTATGAGTGAGTGACAAATAAACCCCTTTTGAATACAGAAAGTCTGAAGCAACACAGCGGGAATGCTTGCTTTAATGGACCTTGTCTCTTGATTTTTAGGCAATCGTAGCACTGATTCCAGCGTTTCTTCTTATCGGCCTAGCATGGAATTTGAAGATGCTTTACATGGGCTTGGCGTTATACTCTTTCGGTAAGTCAGTCTTTATTATCCAAGCAAATGTGCTTTGTTGTCAGGTTTGGAACATATTTGACAAACAATAGCGGAATATATCTGTCAGAAGGATTAACGAAAGTTGTGACAGAGGGAGAATGTTCCTACTGTATACAGTATATAGTCACATTCAAACCACTTTCAACCTGGCATCTCTATTTTGGGCAAAGTTCAAAAATAGCAGATCTAAAAGCTGAGACGTGTTGTGAGCTTGTAGATTGCAGTGCAACACTATTGTATGACAGAGCAAAATGTAATAAACTTTTAATTACTACTAAATTTAAACACAGCATACTGCACAATATCAGTGCATTGCAATCTGTTATTGTTATTTCCTGAGCAGATTTTGCCTACTGATGATGGCATGTATGAAATGAACCCTTCGATATTAGTCTTCATCCTCAGTAATCTGAAACGCCACCTTGTGGGGGGGGTTAACTTCCCCAGGAAGGGGTCTTCCTCCTAACTTCATGTCAACTGATATTTGTCTGAAGCTGTTTGCTTCAGACAAATATCGTTTTAACTCAGGTGCAAAATCAGGTTATCATGCAGTTAAATCTGATCGACAGCCTGAGCTTTTGTGATGGATGCATACATAGATAAGCAGGTAAGATGGTTGGTTGGTAGATAATTAATATTAATATTTTTGTGTTGCTTAACCCACCCTATTTTGGGAAATTGTCATATTGTCAAGAATTATCAAAAGTAGCAAAAACAGCCCGATCTACAAGCTTGTGAGCTTGTAAATGGTCTGTTTTGCTATTTGTCGTACAATTACGCCGATAGGGCTTAAGTGTCTAATGTTGTTTGTTTGTTTCTGCCTTGTTCTAGCTGCAGCAATAGTCGTTCCATGTCTGTCAACACTCGTTGCCGACCACGGTAAGCAGCTTATGAATGTTAATTGTGTACAAATAGA
The DNA here is from genome assembly GCF_963454915.1 of Gymnoscopelus microlampas. Taxonomy (NCBI): domain Eukaryota; kingdom Metazoa; phylum Chordata; class Actinopteri; order Myctophiformes; family Myctophidae; genus Gymnoscopelus; species Gymnoscopelus microlampas. The sequence continues at coordinate 14,225,910 of NC_139941.1, forward strand.
CACATACGTGTACAGTGTAAGCCATCCATTTTTATGCATGCTATCACTAATTATGTATCTCTGGATGCCTATTAATCCAGGCTCGGCCAATCAAAAAGGCACAGTCATGGGAATCTTACGGAGCTTGGGGGCTTTGGCCAGAGCACTGGGTCCAATCCTGGCATCCTCTGGTAAGTACTCCCTACATAGGAAAATCCTGATTGTTCATTTATCCATTAGTAACTCTGAGAGTTAAATTAAAGCTGCAATACCTATTTTAATCAATAGAATGTTATTTTAAGCAATGGTAAAGTATGTTAATACAATATAATTTAAATATCTGTAGTAGTTGGAGATGGTCTCCTTACTCTTCCATTGAGAAATGCAGACCCTGTTGTTGGGCCTGCAGACTCACAGGTCTCGCCCTGTGAGTCTGCAGTTCTAACTGCAATCCCACGCGTGCTTCTCACGCGTGGGATTATCTTTTTAAAAGTGGTATGTAGGACCTAGAACTTACAGACCGTAGCTTTAATTATGCAATGCTCTCTGTGTAACCACTGCATTTTGTTTTGACAGTGTACTGGATAGCTGGAGCCGAGGCGTGTTTCATCCTGAGCGCAGCCTCGTTCGTTATACCCCTAACGTTACTGAGCGCCGCCAGGACACTCAAGGAGGACTGAGGAGAGCAAGAACTAACCAAGAGCTGAAGAGTGTCTCTCTTAAGCCCAATACGCCATGCTTCCTTCCAACGTCCGGACTGTTCTTCGGAAAAGGGAGATGATACAATATAACAACACTTTGACGTCATTCCGAACTTCTCAGAACTCATGCACCCCCAGACAGCTTTTTATTTTTTATGTGAATTTTCTTTTAAAAATGTCATGTTGATTTTACTATTTGAATTAGGAAGAAGATGGGGTCGGGAACTTCAAATTCACCAGGAATGAACCACAAAATCTAGTGAAAACAATCCTAGTTTTAAAACAAAACCGTCGCGATTCTTCTTTGTGTCTGTGAACAAAGACATCCTATGGAGATTTTGGGATATATTGTTTTTAATCACTGAAGTCCTATAATATACTTTACCATGCAACAAATAGCAAACATAGCTGATCTAAAAGCTCACAGCGCATCACATTTTTGACATTAAAAAGAAAAGAAGAAATGCCTATAATGGCATGACCAAAATAGGGACGCCAGGTTAAAAGTTCTTAAAACACACTGATTGTAGATACGCCATAGTTTGGCTATTGCTTTGTTAAAAAGTAGTAATGTTTACAGCTGCCTGAAAAGCACTGAAGTGGTTCTTTGATGCTTACAAAGACAAGGGAGATATGTTTATTCTCTCTTCTTGATCACTGATGTCACATGATAAGTGATGGGAGAAAAAACAAATTCTACTTCATCCTTACTATGCTTGGTTGGTAGGTAATTTCATTATGCAATGTTATCACCAATGTATGCTATGCATATCATATTTCACTGTTAAGTATTATAGATTTAAAAGTACATGTATTTCTATAAAAATGTTATTTTAACACAAATGTTGATAAACCTATTTTATTTTTTAAAAGCTTTGTAAAAAACAAGCAAAAAAAAGCTAGATGAAATATGTCTAATGAATGTAAATGAATTGGTTATTATTCACAACTGTAAATATGTATCAAGCATTCATAAACAAGTTTTTGTAACATCAGTTTCTAGAGTTTTTGTTTAAAGGTAGTTGCGCTGTTACACCACACAGTGGCGCTGTCAATAGATGGCAACAAGCCGCATACATAATACAGCTAATTAAGATCCCATAGCCTGAACAGACGATCTGAAGGTCTTTGGAGATATATACATCATATAATCCACCATGAACTGTAAATTAGCTCATACGTTTATATCTAACTCTTTGGTTTATATCGCTTGCTAACATGTTTTTTAAAAGTCGATTTTTGATCAACTCGTAGCGCGTCATCAGTCGTCTTGGCCAGCCAATGACAGAGCGAGCGTCCATCAGGGCTATGGGAACTGGACTCTGCCCTAGCAGAAGCGTTTGATAAGGTTCACGTTACTGAACGGGATCTAGTCGCTCTGTAGTTTACACGTCCGGTCTGGAGCGGATACGAAAACGGTCCGTGCGCTCGCTAGTGAAAATGACCGGATACGGTAGGCGGGCTCAAGACCGGATATGAGCCTCGAACAGTACATAGAAACCAGACACTTTCCACATATACTGCACTAACCCTCCTCCTCCTGGTGACGCGAGTTTAGCTAAAGCTTATCTATCTACAGGTAGCTTAGCATCGTTAGCAAATGAACCGACACAGATATAAGCTATCGTTAGCAATTTAAACAATGACACAAGTAAAGAAGCAACTGATTATTATGACTGTATGATCCAAAGCCTACAGATGGACAAGGTGAGCTAATGCTAGCACGCTAACTAGAGTGTTAGTTTTTGTTGTAGCCTGTTAATTAGCCACATTCTAAACGTTAACATGCTAGCCTAGTTGCCTATATTAAACCTATATTCATAAGCTAGCTGTCAATCAAGACCACCTAGCTGTTCACTAATTTACAGTCTGAACTTTCCCCCTACACCAGGGGTCCTCAACAGGGGGTCCGTGACCCCAAGGGGCGTCCTTTTTTTTTTTTACATTAACCAGTTGAACCCTAGCATCCCAATAGGCTCTATGAACAGCAGCCATATTGGAAAGAAATTGGGCCTCTTCCTTACTTCCTTCACAGGTGTTACCAATGATACGAATGAAGGCTCTGTTCCATTCTGGTCAAACAGTCAGGGGGCTGATATTGTCATGTTGGCTCACTGGAAACACTAGTGGGTCTCAAAGTGTGGTCCAGGGACCCTCATGGTTCCTTGAGGGGGTGTAACTTTGAGAGTGTACAAATGGAACCAAATGGACCCTCAGGTCCATTTGGTTCCATTTGTACACTCGCAGAGCTATAGGGGTCCTTGAAATTAAAAAGTTTGAGAACTACTGTGCTACACTAAATGGAACAGAGCCTTCATTAGTGTCATTGGTAACACCTGTGAAGGAAGCAAGGCAGAGGCCCAATTTCTGTCCAATATGGCTGCTGTGCATAGAGCCTATTCTGAGGAGAACTTCAGCCAGAGATAGCAGATCTACAAGCTCACAACGCCCTGTCCTGCGAGGAGACGTGAGCTTGTAGATCTGCTATTTTCAGCAGATGTTTGGTGTAGAAGGAAAAAGGAGCAGACCAAGTACAGGGGCCAACGGTCAAGTTTACTCAGTGTTGGGTTTAAGTGGTTAAATGTCTGAAATAACAAAACAAAAAAAATGATTTACACAACGCTGATGATAGTCAACGAAGCCATCTATGAAATTGATGAAAAAGTTTAATCTGCAACACAATTGGATACAATGTAGTTGGGGGTCCCTGCTTCATCTCTCTCTGGTTGAAGACCCCTGCCCTACACTGTTGGTTCTCAAAGTGGGGTCTGGGGAGGCCAGGGGTCCTTGAGGGAGTTCCAGGCGGTCCCCAGCTAAATGATGGATAGTTACTTAGGAAACAAGTGGACCCTTATGGGTCTGCAACTCTGAGAGTGTACAAATGTACTCTCAGAGTTAAATTAACATTGATTGTACAATATAAATTGGGGTCCCAGAGATAAATGCCATTAAATGGGGGTCCGTAGCCTGATGCATGTCACACTGGGGGTCCTTGAAATTAAAATGGTTGAGAATCACTGCTAGAGCAGTAAAAATCTTCTCTTATGGGGGTCCCTGGCATATCTTTTGAAATGGGGGTCCGCGGGCTAATAAGTGTAAATTTGGGGGACCTTGACATGAAAAGGTTTGAGAACCACTGCCCTACACAATCAAATCCTGAGTGTTGATTTAACTCTGAGAGAGGGTACAAACATTACCACCTTTTGTTTTTTACCACATTTGTACCCTCTCACAGTTACAAATGCATAAATAAACACAGATTTCCCTGGGTATGTGTATGTGCTAGGGATGAGACGATAATCGTTATTATCGTTTATCAAGTTAAAAAAACGCTCACAATAATCAGACCGTGTAGATTTAAATGTATTGTGAAATTGTCCTCCGTCATCCACTAAGATGAATTAGCTTTTGTTGAACTGCGAATTCAGTACTTCCACTTAAACCCTCTGTACTAGATAAAACAGACCTGTAAAAGGCGCATTTGGTACGCTCTTATACACAACACAAATCGATTAGCCAAAAATAGCAGATCTATAAGCTCGCAGAGCTTGTAGATCGGCTATTTTTGGCGAACGTTCTCCCCAGAATAGGGATGCTGGGGGTTCAAAATAGGGATGCTGGCTAACAAAATTGGCATTTTAAGGTTTAAACATATTTTGATTATCGTGATAATATCGTTAATCGCAATTATTTCCACAATAATCGTGACACTAAATGGAACAGAGCCTTCATTAGTATCATTGGTAACACCTGTGAAGGAAGTGATAGTATGGCTGCTGTGCATAGAGGTTATTGTGAACCATGACAATTCATTGCTGTCCTTTTCAGGAGAGCAAGCTGTCACCCGCTGTCCAGCCCTTCTTCCCTAGATTCCACAGGCCAGATGATGTAATGGGACCAGCTACAAGGGGGGAGCTGGCCACAGCTGCTTCATCATCGTCATCGTCACCGCCCCTTATGAGACTGCCAAACCCCTATCTCTCTGAGGAGTGTTCAAGACGGTATGTAGGAAAATATTCACAACGTTCCTCAAACTGTCTGTAGTGCACAGTCACACTCACATTATATTCAGAGAAGAGGGAGACCTTTGTTGGTCCTGCAGGGGAAATTCAGTCTCGGGACTCTCGGCTTCACCCAGTTAAAAGCCACTCAGATGGTTATGAGTGCTCGTGGAGGGGGAGCAGTTAGGGGTTAAAGGGATAGTTCACCCTCAAAATGACTTTTTCTATGGATTAATCACCCCATGGAGACTTGAATTCATGGATATTTTTTAGTTTTTTGTCACATTCCTAAGCCAATATTTCCGGTAGGAGACACAAAGGAGACTCTGTGTGTCTCCTACCGGAACCGCTGCCAGTCATAGGAAAAAAAGTCATTTTGGGGGTGAACTATCCCTTTAAGTGTTTTGCTCAGGGACACACGGCCAGGGCCGGGACGCAAACCTGGCATCTTCTGTTACTCTACCCATTCAGCTATGGCTGCTCCTAATCCTAACCTGCTCGTAATTCATCTTCGTTTTGCAGACCTGCGTACTTTTCCCTTTTCCCCCTTTTTTTTATGACAATTCCCAGTGTTTTCCCGCCATCATGTGACATGTGTAGGCCCTTGTCACGGCTGATCCCTACAGTCGGTCATGTGGGAGGGTGCTGATGAGCATCGGTCACACTGTACAGTTTCACGAGAGGACGTAACGTGTACACATTATGAAACCCTCTTCCTCCCCCTGCCAAACAGGCGCCCACTCCAACCTGTAGGAGTCACTAGCACAGCAGCAGAGAGATCGGACTCCCTGCCCGTCTTCCCACGCTCAAACACAGCCAATTGCGTTCATTGGAGCTGCCTGGCCAAGCCGGAGGCACCACAGAGGTTTCGAAACCCTAGTCTCCGCAGTGGTGGGCAGGAGCTTTACCCCTGCGCCACAATCTAATGGTGGAATTCCATTGTGTTATGTTTTTAATTTGATTGCGGTGAGGACTAATGGGGATCCGTAATGAACGATAAATCAACCAGTGCTTTTACCTCATGTAACAGAGTAGCCCTGCCTGATGCCCAGAAGCCTAATATCTCCTTTACCAAGATGGGCAGAGTGGTAGATGTTTGGTTGCTCATACGGACGACCCAGGTTTGAATCCACGTTGGTCACAGTCATGGTTCTTGTTGTAAACATCTAGGGGTGCAACAGTTAATCAAACTCATTGATTTAAATGATTACAACAATCATTTAATAAAATAATAAAATAATGGATAGTTACAGTCCTAGTGTAAACATCTGGCCTCTCCTATGTCTAGGAATGAGGCGTTTGCTAACCCAAGGCAGAGGTCATCAGCCACTGATGGAGTGCAGCAGGGTAGCGGAGGAGACCACCCAAGCAAACATGGCTATAGCAACAGCCGCCGTGTCAGAGGGACGGCAGATGCCAGTGCTTACCCATCCAAAGAGAACAGGTCCATACGAGAGCCACAGTCAAAGGTGAGCAAACTTTTGGCCTGTTTAGTGGAAAGAACAGTGTTGAAGCCAGACCGTAGTAATCAGATTAATAAGGTAGAATTTCATCTTTGTCCACAGACCGCAAAATACAACAGCGACTCTTCCTCTCAGGAGAGAAGGCATGGCAAGAAAGCGCTGGATGTGTCGAGAAGAGGTACATATTACATAACACACAAAAAAATATATATATATACACAACACACACACACACACACACACACACACACACACACACACACACACACACACACACACACACACACACACACACACACACACACACACACACACACACACACACACACATATCTATCTCTATCTATATCAGTTCTTTATTTATCCATATGCTTTACACAGGATACTGTATGATTGTCACAAATTTGACCATGTACGCGTTGGACATCTTGTTTGTGCAAGCTTCTTGAGCTTGTAGATCTATTTTCAAAATTGATTGATGAAAACAATATAATGACATATCCAAAATAGGGACGCCCTCATTTGCATTCTCATTGGCATCCCATAAGATAATAGGGATGGGCAATATTATCGATATCACGATATATCGCGATATTTTATTTCGCGATACTGTATCGATACTCCAGTATCGATATCGCGATTATTTTTTGAAAAAAAAAAAAAAAAAAAAAATCTTTTTTTTTTTGCTTTTTCAGATACAGGTTTTATGAAAAACATTCAAAGAACCTATCACAGATCTGCAGCTACCCAATATGTAGTGTGTATATATAAACAATATGTAGTTGTGATATATGTATATATCGCAATATATCGCAATATATCGCAATATTTCGCAATATATCGCAATATATCGCAATATATCGCAATATATCGCAATATCGTGATACGACCCAAGTATCGTGATACGTATCGCAATATAATCGTATCGTGACCCAAGTATCGTGATACGTATCGTATCGTGAGATTGTTGCCAATACCCATCCCTATAAGATAATGCCATTGGCCATAAATGTTACTATTTCTGTAAAGGTTTGAGAGACACCAGATCTGCCCCAAACTCTGTCGACCGACCCAAATCGGCACAGACGGAATCGGCGGCATTTGAGGTGAGGATGGCTGATTTCCCTGAGTTGAGGATGAGGGCAGGACCTGGCAGTCCATTCGTTCCTGTTCAACAGAAAGAGTGCTGGGGCCAAACTCCTCAGTCCCCGAGCCCTGAAATTCGAAAGCCAGTATCCACGAACAAGGTAGGTTTTCTGGGCATGCATTTGCTGTTGAAGTGAGGTAAAGCATAGAGCCTTACGTGACCAATGCTAGATTTTTGGAGAGTCCTAGACCACAGATTACCGACGTTTTGATCTATATTTTGTCAAAAACTGCACCATTTTGTAATCAATTTAAAAACATATTCAAATTTGCGACCTACAAGCTTACAACACATTGCATCGCAACGTGTTGTGAGATCTGCTATTTTATACATTTTCTTTTAAAATGTTCACCTTATGACGTGCCCAAAATAGGGAGAGCATATTTAAAGTGCTTAAAAATCGGGACATATCGGCTGCATAATTGATGATATTTTGCCGTCAAAAAAGTAAAATAATTGCCGATATGTTGGCCAGACCGTTGTATATCAGTTGGAGTAAAGTAGTGTGCGACTCATAACACTTTGCACTCCCCATGCATAGACACTGCTCACTAGAACTGGACCGCCAGCAAAGCAAGAACCCCATCAAAGTGCCAGTGATGCTAAGCCTGCTTCATCTGCTGTCCCTGCAGGTAGGATCCAACTTCTGCCATCTCTGTGCTATTTATGACTGTTGGATAATGTCATTATCATTCTCCATTTAGTATTCATCATAATCACATTCTGTAGAGAATGAAATCAACCTCCACAAATTTGATACAAATGTTGCACATTTCACTAACTGCAAAACAGTCGCTGAAAAGAAAAATATCCAGTCATCGACCAAATAAGGCAAAGGGTTTAGGACTTGTGACTATAGTATTTTTTATGAAATGATTAACATTATTTTTGGCATGTCAGTTAGCTATTAAGAATTTATCTATCTAGCTTTCATTTTTGTCTTAAGAGTCTAAGCAACGCAAAACACTGCAACAGTTATCAGTGTTACAAAGCTGCCTTTCAATAACTGGGGAGAAAAAATATATTGCCTCTCTCCATTTCAATATACTGTATTCCTTTCAGTAGACCTGCGTTAGAAATATCGTGACTGGCAGATTTAGATGAATTCCTGAAACTAACCTTTGGGGTTGATGTGAACAGGTCAGACCGGAGCTCAGAGTCCCACCGATGGCTCGGGGCCAGTAGTTACCTCCTGGGCCAACGTCGCCTCTCAGCCCCCGAAAGCACCTGCGCCTAAAGAGAGGACCGTCAGCGGCAGCACCACCAAGGTGCACCTTTAAGTTCTTAAAGTCCCTGTCCACATGTCCCATGGTGTGGTTTAACCCATTCAGACCGGGAACGGATCTGTGTGTAACCACTTAAAACATTCTTTTATACTTCGGCTATTCAAAAAATAGCAGATATACAAGCTCATAGCGCGGCACCGAAAATCTTTGAATATATTTATTTTTAAAGCAAACATTTTTTACCCAAATATTTGCTTCTGGGGGTCCCTGGAACAAAATATTTTGAGATGGGGGTCCACGGCCAAATACATATTATTTTGGGGGTCCTTGACATGAAAAAGTTTGAGAACCACTGATATAGCAACATCGTTTTTTTTTTTTTTTTTTGGAAGGTTAGGATTTAGAGGGCATTTACAGAATATGTATTCAAAGATTTGCAAAAATGTTCAGATTTAAAAGAAAATAGCTGATCTACAAGCTCATAGTGCCGCGCTATGGGCTTGTACAGTATATAGGTATGCTATTTTTGGAATGGCCAAAGAAAATGACACTGATGCGTTCCCAGTCTTAATGGGTAAAGTCCTGTTCAACTAATGTACATGTCAATTATTTTATTTCCCCCCCAAAAAACATCTACTTGCTCTGTGTCTCAGAGGAGGTTTGTGGGCTGTTCAGAAACCCTACTCTAATGACATCTATGGGGGATTCCAAGCTAATAAAAACTACAGCCTTTCTCCTCCCGGAAGCCATTGTTCTTGCATGAATACAAAATATTGTTTGAAATATTCAAACCTGCCTACCAATGATGTCACCCTTACAGGGCTTTTTTTGGTTCCCTTTAGTGCACTCATAAAGCGGTTGAGAATCACTGTTCTACAGTCACTCTGTAGATTTCAAATGACTTGAAAAGACTCTTCACACTCTTCACTTGTCAGAAGGACGCGACGCAGGAAGAAGGCGTTTCGGAGAAGAGGAAGCAGCGGAGGAAGAAGAAGAAGAAAGGCAAGAGCGGAGGGGAAGACGGAGAGGTGGATCCAGAGGAGGCCGTGGCTCAGCAGGAGCCTCCCAAGTTTGAGGTCACTTTAATGCACCTTTTACTATGGTAGTGTTTCACATGAGAGTAGATTTTAACCACTTAAAACCCTCTATTCTTAGTGAAACGAATCTAAGTTGCAACTGTACTTGGACCGTTCTTTCTCTCTACACCACATTTCTTCGCCAAAAAATAGCCGATCTACAAGCTCACAATGCGTCTTGTAGATCTTTTGGCTAATGTTCCCCCCAGAATATGGATTCTGGGGTTCAAGTGGTTAAAGGCTGTGATACAAATTTTATCCAAAAGAGAGAACTCATACATGATGCAGGATGAACAAGTGAAATTGGAAGTGATGACACAAAGAAATTAGCCGACCAAATTAGAACTGGAACACAATGAAATTGAAGCTGATAAATGGGTACTTTCTCCTGATTGGATGAAATTGGCAATGTATTTTCAGTTTTATTAAAGATCTGGAGAGACGGGGAGACCCCTGTTGATGAACAAACACTCTATAGCAGGGTTTGTTTTAACCATAAAGTATCACTTAGATACTTTATACATTTTAACCACTTGAACCCATATTCTGGGGCCGATCTACAAGCTCACAATGTGATGCCTTTTGAGCTTTTAGTTCGGCTAAGAGATTTGGTGTAGAGGGAAATACTAGAGGATCTAGTCCATTCTGTAGCCCTGGGGGACTCGGTCAACTAAATATGGGCATGCCGGTCAGTTTTGAATCGAGGCCTTCTGTTCCCAGGATGAAGAGGAGTTTCCAGGTTTGGCTGTTGCCAAAAGATGCTTAGCCAGCAGCAATACAACAAAGCTATGCAATGAGGTATGGAGCAGCCATTCACTTCACACGCAAACCTTATGCTTTAATGATAGGCCTGTCATAATTTTTTACTTATCGTACATATTGTCTGATCAATCAATTATTTTTTGGATAATCGCTAGAATTAGTTTCCTTTTATCTTCAAAACAGTTGGATGAAATTGACATAAATGTCATATTTGATCATTTTCACGATCGCGACAGCCCTATCGACAGATCCGTTGACGTATCCGTTGTCTTTAAAATGACATTAATGTGTTTTTGTACAGCCAAGCCAAAGAGAAGGTGTTCAACCTCAGCTGGGTGACCACCAACACAGAGACAAAGCCACTGTAGGAATAACTCTGCCCACAGATGCCACAAAGAAAGCACAGGTTTGTTTTTGTTTTTCTCTTGATTCCCACCTGTCACGTTTGTAGACAAATCTGTGGTTTGTACTAGGCTTTAGGGGTGCAACAGTTAATTGAGTTTAATATAAATAATCGATTTTGGGGGAACAATAAAAAGCGTATTTTTTATAATAATCATAAAACAATAAATAATAGATCTACAAGCTCGTCACACATTGGTGTAGATGGAAAGAAACGTCCCAAGTACAGTTGCAATTAAGAATCGAGGTTTTAACCATGTTGGTGCTGACCTGTGATCTCCAGAAAGCTGAGAAGGTCAGTGGGAAGAAGAGCAAGGCTCCTGTCCAGCTGGACATTGGCAACATGTTGACGGTCCTAGAGAAGAAACAGCAGTCTCACAAAACCAAGCAGGAGGCCAAGCCAGTCACACTCTCAGGTAAGAAGACCCCACTCCCTCTAGGGCTGGGCAATATGAGCATAATCAAATATCAAGATTCTTTTTTTTACCAAATAACTCTATATCGATATTGTGGCGATACTATAAATTTTATTTTTTTCACCATTTTTCAATGGTAGCTAAAATAACAGATCTATAAGCTCATTGTGAGCTATTTTTTTGCTATTTTAAGATGTTGACTAATTATTTTTAAGTCTAAAATGTCTAATTGTGATTAAAACCAGGAAGAGACAACATTTAAGCCATATCACAAAATCTCCAATGATATCTAGTCCCACATCACTATATGAATATATTGTCCAACTCTCTCTGTCACACATGTCCTCCTATCTCCTAACCCTGTTTTTGAGTGGTGCCGAAGGCAACCACTCCTATATCTGGCTTTGTCCGTGTGTCCGTATGTATGTATGTATGTATGTCCGTGTGTCCACCAAGCTAACATTGGTCAAGCATCACGTGACACGTGACAATATGTTGAAAGGGTGTGCTTTGATTGGCTAGCGAGACGCATGACGAAATAGAGCCCTATAAATAGGTGTATCACTTCGAAACATTGTTTACATGTTTCGAAGTGACATCAGTGCCATCAGCCAAGCTAACATTGGACATGTTAGCTTGGCTGATTGAACATGTTAGCCAAGCTAACATGTTCTAATCCTTAGATGTTCTAATCTAAGAATCAGAACATTTCTAGAAAACTATGGTTAAAGATAGGGTAAGTGATTTCCTTTGGTTGAAATAGCACGGGTCTGCTGGCGGAGACTTGTGCTCTTTTCTAGTCTGTTTTCTATGTCTGTCCACAAACATTGATGACAACATCAATACGGGGGTCAATACGGGGCTCTTCAAAGGCACCACTCACTTCACACAGGGTGTGATTTTTTTCATCCTAATGCCAGGTTTACAGTCACATGATTTCAGTACAGGTTTCTAGAGCTGCAGAACAATTATTCGATTAATGGAAAAAGTAATCGATAAGAAATATAATGGATAGTTAAAGCCCTAATCCGAAGCTCAGAGCACGTCTTTGACTTCCCGTTGTCTTTGCAGTGGGTGGTGCCATGCCTGCTGTGTGCCACAAGCCAGCGGCCGTGCAGAAGAAGCTTCCCTGGCAGCAGGATAAGATCGCCCACAACCCTCTGGACTCCACCAGCCCCATGGTGAAGAAGGGCAAGCAGAGAGAGGTGCCCAAAGCCAAGAAACCCACCCCCCTTAAAAGGGTGAGTCCATTCACTTAACCCTAGCATCCTTATTCTGGGGAGAAGAGATTTAGTGTAGAGTGTCTCTATTCTATTCTTTTCTTATGTCATAATAGGCAAACATTCTGCGAAAATAGGTAAAGGTATTAAGAGAGTGCAAAGTAAACATTATAAAGGACAATAAAAAAAAGTAAAAATAAAACACACAAGAATAAAATTACAGTGCAGAGGAAATTATGAACAAACTGAAAGGTCTAAGATTCGTAGCCGGCCTGCAGTTTTCTGAGAGTTTGTTCCAGATGTGTGCGTAAAAACTGATCGCTGCTTCTCCAATTAGTTTCGGCAAAGAGATTTTATGTAGAGGGGAAAAAAGGGAGCGGAAAGAACAGACCCCTGGGGGACCCTGGTCAACAAATTACTGGCACTTTATAAATGCTATGTCAATAGACGCAGCAGTGCCAATCAGTCCTGAATCCGCACCCTGATGTTGGCTGTTTATGGCTTCATGTTTGTCAGGTCATTCTGAAAGAGAGAGAGGAGAGGAAACAGAACCGCTTGCTGGAGGAAAGAGGCCTGCCTCCTGGACAAGAGGAACCCAGACCTGCCGACCATACTGCAACAGAGGGGCAATGTGACCCCAGTGATACTGGTCAGCCCTAGCAACACTTAACCACTTTCAACCTGACGTCCCTATTTTGGGCATGTCATTACAGGCAAACATTTTCAAAAGACTTTAAATAGAGCGGCTGTCTGGGAATCGAATAGCCTGGGATCAATACCTTTTTCAGGTGTGTGATCCGGTCGGGAGCGTAAGCAACCCTATGCCTCACCCCAAATAACCCCGGCCGCGATCAAGAGCATTGTAATTTTAGGGCCTACCTAATAAAATTCTTGATGCGGCGTTGTTTCGCTTATTTTTAAAATACAAAATAAATGTAAATGTAAGTGTACTTCCGGAGACTATTTAGACTAGTCTACCTTTTGTAATCGATTCAGCATTTAAATTGGGAAACCAAAACAAAGCGGCTCTGCAGAACCGGAAGCTGCAAAAAAACGGAAGCCGGAAGCTATTTCTTTCCTCCGAGGTGGAAAGACTGGTGATGCGAGGTTAGGAATCGAAAGGTTCCCGGTTTGATCCCCGGTTCCTACTGGTTGCGTGTCCAAGTGATCTTGAGCAAGACACTGATGCATACACAGTAACCAGCTGTTTTGCCATTTACAGATAACGACAAACCTTTGATAAGTGTTTGTTTGTGTTTGCCTATGCAAATTCAGATGAGATCAGCAGTCCTCCTATGGGGCCAGAAGATGAGCCAGAGGGTCATCCTGAGAGCAATCAAACAGAGGAACCGATAGAGGGAGAGGAGGAGGAGGAGGAGGAGGAGGTGGAGGTGGAGGAGGAGGGTGGAGGAGAGCAAACAAACACTCAGACCCAGGCACCACCACCGCCTGTCCTCCAAAATGCACCCAAAATCCACAGCAGGAAGTTCAGAGAGTAAGGCTGCATCCAAAATCACATGCTAGTTTGTATACTGTTGTTCAACATTGAGTGCATACACAATAGTATGTTTCATTTCAGACATGCCAATCACATGGTATTGAACCACACAGAATGTTAGGAAAGTGGAAGCAGAAGTACTACACATAAATATTCTCGTTTCATCACTGTGTATTATAAGTTAAATATGGTTTAATGGACATATCCTAATTTTCAACAAAACAATAATTTCATTCTAGATCATATTTTATATTTTTTGTGGTCGGATCGGGCTGAAATTTGCCCGAATATGGAGACACCTGACGTGATGGTACTGACATCGTAGTATTGGTGTCATAGACTGGCAGAGATCCAAATGAAGCCACAGCTTTATTAGACCCTGTCCTTTTCTTCCCTTTTTTTATTTTTCAGTTACTGTAGCCAGGTGCTAAGCAAAGACGTGGACGAGTGTGTGACGACCCTGCTGAAGGAGCTGGTTCGGTTCCAGGACAGGCTGTACCAGAAGGACCCCATGAAGGCCCGCATGAAGAGACGGCTGGTGATGGGCCTCCGAGAGGTCCTCAAACACCTCAAACTCAGGAAGGTCAAGTGTGTCGTCATCTCGCCAAACTGTGAACGCAGTCAGTCCAAAGGTACGCCCTCACAAGCTGTGGTCATCATGCTGTCAGTAGTACGTCTCCGTAGATTCTTTACTGGGTGCCAAGATGTGGAAAGTTGAATTAAGTTCGTGTTTGCCTAAATGATTTGCAAGCTAACTGATATTGACCTCAGTCATCTGGGATCAGCAGGCATAACTGAACATCAAATGGTATACAGTACATTCACAGAGCAATGTTTGTGTATTGACAAGTGTTGTTTTTACAGAGCAATGTTTGTGTATTGACAAGTGTTGTTTTGTGAATTTAAATAGAGAACATTTATTGGGTAATGTTTTTGATATCTCCATATTTCAACTGTATGTTTTTTTTGTAAATTAATGCACTTCTTTGTTGTACAAGAGTGTCATGCAAAGGTAGCAAAAATAGCCGGCCTATAAGCTCACAACGAGTTACGATGCGATGTGAGCGTGTAGGTCGGCTATTTTCGCTATTTCTTAAAAAGTTGGAAATAGCGATGATATTGATGTTCTACATGACATGAGCATGTTTGTTGTTTGTTGCAGGCGGTCTGGACGAGGCCCTCCACAACATCATTAACACGTGCCGGGAGCAGGGCGTGCCGTTCGTCTTTGCTCTGTCCAGAAAGGCCCTGGGCCGCTGTGTCAACAAGGCTGTGCCTGTCAGCCTGGTGGGCATCTTCAACTATGATGGCGCACAGGTCAGGGCCATGTCTTTTTGTGAAATGTGTGTAAAGCTGCAATCCTTAACTTATAGACGATATTGCAACCAATCTGTTCAGAATTGGAACCATTTAGAACCATTAACAAATCATCGAGAAGCAGGTTTTTTAACATCTTTTTTTCTTTTTTTCATTTTATGACAAACAAGAGTTTTCATAACATGATGACACATTTAACTTTGTGTCCCTCCCAATTGTGGTCATGCCATTATAGGCTAAAATGTCAAAAGAATTTGAACATGTTCTAAAACGTTAAGCAAATGACCGTCCGCTTTAGAAAATCTTTGTTCAAGTCATATGCCCCTGCTCTAGTCTTAATTACATTCGTTAAACGTTGATCTACGATGCTTGCATTAAGTGACCACACAAACGTCAACTGTCTGAACAGGACTTTTACCACAAGATGATTGAGCTGTCGTCAGAGGCCAGAAGGGCCTATGAGGTGATGGTGGAGAACCTGGAGTTGGCAGGCCAGGAGGAAGAGAACCCTGGAGAACCTCATGACACAGCAGCCACTGATCCTGACCCATCCGAAGAACCAGAGTACAGTAAGTCACTGCTCACGTCAGCCCCTTTGTTGGTCTGAACATGGATTTGAAAACACCCTCAGTATTTCATCCTTTTATTCATTTGGATATTTTGTAGGCCTTTATTTGGGTAGGAGTGTAGATGAGATGACATAAAGCTGTGGGTGCAGGGGGAGAAAGACATTTAACACAAAGTATTGAGTCATAAGGGCTGTTTTGTTATTTGTTTCCCTCTCTGTCATAAACCGCTAATAAACACCTAGATATAGATTATCTACCTGGGCATTCCTCATTTCCTGAGGTTGGTTAATGAAGGCAATGATGAATTCCGCGATAATGTGCTGTGTTTCTCTCAGACCGAGAGACTAATTTCATAATGCAGTTGTCTTTTCCATCATGTACGTGACACCAACCCAGCCTTCACACGGCCTGAATGATCATTATCATATCGTTATTATCTACATATAAACATACAAGATCATGCTTGCCCTGCATGTACAGATAAAGCCAGCCACTCACGAAAAAAACATCACGCTCTGAGTGAGTTTATTATCTTGTTTCAAGTTCAGCTCATTCAATTCCTATTTTCCCTAAAGTTTGAACTAAAAGTAAACGACTCTGGCACGGGTGCAGTTTCACGGGTCCTACTCGCTCACCTCTCATTTATAATGAATTACTAGGCGCCGTCTAAGACTGTAACGCAGCAAGCAGCTTACCAAACCAAAGTCCCTATGAAAAGCATTACGTTTTAGGTCGGTTCTGTATTCAAAACGGCAGTACTGATGTTTGTTTATTAAACGGTCAATGCTTTCCAGTGGCCATTGGAAAGCTTAGAAAGTTCAGTAGGACAGTAAGAGTTTGACGTCTGGTCGACCTTTAAAATAAGAGTGCCTCGACAAGTCATATTAAAGTAAACCTTTGATTTTACAGTCGGTTGAATTCAAAATAACAGCAAAATTGTTAGTTTTTTTGAAGAATGCTTAGTTTTCACTGTTGGTACCCTTAACATCAAATACTTGGAATTGTCAAATAAAAAAAGAATGTCATGTTTTACAATAAAATGACCCGCACACCGTTTTTTTTTTTTTTTTGAAACAACATCATTTTAATATTTTATTCCTCTTCTAGTAAAACTTTGGAAGACAGTGCTGGAGAAGGAATGCAACCACAAGTTTTTGAACTTTGAGGAGCAGTTGAGCTCAATGCGCTTGGCGAGCGACGGCACAGAACAGAGTGACGAATGTGAGCAGAGTTGACAGTGGACGACGCCTGTGCTTAAATGAACTGACTCACGGCCATCACCAGCCCCTGAATGAAATACTTGACATGATAGCCAGGGTTCGATTTGTAAGAAAACAAAATTAGGCTGGGGGACATTGTCTAAACCACTTAAGCCCTATACTTCTTCGTATGACAAATAGCCGATCTATTGTTGAGAGTTTTTGTGAGCTTGTAGATCCGCTATTTTTTGATAAAATAATCGTAGACAAATTTGCCTAAAATAAGGATGCCAGGGTTAATGTGGTTAACATATATTTTGTAATTAAATTGTGATATTTTCAAACAGAAATATCAAACATGTCACACAGTCTACCTTTCCCAAAAGAAAATGCATGTATTTAATTCATTCTGCCCAGAATCAGGGATAAAACATACCACAGCCATGATAATGATTACGGGGGGGGGGGGGGGGGGGGGGGGTTGATATCAAAAGCAGAGGCATGGATTGCCCTCACCTCCCACCCCACCCAGCAAATCGAACCCTGCTTGACCTGACAGCACACTATAAACACGCACTAATCCAATTGCCTGTGGAGATGGAGAGATCTGAGTTCTACTGGGACCAATACAATCACATGAAGAAGTGTGATCTCTTAACCATGGCGTCCCTATGTTGGGCATGTCTTTACATGCAAACATGTTCGCCTATAATTTGTTTGTTTTTTTATAATTTTTCAAAATATTTGAAAATAGGGCATGAGTGGTTAATGTGAGTTAACCCTAGGGATGTAACGATGCACCATGAAATGCACGATGGGAGTCTACGTTAAGGATATCCTGAACCATTCTTTAATTTGATATAGAAAAGATAAGATTTTCTAGTTTTTGATTGGGAAAAAGAAATTGAAATCATGTTTTTCAGTGATGATTTGTGAGAAGAAATGTAAATAAAGATGTTCTCATTAACCCAGTATTGTGTATCGAATCGTGAGTTGAGTGAATCGTTACATCCCTCGTTGGCCCTGATATCTGTGAGTATGCCTGTGTAATGGAGGGAGGGGGATGCACCACCAGATGTGCCTAGATTAGCTACAATCATATAAAGAATGCATGATTATTGGAGATGATTTTGAGATTGAGAAATATGGTGGGCTTTCGACTTCATCCCCAGAGCTCCAGTGTGTGGTTTCTCTCTGATATGGAAATAATAATGGCAATAATGGTAGATGAGACCTCAATGTGTGTACAGTCTGTAATTTATGCTTATTTTCTCCTTTATTGTCAATCATCTTAAAATGTTATGGAGTTTAAAGGAACCCATATACAAATTGTGTTTTGCACTGGAAATAGGATATCTAGACATTCTGATTGTATTACAGTGTAGCAAAGTAGAGCCAATGTTTAGTTTTTTTCTGCTACACTTCCACATTAAATTTTTGTTTGACTTGTCAAATATTTGACTGTGAATTTATGTGCATCATGTACTTTTGAATTTGGAACACATTTACAACAGACTACAAATACTATGCTTCTGAATGAATTTGTCATGAAAACTCACAAGTGAACGTCTGGTGTTGAATTGACTCACAGAGGCTTTTTCAGGGTTTATAGCTCCACACGTTGATAGATTGCTTTATCATTTTACAAACACCTTAGGCTCAGATCACACATTGGAATAAGATAGACACAGACACAGTCGGAGATCTCCGTCATATTTTACTTGGTACCAAGGAGCCAATGTCCAGCTTTACCTGAATCATTTCCTGAAGTACAAATACTTTACATTGATATATATACAGCAACATGAGAAGGAGAAACAGTTAAGCAGGAGGCAGGGCTTAGGAAGTACTCAAAAGTATTAGGATACGAGTAATAGGTACTAAATGTAATAGATTAGAGCGTATTTGAGACTTCAGTGGGAGCAGAGAGCTGTGCCTCCAAGGGCTGGAGACACTATAAGATAGCCGTGGAATGTCAACATCTGTAACTTACAATAATAGACCATTCAGTATTGGCCCTTAGTTCTGTCCTCCTCTCAGTACCAAGCACAGTAGAAATGAACATTTATGCATTAATTATATGAACACATTATATAAAACTGAGAATCGGACCTTTCATTTCCCTCCTTTTGATCAATAATTAATATACATATTCGTCTTGTTTTCACATTTTCAAAATGGACATCATATCAGGATTTCATTAATCACTTGCCTCTTTCGCTTTCAGTGGCCTTGGTACTTAAGCTATCCGCTTGTCGCACTTTGTCATACAGAGCATAGCACAAAGCTGTTATCAGGGCACATGATGAGACTATTAGAATGTCAATTGATCCTGATCAATAATGATATAAACGATTGTAGATAATGCTGAAAAAACCCACGGATAGGAAAAAGGACATTATCACTCTCAAAATGTGTGGCTTTCTTGTGAGCAGTGGTTGTAACACTTAATAACCTTCAACCGTTTGTATCATTAATTTGACCATTATGAACTGACAATTCATTTTCAAATATTAACAGAGCACTTAGATGTCTGTGTCATTCTCATCATAAAGGCGAACGTCCGCAACCATGCGTTTCAGGATCACACAGACCGATAACACGCGAAACAGCACCAAAGCACAGAGTACCATTGTTTCAAATTTGCACAGAGCTTGAATCCAACCCCCTCCCATTAACCAAGAAAAACCACCCCTTATGGTGATGTTACCATTCATAGCTTTCTGAAGGGCACGTAGATTGGACATCGCGTTATTGGCCTCTTTAGCATTAATGTCATCTGAAATGTAAACACAACAGGTACTTGTTCGAAAAGTTCTTCTCACCAGGACCACTGGATCCCCAGTGGGGTCACGGTGTTTTGATGGCATCATTAGTATGTGGCTTCGGAGAGGGTTTGATGGCATGATAGGGTGTGGCTTAGCCGAGATGATGACCGTTTGGTCGGTTATCCCGCCCCTCCCTTCGGAGGTTGTCTTAAATGCGCCCTCATTCCACACTAACACATTCACACCAGTTGGCATTTTCCATCTCGCTCCATGATATTACATTTATCACACTTCATACTTAGTCCGCTTCAGAGTGACATAAAAGCTCTTATTTATGTGCTTAAAACTGATCATACGTTTTGCACGGCAAATAGCTTGACCCAAGGCTCACTCACTGTTTGGATTCGCGGCACTTACTTACTATCAGTTAACTGGAACAGGAAATGCATGATGTAGACATATATCGCTGCAACATAACAATCATAATTATCTTAGCTTTAGCCTTCCCCTGCTTAACTTTAATAATAGAGACAAAAGATACATAGAAAAATATACAATAACATAGAAACTATAAGAAACATGGAAACTATAAAATTAAAAACCACAACCGTAGTCCACTGGTGTTTCATTGTTCTTTCTAAG
This sequence comes from Gymnoscopelus microlampas, assembly GCF_963454915.1. Taxonomy (NCBI): domain Eukaryota; kingdom Metazoa; phylum Chordata; class Actinopteri; order Myctophiformes; family Myctophidae; genus Gymnoscopelus; species Gymnoscopelus microlampas. The sequence goes on from NC_139941.1 coordinate 14,246,296, forward strand.
TGCAACAAGGATTTGTGAGTGGGGGTAAGAATCTTCTTCCAACCTTAGATCTGACCCAGCTTTAAAAGCTAGGCCCCATCTTTCCGTTGGGTGCTACCTCATCGCTTAATGTTCGACAGTGTCCGCACCAGGTTGTGTGACTTTTGTGAGTCCACGTACACGCTGTTTTATCTCACTCCTTGATCTTTATGGCAGTTGACTCAGACCAGGACTCAGAAACGGCTTCTCAGCAGGACATGGATCGTCCAGTCATGGAGGGCTCCCGTTTGGCTTGGCGACCTTATCAGCTATCTTATCAGCACCAGATCACCAGGCTTCAGTCCGTGGCCCTGTGGGGAGAAAAGAAATCTCGGCAGCTTACTAGTCCTTTTGACCTTTGTAACGTCTTCAAATTCATTTTTACAGTGTATGGCTTTTACCAGAATTTTTAAAATATAAGTTTGAATATGTTGTGAATGTGTCTTTAATTACTATTAATACTACTATTAATACTTCTTAACTCAGTGTCACTCCCTCCTGTTTGAACCATGGCCATAACTTATGGTCATGATTCAATATACAATTAATTACTTAAAAACAGCGCTACTTATAATGATTCACAACTTTACTTAGAACACTGCTTGTAAACTTCAAATATAGAGGAGAAGACACTATTTTTCAAAGTGAGAAATTGGGGGATAACAAATCATCTACAAAAACAAAACTAAGTGAGAAATGGGGCCTGTGGCACACTAGTATCAAGACACAACAAATGAAAGATAAGTTCCATGAGAACTGAACTCGCTTCCTTTACTATTTTTTTTTATAAGCATTCCCATGGGCTTGGAACGTGGGAGTCACTGCTCTCGTCATAACAGCTTGCAGGCTGAGATTAGAATGCCTTCACATGATATACTCCTCACTTGAGTAGAAATACTTTTCAGTCAAAGTGACTAAATGCTTTTAGAAACATGGCAGCTTCTTACTTGTGAAGAGGGAAAGGGCCAAACCTATGAATATTACTAATTCTCAAACTTGGACGAAGTGTCACTAATCTTTTAACAAAAATAACAACAACGGGGGATTTCATAGTAGTGAATGAATACAGAAAGACACCTTTTTCTTAATCATGACTTTGTGGAATCAACAACAAAAACAGAAAAGAACCAGGGTTTAGTCCCTATCTACATGAAGAAAACAACCTTTGCCCTTTAAGTGTTCTGTACCTAAAGGGCTTGGACACAGCCTTGACTTTGAATAAGTCTTCAACTAATACTTAAGGTACTTTTCATTATTGAGTATTTCTTAAAATCAACAACTGCTCTACAGCTTGTAGATCTGTCATCTTTTGGAAAAAGATTTCCATTGCTAGTTACGACACAAATGTCACTTTCAAAAATAGAACTGCCTGCCATTTGACTCAATTTTAATCAAAACAAAAATATTGATTGAATACAGTTTTAATAAACTTAAAGTTTGTGAGCCACTCCATGGCACAACGGATTCAGACTTGCAGCCCTGCAGTAGCTTGCAACCTCAACCCCCACTCCAGGACACGACACACAAACCTCTACGCTTCTTCTCTGGACAGTAATGCCCCTTGACCCTGGCAGTGCACATTCCTAGCTTGGGGTACTTGGAACTAATCCCTCTTAATACTTAAGGTTCACTTCGCTTCGCTAATTTACAAAAAACTTCATATTCTACCGCAATGAGCTCAATATCATTAAGCAAAGGCCCATGTTACTTTGATCACTCTTCCAGAGTAAACCACCCACAGGCCTTAATTCAATGTAATGTCACCGCAACAGAACAGAAGTCATAACACATCTTTAACATTTGAGTTTAGACAAAGGGCTTGTAACAGAAAAATGGGCCTTATATGGGAGCTGGTTAATAGCTTTAACTGCACAAACTTCACTGATAAGGGCTCCTAAATATCACTAGAACTTATGGCCTTTTGTGATGGTTTTTTTTTTCACTTCATCACTGTCTTTCTGTCTCGCTCTGTTAGCACACAGCCCGCACACACACGTGCACATACACACGTGCACACAGACTCCTCTAAACACCCACACACACAGTACCACACAGCAACCCTATTGGTTGGCATTTAAGTACAGTACTTGAGTAAATGTACTCAATTACTTTCCAACATACACTCATTTCAACTGTTCGCTGTAACTCATTCATACCAACCACAAAAATATTTTTACTCTCTGGGAATTACTCATTTACTCAATCACCATTCTCTCACTTTCTTCCCCACACTCACACTCTTGAGAATGGTTTATACAGTAAACTACATCTGAAGCTGTAACGCCCAGTGATTAAGTATACTCATAGCGGTATTTGGAGTCCAATGTACATGATCTCCCACTGTCTGAAAATCACGCGCTTGGATTGGTGTCAGATGCCGGTAGTTTGTTTCGATGAACAAATTAAGGGATAAGAGACTTTCTTGCTGTAGCCAACTCAGTGATGTGGAATAATTTAGCAAGGGCATATAGATGATTGCATTTGGAAACGTTTCCCTGGCACTGAGATGTAAAGCGTCCAACAGTGCATTATTACGTAGCAGATCTGGTTGGTCTTTACTATTAATGCCTAAAGATAAGACCAGTATCTCTGCATGCACATCTCTATGGGACCTCTTGATCATTTCACATACATTATGAAAATTCCCTCCCGCGAAACTTTCGACTTGCATGTTAAAATAAGGAATACTCTGTATTCTAGCCAAATTGCTGTCTCCCATTAATAGGATGGGTAGATGTCGATTAAATGCCCATGATCTCTTGTCATATCCTGCATGCTTGAAAGGGACCGAATAATCACGCGCAGGAGGACCTGCATATCGCATCCCGGTGCTGGGCATTGTCCACGCCTGAGAGCGCGCTAATATTTGCCTACGATTAGGGGTACTGCGAGGAGACCAGTATGCCATTTGCAACGATTAAAAAGGAAATAGATATATGTGTGGCTTGTATATTTATATCTATTTTCCAACAACACTGCTCCCTGGGAAGTCTAATTATGAATGTACGATTTGGGGCTTTTATTCATGCATAAAACTTTGCTTTAGACTGGCTACTGTAAACAGGTAAGGGGCTTTCTCTCCCATCTTGCATACACGCACGCTTGAGTACAGTATCTGAGTAAATGTACTCAGTTACTTTTCCACACTCTCAAGCAGTCGCTATCTCTCTCTGCTCGGCACACACATGCAGCCCTCACACACACACACATTCACTTGTATTCCTATACTCGTGAGGACATACACAGACACTGAAAATCTTATTCATTCACAGTCACACAAAGAGAGGCAGATCCACTCATTAGTCTTTAAACAGTCTGTATAACTTTCTAAATCACGCACTTAGTCTCTCTCTCTCTCTCTCATTCACATATATTCCACTGAACATTCCTCACAATCTCTCATAGGCTTCTACAGGAACATACACATATTCCCTGGGGATCCCCACACACATTCACTGTACTCTCATTCATAGATTCATACAGAAATCACCAGTCCACGCGACTGTCCCAAACAGACCTCGTCTCTCAACCACCGTGATTATCATTCATACTTATTTCGAGCGTTATTTACACTGCTGTATACTGGTTGAATCGCACTTCACACATTCCTTAATAACACATCTTAATATACACTATCACCACTTTCCCAACGGCTTTCTCACCGAGACACCCAAGTTTAGATGTGGGTTATCTCTAGCTGATAGATCCAGAAAGGTGCTCACGGTATTGAGGATCGGAGAGAGAATTGTTAGACCGGTTAACTTATAGAGACAACTTAAATGTGTCACACATAATGATGACGCGGTTTCTGACAATTTCTGTGATTTAACTTTTAGTAATATTAAGCACAAAACAATATAAACACATTCAGCTTCACAAACGGATCACACTTAGAAATTCACGGATCACATAAAAGATCCCGCGGATTCTAGTGAGTACCCAACCTCTGTGATTTCACTCACTCCACAGTATACAATTTGCAGGAAATAAATCACTCTTGTTGCTTCTAAAACATAGCAACATACCCTAAGCTTTCACTGCCTACAGTGCTTAGGTTCATGTTTATATGCACGCAGATAAACAATGTCTATATACACATAGATAGACAACTTTTGTGTCTCACTTACGTGCTATCTTATAGTTGTGTGATCAGCGTTCAAATGCCGTCGGCCGTTCCTTGAAGAGCAGATGTTAGACTGATTTGACCGCCGACCTGGATCGAATTCACGCTCCAGGATTTTTGCAGGATCCGGGTCCTGGCTGCTTGCAGACTTTTCCAGCGTCGTCTTCCTTCTTACTCTTCTTGGAACAGCTCTGACATCCAGGCTCGAGGGACCATTGTAATGATAGATTGCTTTATCATTTTACAAACACCTTAGGCTCAGATCACACATTGGAATAAGATAGACACAGACACAGTCGGAGATCTCCGTCATATTTTACTTGGTACCAAGGAGCCAATGTCCAGCTTTACCTGAATCATTTCCTGAAGTACAAATACTTTACATTGATATATATACAGCAACATGAGAAGGAGAAACAGTTAAGCAGGAGGCAGGGCTTAGGAAGTACTCAAAAGTATTAGGATACGAGTAATAGGTACTAAATGTAATAGATTAGAGCGTATTTGAGACTTCAGTGGGAGCAGAGAGCTGTGCCTCCAAGGGCTGGAGACACTATAAGATAGCCGTGGAATGTCAACATCTGTAACTTACAATAATAGACCATTCAGTATTGGCCCTTAGTTCTGTCCTCCTCTCAGTACCAAGCACAGTAGAAATGAACATTTATGCATTAATTATATGAACACATTATATAAAACTGAGAATCGGACCTTTCACACGTTCTAGAGTTAAATTAACACTTTGAAAATAGTGCAACATTTAACACCTAACACTACGCCAAGAGGTCCTTCTTTAACTCTTCACCAGAGTTAAAGTAATACTAAGCAATTAGACAAACAACACTGCTGAGTTAAATGTTTACTCTTTACTAGAGCTGGATAAATAACACTGTGCACTGAGTTAAATGTTTTGCACTTTACCAGAGTTTGATAAATAACACTAACTCCAGAGCACAAAGTAAGACTCAAGGAATTAGACAAATAACACTGCTGAGTTTGAAACATTTATTTTGGCTATATAACCCCCCAGTCCGGTCATTCATTCCAACATTGTGAAATAAGTTTTAACAGACAAACTTTATCTTATAACTCTGTATGAGCTCTGAACATGGTGTATAAAATCTAAGCTCAGACAGTTTAATATAAAACAAGAATAAAACAGCAGTGAAGTCTAGGAAAAGGAGGATTTTTCAGAAGAGCAGGTATTAGTGTTTCATTAAGGAAAATCACATCCCTGAAGAATATGTGACATTTTTTTATCACCTTATTATTATTACCTTATGAAAGACTCAACTGCATCACAGGCACTGACTTCTGGACACTTCGGCCCCCCAGGTGGTGGTGGAAGGAGATGCAACAACAGGGAGGCCATTTCTACTTAAAGGACCAAAAGTAAAAGTACTCAATATACAGAATGTTCCATTACGCCACGTTGAAAATTAAAACAAAAATAATAATGATTGCAATTAAAAAATAAACACATGAAACAAATGTGTTACATTATGCAACAAGTCCGACAACAGTGGTGGAAAAAGTACTCAAATGTTTTAAGTATCAATACTGCAATGTAGAGCAAATTGGCACCTGGTGAAAAAAGGGTTACAAAATTGAGGGATAAAATGTATTAAAAAAATAAATACTGCAATGTAGAAATACTCAGTTTTCAAATAATACATTTGTAGTGGAGTAAAAGTATATTTTTTTCCTCTGAAATGTAGTGGAGTAGAAGTAAAAGTACTGAAAACTTTTATAGTTTATACTCCAGTAGTAAAAAATACCTGCACTTTGAACTCAAAGTTGTTTTGACCAGCGTCCAATAAGCGTCCAGGGACAGCGGCCAGCTGACCAACCAACGAACAGAACTTCCACAGCTCTCGCGTGAAAGACGTTGCAGGTATAAAGAGGCTCTGCAGCGGGCCATAGAATAGAATGCCCTGAGAGACTGCACAGAACCAGACGCATTCACCTGCTTTACAGCGACTGAAACTGCTTAACAGGCAGCAATATCATCACTAACGGACGGAGGATCCATCACCAACTACCAGAGGAATCTAAGAGCCAAGGCTTTTTGATCAACGTTTTGCTTTTGCTAATATTTGTTGCTTTTCAACCAATTTTTCTTCTACAAGTTGTAGTCTGTTTGTTTTTGTTTTTTTCAAATAGACTGCAACTGTCAACTAACCGGTGAGTTGAGGCTCGGGCCTTGGGGTTTGGGGGGAACTGTCATTTTTAATGCTATTTATTGTTTATTGTATGTACATGGAGTTGTGTCTAAAGTGTAGAAGCTACAGTCAGTCAGTCAGTGTGGATAACACCGTGTAACATCTGTTAAAACGTCTCGTTGTGGCTTGTGTAGGCCTACGTTTGAATGAAACAACGGCCGCTGTCATGTGGAAAAAGAACAAATCTCCAAGCTAACAACTGTTAGCTTGTAGAGCTTTTTTTGGCAAACTATAACGTCTCTTCCGTTACCGTTTCTGTCATGTTGTCAGGTATTAACGTCGTTAAACAAGCTTAAACAATTTGAGAACGTCGATTAACAAGCTAGCATGGTCACTGGTCAGGCTACTAACTAAAGTATAATTCGACCCAGTTGACCCGGGCAGCGACCCAGGGACCGGGGTGTAACCGCCGCGTGCGCACCTCCGGCCCGGATCTGACGAGCCCTCCGCCGGCCCCGGGCGACCCACGGTCCCGGAGAGGCGGCCGTTTTTCGGTCCAAAAAGCGCAGGGGTTAGGGCGGGAACTGTCATTTTAATGCTATTTTGTTGATTATGTTTGATTTTAGCGTGATATATGTCGAATGTTTAGAGGCTGCCATCATTGTTTGTGGATAACTTCGGTTACCGTTGTGCTTTCAAATGTCATCGTTGCATGATCTTTGTTAAAATAACAGCTAGCTTGTTCACAGCTGTGTAACTTCTCTTATATTGTTATATTGTTTTGTTGTTTCAAACCGGTAAAGGGATTAAGGTGGAAATGTCATTTGGGTTGAATTGAAAACAACCTGTAGAATTGATTTGTGGGCAGTCGTTAGCTTGTAGATCTGTTCTACTTTATCAAATGATACCGTCCTACTGTGTGGTCCATGTACGAAGCCTGCATGGGATTAATTTATTGAATACTTAATTAACAGTTTGCAAAAAAAAGATACAGATTCTAAAGGATGTTAAAAGGATAAACTCAAGAAAGACAATGGCTTGTTTCCATTGGGGTCCTGTTGGCCCTGGTCCAGAGCGTTAGTGAGTTCTCTAACGCTCTGGACCAGGGCCATGGTCCTGTGTACAATACAAAATGTGAGTACTTTTTCCATCACTGCCTGTGTCTTCAATTCACAGGAGGAGAGCAGTTATAGGCTCCCTCCACACAATATTTAATTCAGTGGTGGAAGTAGTAGGCCTACTCGGATGATTTTATTTACTCAAGTAAAAGTAGTAAAAGTAAAAGTCCTTGAAGTAGCATACCAAAGTAACAGTACTCATTATGAATGGCATTTCACAATTGTTGGGGATTTGGCCCCAATATGTAAAAAAATAGCAGATCTACAAGCTCACAATGTATTGCATTGCGAGCTTGTAGATTTGTATTTTTTGGATAGATGCAGTAATAAATAGGGCTTAATTGTTTAATGTATGTTTTGTAGTAATCTAAATCTACACTGTAACTTGTAACTAAAATATTGTATACAATATTGAAAAATGGGAATAATCTATGTAGAGTATTTCCATTTTTACTTCCATATTACTATAGTAGCCAACCTCAAAATTGTACTTAATTAGGCTACAGTCAGTTAGTATCTGTGTAAATGTTTAGTTACTTTCCACCACTAACATAATAAACTGACATATCTTTCTGTTTCTCTCTCCCTTTCTCAGCTCTCTCTCTCTCTCGCTCTCTCGCTCTCTCTCGCTCAGCCTTGCTTGCTCCTATCCCTCTCTTTTCTTCTCTCCCCCCTCTCTCTCTCCCAGAGCAGAATGGAGCTGTATCTCATCCAGATGATCAACGAGTCGCCTTCCACTGGACGTGCAAGTAAGTTACTCTTATTACCAATAATGAATTGCTGTAATCAATTTCTGCTGTTTGATGTTTAGCTCATTCACCTCACTAGAGCTACAATTCTTTTTAATGCAATTTGATTTGGAATTTAACAAACATTTCAGCTCAGAACGATAATAGTCAACTAACCTTGTGTTTTCCATTGCAGAGCGTTCTAGAAGGAGGACCGGGTTGATCAACGTTCACGTGGACAACCTGAGGAACCGTCCCCTGTCCGATGACGACATGGAGGTCATCACAGAGTGCATCCCTGGGCTGTACCGTCGCATCAATCAGGCAAGGGACCTTTCCTCACTCACACTGGTCCGCAAGGAGCTGCTCAGACCTCCAAAGGACTTCACAGCGGTGCCTCGTCACATCTACACATACCGTGGCTTCAGCAAAGCCTGGGGATGGCCCGCTCCATCCCCACCCCCGGTGAAGCCACCGGGGCTGATGCCCACTGCAGATACTGCTCTCTACCAGGTCTTCTCCGGGTCCCTGGTGACTCCGCCCCACCCCACCACCCTAACATCACCCTTCAATGGGTGGAGGCACGCCCGCAACCAGTACGACCTCGTGGAGGTCTCTGGTCAGCAGCTGCCCAGAGTCATCTCCTGTGTGGAGACCACATGGGAGGAGGGGGGACGGGTGCTCCATCGCCAGTGGAGGGTGTCCGTGTACAGGACAGACGGACAGATGATGCTGTCTGTGTTCTGTAGCTTCCCCGGCGATAAGGTACGGAGGCGTTTCGTCTTCAGCGACGATGGGGCGCCTTCCCCTTCTACGCAGGGGAAGAGGGAGGCTGATGTCGGTGAGACCATCGGCAGAAGCCCCCCTCGAAGCAAGCCACGTCTAAGGCTGTAACGCAGACAGACGTGTTGAAACACCCAATCAAAGATGGAGGGAAAACCACTTAGAAGTGGAGGCGCAGGGGTACCTGTAAAGGGGCTGCTGGCACTAGCCTGGCATTGGCCAGACTGATAACGTGGATTCACTCTCGCGTTCCTCCCCGCTATCAGGGAGGAACGTGAGAGTGAATCCACGTTATCAGCCTGGCCAATGCCAGGCTATGCTGGCACTAGCCTGAAGGAGCGGAGGGACAGGAGGCGCCGGGACTGGAGTAGATGCTGGTGGGACAGGGCTGTGGGGGAGGCAGTGAGGCACCGCTTGAAGGGGAGGCGCAGTTTGTGAGTAGATTTGGTGTCGATGTTATTCTTCACAAGGTGAGTATATTCTTCACAAGGTGAGTAATCTGTGAAATCCGCAGGTTTAGAGCATTGGTTCTCAAACGTTTTCATGTCAAGGACCCCCAAATTGATAAATATTTGGCCGCGGACCCCCATCTGAAAATATGTTGTGCCAGGGAGGGACCCCCAGAAGCAAAGATTTGTGTTCACTAACTAAATGTTCACTAATGTTCAAGTTTTTTGGAAAATAACAGATCTACAAGCTCATAGCGCTGTATGAGCTTGTAGATCTGCTATTTTTGAATAGCCATAGTATAAAAGGTTAAAGCGGTTTGGATTGTGCTGCTACATTAACTACTTTAGCTGGGGACACCCTAGAACCGCCCCCCAAGTACCCCTGGTTGTCCCCGGACCCCACTTTGAGAACCAATGGTTTAGGGGATCAGGTTGACTGATGCCAGGGCGTGTCCTTGCCTCTGGGGCACACTGTTGATCCGATTGTATGTTGTTTGTTATAATGTTGTGATATTGATATGTCGTTTAAGGTTAAATTAAGGGGTGGTATTTGACTTTTTATTCTGTTGGCCGACTACTTGATAGGGTTCTGACTTTTGATATCAAGTAGTAATAGTCGTATTAGAAATGGTTGTTAAGTTCAACCGCCTAAAATTTCTGTATTTTAACCTGTCTGAGAAAAATAATAAAGAGATTTGTAAAAAAAAAAGAAATGGTTGTTAAGGAAAAACGTATATCTATTAATCTAATTCATTATGGGGCATCTGAGCGTGGTAGAGTTAAGTTAAATAGGGGACTGTGTCATATCTGCTGCTGCAATAGAAACTGGTACAGGTTGGCTGGATGCCTGATCAGTAGGAAGTGAATCTGGGAGGGCTTGCATGTTCCTCCGCATGCATGAGGCCTCCCGGAGAGGCTTTTTACTGTCTCATTATTGAATGAACGTTTTTCTGTTGACTGACAACTTTCTAGGGTTTTGACTTTTAACATCAAATAGTAATAGTCGTATTAGAAATATGTGTTTGTTGATATAAAAAAAGAAAAAAAAAGAAAAAAAAACATTTGTCTGTCTAATGTGTATCTATGTGATGGTCTAGTCCTGGTGTCTTGCGGGGTCAGGCTCTAGGTCACGTCTTGCGTTTAGTGTCTGTCTGTCTGTCTGTCTGTCTGTCTGTCTGTCTGTCTGTCTATCTATGTGATGGTCTAGCCCTGGCGTCTTGCGGGGTCAGACTCTAGGTAGCGTCTTGCGCCTGAGCGTTTAGTGTGTGTCTGTCTGTCTGTATGTTTGTCTGTCTATCTATGGGGCGTCTGGGTGTGGTAGAGTTAAAGCTCTCTCCCACCACCGCAGTAGAAAGCTGGGTTCAACACCCAGCAGTAACGGCGGTGCCTCCAGCTTGGCCAGGCGCTCCATCAAACACAATTGGCCGTGTTTACGGGTGGGAACTTAACCTGGCGTTGGATCAAGTGACCGTCCTTTTTGCTGCACTGCAGAAGCTACTGGCAAGTGTGTATGGGAGGATGCACACAGTAGTTTATACCTCTCACCAGCTGTGGAGGTGGTGGTGGTGCCAGCAACAGGGACTTAAGGACACTTGGGGACAATTGGGAATTGGCGATGACTAAATTGGGATCTCCTCTCATGGATTGTCACCTTGACGTGGTAGAGGAGCTTGCGTTATCCCAGTGACCCAGAGAGCTACGCTCAAAGGGTAAGGGATCACACTAAGGACAATCCACAGTTAAAACAAACCTGTTACAGAAATCACCACAAGAATCCAAAGCATTCCAGGCAGGAGATGCCAGCCACGACAAGAGCTGTGCAAGGTTGAAGCCCCTCTTGGGTAGGTTTGGGCATGATCATCAGTGATGGAGCCTGGTATGTAAGAACTATTGTATAAACTGTTGTATGACTCATTATGCCAATATTCCTTTAGTATTGTTTATGATGTGTTCAGAACAGAGCTCTGCTGTGAAGCAAACTGGGGTAACACTTTACTTAAAGGCTGGGTCTATAATGCATTCTTAATGCACATATAAGGCTTCATAAATATCATATATATAAATATTTATAACTATGCATAACAACTTATAACAAGGTTAATGAAGTATAAGTGCTGGTCATAATTCATTATGACACCCAAATTGATTGGCAGCAGACCCCCATCTGAAAAGCTATTGTTCCAAGGACCCCCATATAAGATTTATGTGTCAAAAATCAGAGCAAGCAGATCTAGAAGCTCGCAACGTGTCGCAATGCCTTGTGAGCTTGTAGATCGCTTATTTTCAAATAGCCAATGTTTGTGACGCTATATTAACTAATTTAGCGGGGGATCCCCACGGAACCCCTTCAAGGATCCCTGGGGGTCCCCGGACCACAATTTGACTGGCTTAGGGAACCCCTAAGGCAGAGTCTTTGCTTGAGTTGTCATGGTTTAGTTTCTGCACCACCTTTACAGTCCAAAAGGAAAAGATAATAATTAAACCAGAGGGGTGGTGGGCAGTGGTGTAAAGTAACTAAGTACATTTACTCAAGTACTGTACTAAGTACAGTTTTGAGGTATTTTGTTTACTGGAGTATTTAAAATTTTCAGTACTTTTACTTCTACTCCACTACATCTCATAGGCAAATATTGTACTTTTTACTCCATTGGTGGTGGAACGGACAATGCAGGACTTGCATTGTAAACTAAGCGAGTAAATGTCCTGGTTTTCTGTTCACACTACAGGCTAGAGGAGACCAACAAGGCCCTGGAGGAGACAAGATGAAACATCTCACGAGGAGCAGTCAGTCTGCTCTGAGCTGACCTCCACCCAGGAGAAGCTGTAGCCTACAGCACCGCTGACCAGGTGAGGAGTGGTGCAGCCACCCATCACTTTTAATACAGTAGATTGAACTGACGGGGTCAACTAAGGGGCAGTCAACCAGTGTTAAATGATTTCTGGTCTCATGTTTTTGTTACTTAGGCTTGTTTTTTTTGACAATGTATTGAATGTAATTTAGATAGCAGATTATTTAAACAGATGCTAGGTTCATTGTTTACCTAGTCTCGCAATGTTTCATTGTACAGATATTATTTTTGTTACTATATCGTCTACTTTAGACTGATGCTAGGATCTTAGTTTACCTGTGATCCTAGTTTACTGAGGCACTACTGTCTCTGCATTTGTATGTGTTTACCGTGCCTATTGTAAGTTGCTCTGGATGACAGCGTCTGCTAAATGCCTAAATAGTCGTTGTAATATTGAAGCAATTCAAACCGTGTTTTAATATCTTCTCATGCACTTTTAAAGAAGCATCATTCCAATCCGTATACAACTCAGACATTGTAGACAGGGCCGAAAATGGAAAATTCCCCCTGGAAAAAATGTGGTAGGCATTTTTGAGTAAAAGTACGAAGTGAGTTGTTTCTATATGATTTTTAGGCGCTGAATCCATTTCTGCCGGATGCCGAGCTGTAAAAGTCTCGGTTTTCGAGAAATTTGCATAATGAGCAACTTAATTGCCAAAAACTGGGAAAAGGCTATAATTTAGCTTTTAATTAACTTATAAAGGTAATCTAAGAGTTTAAGTCCATGTTTATGATGTCCAGAAATCCATCTATTACCATGGTGCAATCATGCTACCTTTCCTTATTAGCATAAATTATGCAAGAATTTGGTAAAAGCCAGGACATTACAATTCGTTTTTCTCTTTTAGTCCTAAAAGTTTAGCTCTCGAATCTAAGTCTATGTTTTAATGTCCAGAAAGCCATCTATTGTCATTAATACATATTTTCTTCATTTGCATGAATTATGAGATAGTCCAAAACTAGGAAATATACCAAAAATTGACAAATCTCCATAAAAGGTGATAGGGATCTGAAGTATTTGATGTGTTGTTTCTGTACGTTTTTTGGGTGCTGAATGCATTTCTGTTTTAAAACAAGCTGTAAAGGTTAAGTCATAAATGATGATGATGATGATGATGATGATGATGATGATGATGATTATGATGATGATAAATAGAAAATGTAATAAAAAACACACACTGAAATGTTTTTGATCCATTTATTGAATCCATCAAAAGCAAAAACTAAACATGTACATGGTACAGATCTATTGAAACTAAACTTTTGATTCATAGGTTATTAAAGCATTTAAATAATAATAATATAATAATTAAAACAAAATTGAAAGGGACATATAGACTGTCAATACACAGCGAAAAACAAGCAACAATATTTCCAAACACGTTGCAAAACACAAAACTTTCCACAAATGAGTTATTCATACAGGTATCACTTGAGTGTCTGCACTTGCAAGATGCAGTACATGGGTTAGGTTTGCAGCCGCATCGGGCTGTCTTGCATCCAGTGGTGCAGCCACAGGTAATTAGCTCCTCACAAGCGTGTGGAACTGGAGGCAGCGACATAAGTTGAGGAACAAGCAAATTGTCCTCCATCTTCCATCCCATCGTTTCGGGGGGTGGCAGAACTGGGTGCTGCAAGTGTGCCTGCCGCCAGACCAAAGTCTGGAAGTGTGAACGCTGAATATGAAAGTAGAGAGAATCTTTGGTTGGTGGTAGTCTCTCTATTGTCATGCCCTTAATGAACATGCTTGACCGAACTTCATTGATATTGTCTGCATTCTTTGCACCATACAATCTGCAGAAAAGAACTTCTGCATCCTGAATGGTTTGGTCAGTAAGTTCTGGACCTTGGCCAAGCCCCTTAAGCAGATGGTTATGCTCTACAAACACATTCCAGCATGTCTTCTTCGTATGTCCTGCAATGTATGAGGTTGAGTCACTCCCAGTCAGAGCGTGGAAACCTGGAAGCAGGTTGAGGACCTGTTCTTCTATCTGCAGCTTTTCCACTATTTCATGAACTGGGAAGTACTTTCTTTCCTTTGCTGTCCCGGCTTTCATCCAGATTTTTTCGCACGGCATCATGTGGAAATAGGCGATCAGCAGTATCAAGACGTCTGTGTCTCTTGCAGAGACGACAATGGTCGCAGCACTGCTTTTGATGCAGTGAAGAATAATCCTTGTGTCTGCTTCTTCATGTTTAGCTTCTAAGCTATCAGTGTCAAGGGTTGGGTCAGAAGCTTCAACCCTCTCTTCATCACTGAAGCCACCTGCAGCAACTATGGTCTTGTTGGCTGGTGCTCTCAGAATCAGCTGTTGTGAGATAAAGCGAGCAAGGTCTGCTTTGTTGTCCTGGTGAGAAATGAAGTTCTCCCACTTTGCAGGAAGTGGTAAATCTCTGCTCGTAACTGGTCTCCTGATTGCCACGGAGCCTCTTCCACGGCGTTTCCGTGTTCCACTTTTGATTGAGTGCTTGTGGTAGCGATCGAAGAGGACATCAATTCGCTGGAACTGTGCCCCACTTTGGAGAACGGATTCAACAAAGATGTCTGCAAGATCTCCAAAAGTCTTTGCTGCTTGTGGCTTTCCAATGGCAATGACCAGAGCTTGACCATCAATGACAAGCATTGGCTCATCCTGTAGGTCTCTGTCTTTAAGGTTCTTGGGACATGGAATGTCAGCAGTCAAGATCTTAGCAAGTATTGCCTTTGAACCTGAACGAAGCTGCCCATCCACCCCTGCCAAGGACAGAGGTACAACAAACAGTTCATGTGTCATAATGTTGTCGAGATTGACTGGGCGTCCTGCTTCATAAGCAGCAATGAGGAGCTGCTTATGAAGCTGCAGGATGTTTCTGTCTGCCTTGACAGTTTTTGCCTTCCCAGTTTTTGGGTCTGACTGTCGCACTTCATACAGTGAAGCTAAAGTCAAATACTTGTTCTGTGTCAGTTTGTCCCTGAACGTAACTCTTCTTTCCTCAGATGGCATCAGCCTCTCCTCCACAAAGGCATCCAACTGATCTTGCCCTTTCTGTGGAGCTGCCAACAGATCGTCTTCAATTTCTTGGGTAGCCAAGTCTTTGTTTGCAATGTTTTGCAGTGTCTGGGGCAGTTCAGCTGAAAAGAGACCAAATCTCTGCAAGACTGTGAGCAAGTTGTCTTCATCTTTGGAGTCTCGTTTCATTCTGCTTTTCGTGGTCTCATTGTGGATGCAGTCATCACCTGTTCCTAGACCAAAGGCAACTCTGGTGTCATGGGCAAGTTCGGTTCGGAGGTTGAAAGACAGAGCCCAGCGGCTGAGAGCTGAAGATGTCTTTGTGATCCCAATGATGCCTCCTCCTGTTTTGCCAATACAGCCTAGCCATTCCTGACTCTGGTCTGGGTCAACTTGGTTGAAATGCTGTAAAGAGCGCTTGACTACAAAGTTTCCAGCCTCAAACTCCTTCTTGACATGCTGCGGAAGTTGGTGCATCTCATTCAGATAGATGGTCCCCCAGCGAGCATAGTTGACATGGTTATACCGCATAAAAAAAGGCAACATTCGCTGGAATGCACAAAGGTGAAGGTCCCAGATTCCTTCCCTCTGAGCGCGAGTGAACATCAGAAGGATTTGGACCATCTGCATGTAGCCCCACCAAAACTTGAAGTTTGGGTTGTCGTTGGCTGCAACGTAGGCTTCTGTGACAGCTTCAAACTCTTCGGAAGCGAGCAATGTCACAAGATCTTCTGCAGGGCCATTCTTTGTCTTGTCCAATTGTTCTTTAAGGTCAGGATTCTGGTCTTCCAAGAAGCTAAGCAGCTGAGGAATAAGGATCCTCCACATGGATTGCAGAGTGATTTTGTGGGCTCTGATTCCTTTGTTGTAGGACTTTCCTGTCATAACTTTGTCAGCAGTTTGCGGGCCAAGTAGGTTGCCCTCAACCCATGCTTCCAACAGTCCAGATGATTGGACGTGCTTGCCAATGACTGTCGTGAATTTCATGGCAGTGTGAAGGCCAGCATTGGGGCTTGAATGGTCCCTTGAGTAAACTGACTGCAACAGAGCAGTAACTGAAACTAAATGTCCAGTGTCCCTTCCTGATTGGCTGAGGCCTTAATTGGTATTTCACCAGAAATGAAACTTAAGCCCCAGCCCTACACAGGGCGCTCAAGGGACCATTCAAGCCCCAATGCTGACCTTTTGAACAATAGGCCACAGCTATTTGCCATGCCCTCTTTTAGCCAGTGGATGTGTAAAGTGCATCCGTTCTTTCTTAGGCGATGACCATCCCTGCTACAAAGTTTTGTGGCGTTATGTGAAGCCATTTGGGAGTTGGGTGTCTTTTTGCGATTGACCACGCCCATTGCCCCGCCCCCTTATGGCCGAGGGGCATGGGAAGTTAATTTGGTTCATCATCAGCCCATGCTACACCCTTCCACCAAGTTTCATAAAAGTTGGCGCAGTAGTTTTTCCGTAATCCTGCTTACAAACAGACGCTCAGACAAACAAGTGGTGGTGAAACCATATCTTCTTTGGCGGAGGAATAAAAAAAACTGGGACCCTTATTTCACCGGCATCCGGTGGATTCTTATTGGGGACACATTGAACTTTGAAAAAATGCTGGATGCCAACTTTTACTCAAAAATGCCTACATGGTTACAGAATTTTCCATTTTCGGCCCCGTCTATATGTCTTCATTAATTGAATATACATAGGACCACAATGGAAACAAGCCCTCAGAGCTTATTGTATAACTGTACATTTTTGCAGACTGTTAAACCTTCGGGGTCGAGACACCCGCCCTTGACCTTGTAGGATAGTGTTAATGTTGGAAATTTGTGCACAAGACTCAGGTAGTTAAGTATTGTAGTAAATTATTATGGACAGGAGGTGGCGGTGTTGATCAAATTGCATTGATCCCAAGGCACTGAATGGAGGTTAATACTTCAGTAACCATATAATCAGGTCATTCCATTAGATGGGTGTAATATGTTATGTCTTTGTTAAATAAAGCAACCTATTAGATATTGCACCACTTAAAACACTTTAAACTTCCCAGAAAACATGTTTTCCCATAATCCCATCTCAGGAATAAAGACCTATCATTGTCTCCATTCAATTCTGACAGGAGACATCTGATCTGTCCCAACAACAACATTTCTGTATTTTAGCCTAGCCTACACTATTGGTAGCATACAAACATTTGCCCGTTTCTATAAATATAACAGCATGAAACTTATGTTAAGCTGTTTGCTCATGCACTTTTAAAGTATGTATTTCTGATGAATTGAGTACAATGTAAACAAGTCCCTATGGCTTTTAGTTATCCTTTTAGCATAACCTTTCACTATACTACCTGTACTGTTAATAATTGTGTTAATAAAGTATTCAGTCCAATCTGTATACAACTCAGAGTGGGCTTGAGCCCTGTGGGGCGCCTGAGTGAGGCTAGCCTTTTCTATGCTGAACACAAGGCAGGCACTTGGACCCTATAGTTACAATCCAGATAAATTCAGTCTGGAGTTGAATCAGGAAATGTAATGTCATGATTGTATAACCGGTTGTACCAAATTATATTTTAAAGTTTAAAGCAGTGTGATATCTTCTTGGTTAATTAAGTGTTAAATAGCTATGTATTCCCATAGCAATCATTATGTTATGGTATGTTTATTTGATTTGACATTGACATCACAATCATATTGGATGAATAGTGTTATAGCACGAGTGATAACACCTGTCCACAGGAGGCTTTTCTAAGTAGAATAACTAATCTACAACCCAATCATAATCGTAATAATTAATCAATCAGACCCAATACATTAACCTGTGAAACAAAAGTAGATATAATCATTCCAATAACCAGTCAAACTATTAATGTGAGCAGTCTATTTGATTTCAACCATAATTTAAGCCCTTTTAAACACATTACCATCTCTTCAAAGTGAAAATTATAAGTTTTTATCTAACCCTCCCCCCACCCACACACATGTACATTGACTTTGGGTACTTAGAAAAGCGCTATATAAATTCCAGGTATTATCATTATAATAAATCATTAGCCGACTTCACTGGGAGAGAAGAAAAGCCTGTTATAACACTGAATGACAGGGCTGTCATGTCCCCGTCACAGGCCTTTTCATGTTACCAAGGTACCATGTTACCAGCCCTGTTACAGGGATGTCAGGCCCTGTCATATGACTTTCAAGCCCTGTGAAAGGGCCCGACATCCCTGTCACACAGAGCGTCAAGCAGGGTTCCTAGGCAGAGCAAGAAAAATCACACCCTGTGTGAAGGTAGCGGCGCCTTTGAATACATTATGTCATCGATATGTGTTTATAATGTGTTTATAGCCATGTGTCATGTGAAGCTTGACCAATCACTTTGTTGACGGGTCTGACCAATCAGAGCGTCGACGACAGATAAAGTTAAATTGAGGATCTAACTTTAAATAACTTACCTAGAAGGAGACTTTAGCCAAATAAAAATATATACAAAAAAAAACATGAGGAAATAAAAAATAAACCTTGACATCATAGTGATGTCATGAATAGTCCCCTTGCCTGACAAATCACAACCTTGACGGGCCTGACCAATCAGAACCTTGACGGGCCTGACCAATCAGAACCTTGACGGGCCTGACCAATCAGAACCTTAACGGACTCTTGGATTCTCGATCGTCTCTATCAAACCATTCTGTCATAACGGATGACTGGGTCCCGAACTCAGACTTTCTATACATTCACCCTTCATCTGTTCTTGTATCTTTCTCTTTCTATTCGTCATATTAACTTTAAATAACTTACCTAGACGGAGACTTTAGCCAAATGAATAATAAGATGAAGTCATTGTCATCGTTTATATAGACATCGAATTCTATATTCATGACATCATAGTGATGTCATGAATAGTGACCAATCACAACTTTGGCGCACCTGACCAATCAGAACGTTGACGCACCTGACCAATCAGAACGTTGACGCACCTGACCAATCAGAACGTTGGCGCACCTGACCAATCAGAACGTTGACGCAAAAGCCAGGCATAGAGGGCTAATATCCGCTCTATACCTAAAGGTATAGAGCGGCTAGCGCCGCTAAAAAAGACGTATACCCATGTCAATAAAGGGCCTTGCACTTTGAGTTATTCAGCTCTCAGTCCCGGTATAGCTCTTCAGCATGGATTAGTCAATATTTCCTCAGAGTGAGAATGGGAAACATTCCCTTGAAACATGCCCTTGAGTCTGTGTATTCCAGGGCATCGTGGGTAGGCAGTGATGTACCACGTCATGTCCTGGTTCTCCGAATTGATAGCAGACATACAGACTCCTCTGCCTCATTGGCTTCTCTAGGGACTGGTGGGGGAAGACTGGAGACATCTCCTCACATATCTTTTCATCTTAAACCCAGTCTGCTTGTCTTACTCCGATGTGGGCACTCGGGGCCCGATTGACAGTCACATTCACATAGTATGGGCTCGACCCGTTCTGCTTCTAGCAGGGCATCTGTAGACCGGACAGACAAACATGTTCTTGGCCATATATTGACACCTCATTCACTTTTACATTTCACAGTGCATTCAATTATTCCACGTCACAGAAATAAATGTCCTCATGGCTTTTTATTAACAACCACTTTATAATAACAGTCAACTGTCGGTCAACTGATGTTCAGCACCAAAGCAAGAACTTTGCCTGAATGTTGCTATTTTCCCCCTTCAGCCACGCTCAAACACACACACACACACACACACACACACACACACACGCGCTCACAGACACACTCACATACAGGCTACAGGCACGCACACATGCACACCGTGTTTGTGGGAGGGAAGCCAGGCGGGAAGGGCGATCTTTGTCGCTGCACTAGCGGGTCTACGGGCTTTGGTATTACCTAGCATTGGGTGGGGGTTGAATGGGAGGAGCAGGATGGAGGCGCTATGTCCGCCCTGTGGGGGCTCTTTACTGGCACATGAGCCTGTAAGGTACAACAGCAGTAGCAAGTCTAGCTAAACAGAAATGTGTGGGTTGGCATAACGACTAAATTGGGGGGGAGTGGTAAAAATAATTGACTGCCAAAAGGATCAAATAAATGTTTTCATTTTAATATTGTGTCTCTTTTTGTTTGCCAAATATGATGAAAATGTATTTTGATTTCTTTAATAATATTCAAATATCATTGGTGTCCTTGACTTTAAAGACAACAGTCTGCTGTTTAACTCTAACATGTTACTTCAACAGCTAGAGTCTAATAGCCCCACCAGCAGCCACTAGAGGCAATGCTGCTCCTTACGCCCAGCCGTATACTGGGCTGTTTGAGGGCAAGCCACTAAGCTACGGCCGCCCACTACATCGACATCTTCGGTGCCAAGTTGACACTTTGACACTTGGAGCTAGAAGAACATTCATGGGGTCATGCAAATGCATGCATGTGGCCATGCGTATGGCAATTCGATTTTGAGATACAGTATGCATATGGAAAGTCTGGCCTAAGCAAAGACCATGGGGTCATTAAAATCTATTGGGTTGCTTGCAGCCTCTGGGGAACAGGAAGGTTAATTCACACAAAAATACACATTCCAATCCTTCTACTGGTCAACACACACACACGCACGCACGCGCGAAAACACTCCCCTGCTGAAAACCCACATTTGTACCAGGTGAGCATCTAGCCTCTCCGTCTGAGTTATAATTTTCAGTTGGTTGCCTGGCAACTTCAGTTCATTAGCTCTCAAAAGTCTGGGATGTTAGCTGACAAAAGCGGAGGTACCCTGACCCCGACACACCTCAACCCAACACACACACACACACACACACACACACACACACACACACACACACACACACACACACACACACACACTCACACTAATGCCACCTGAGGCCAGAGGCACCACAGTTGTTGCTGCTACTGATAAATGATGTCACTTGGTTCTGGGGTCGGACCGATATATCGATCGAGCCGATATATCAGCCACTATTAGACTTTTTTGTCCCAGCAATTATGCAGCCGATGTGAGTAGTTTCCTTCCCTTTTCCGCCTTTTTAAAAACAAATAGTAGATCTACAAGCTCACAACACGTCGCGATTTGACGTGTGAGCTTGATTTTTTTTTAAAATCCAGCTCAAGTGGTTATGTTGCCAAGGCGACGATAACGGCGTGGCACTATGCCCGATTATGGGCACGACGCCAGCGTGACTTCGTCTTAGGATCATACAACATCATATTCCACTCATAAAAGCACAGTTGCGAGACACAGTGTGGTGTGTCGAGCGACAGTTAGATAAAGTGTGTCCAGAGTCCGTCCAGCAGTCACTGTCCGTTGCAGCCATGGATTTTCAAAAACGGTTAAATGAATTTATCATTTTGAGTCGAGACTCAAGAAGAGAGAAGACTGTCGAATCAGATATAATGTCAGAGTCCGTCCAGCAGTCACTGTCCGTTGCAGCCATGGATCTTCAAAAACGGTTAAACCCACTATTTGACTTTTTGAGTCGAGCCTCAAGAAGAGAGAAGATTGTCCAGCAGTCACTGTCAAGAAGAGAGAAGACTGTCCAGCAGTCACTGTCAAGAAGAGAGAAGACTGTCCAGCAGTCACTGTCCGTTGCAGCCATGGATCTTCAAAAACGGTTAAAAGAATTTAACATTTTGAGTCGAGACTCAAGAAGAGAGAAGACTGTCGAATCAGATAAAATGTTAGAGTCCGTCGCCGTCCTGTGCGTTGCAGCCATGGATCTTCAAAAACGGTTAAAAGAATTTAACATTTTGAGTGGAGACTCAAGAAGAGAGAAGACTGTCGAATCAGATAAAATGTTAGAGTCCGTCCAGCAGTCACTGTCCGTTGCAGCCATGGATCTTCAAAAACGGTTAAATGAATTTAACATTTTGAGTCGAGACTCAAGAAGAGAGAAGACTGTCGAATCACCCCTTGCCAAACTAGAGAGAGAGAGGAAAGCGGCAGAGAATGGGAGATGGATTTTGAGAATTTGCTCAAAGAGTCGGCGGCAGAGAAAGTGGCGGCGGAGAGTGGGATCAGGAGTTTGAGAGTTTGCTCTCTGAGAGAGAGAAGGCCTGGAAAAGGGAAACGCTTCTGTGGGAACAGAGAGGGGAGGGAGGGGGTGACCTTTGTTAGTCCCACGAGGGAAATTCAGTTTCAGTTAGATAAAAAGTCAGAGTCCGTCCAGCAGTCACTGTCTGTTGCAGCCATGGATCTCACGGGAAATTCAGTTTCAGCTTCATTCAGCTGATGGCTGCTCAGATGGTCTTGATGAGCGCTCGGGGGGGGGGGGGGGGGGGGAGCTGTTAGGGGTTAAGTGTCTTCGACATGTAGACGTAAGCAGACCGGGAAGCAAACCGGTGACCTCCAGACAGCCACTCCACCCCCTAAGCTACGGCTGCTTGTTTGGCATTCAATAAAACTAGATAGGTGCACTCAAAACTCCACCAGGAGGCATGTTGCATGTTTGTATGAAAAGACATGGGGGGCAATGGGGTTGTGTTGCACAGGGGCAGCCTGTGAACACAAATCAGCCTGGGAATTTGAATGACAGCGACCCCAAATCTGTCCAAATCAACATAAAAATATATATTTTTAAATGTAGCCAAAATGTGTCCACCAGCTGATCACCAAGTCTATGAAAATGAGCAGCAGGATAGGACAAGCCCTATATTTGACGGCACTCTGCAACCGGAGCAGCAGGAGCGGAACTGGCGGTGGCGTGAGGATATCGCCCCCACTAGACATCAGGCTGCGGAGCCCGACAGCGAACTCATTGGGCTTGCAGCTGAGGTTGAGGCGAAGGCGATCACCCCTTGGAGTTAGCCTCGCGTAGCCAGACTATATCACTGCGTGGATATGAGTCTGGTGCTTCTATGAGGACGTTTTTTTCCCAAGGGGGCGGGATTAAAACAATGGCTCTCAACGCAATTGGCTAGACCTACAACCAACTACCAATTACAGTCTCCCATATTTGAATACTGGGCCCTGATTGGACAACGATCTCCAAAGGCAATCACTAACGAGTCCACCCCATCACGGACGCTGCCATCAGATGATGAGCGGTTGAACACGCAGTGGCAGAGGCTTAAACTAAGCAGTCAACAGTCACCAGTCAGCAGCAACTGCCTGGCCGACGAGCCCACAGAGCTACTACAAGATCATGCTGAGGAGAATACCGACCCTGCGCTAAGCACAGCTATACCAGCTAGCGCGGAACCGCTGCAGTCTGCGCTCCGCTCACAAGAGACGGCACAGGAGCAGCCTGTAGCAGAGCCCGCAGTCATGCCAATGCCGCATGACCTAGGAGACCACCATGACATCATAGTGGCAGAGACGCCCACCCCTTCATGGGGGAGCAGACGAGGGGACGGAAACAGCCCTCCGGTCCCAGACGATGTTGGGAACCTTAACACATTCCCTGCCAAAAACGTAGATACGTTTTTGTAAACCCCACTGTTCACTGCCAATAACGTAGATTAACGTTTTTTTTTTGTTTTTTTTTACTCAGGAGATACCATTTTTTGAAGATCTAGACTCCTATCCACTTCCTGGTTAACTTATTACTTTAAAATTCTGTATCTCGGCTCCTGTGTACTTCTTGGGGCGGTGTAACCGCCCCCTATAAGTGAGTTTTGGACACTGACCAATCCTGCACCGTGATTGGCCAATAGTCTACAACGCAGTCTACACCCCTAACCCTTCCACAGTCAATGCAAATCTATACTTTTGCAAAGTCAGCCAATCACATTACAGCTAGTGTCATCACTACTAGCTGTAATGTGATTGGCTGACTTTGCAAATTCAGGACTGTGATTGGCTAGCGAAACACATGACACACGTGTAGCCCTATGAATAGCAGTATGGGAAAAAAAGTCATTTATCCTTTTTTTTAAGTGAGTCGTGTTGTGATGACCACACACCGCCCACTTCACACTGGGTGTGATTTTTTTTTCCTATGTATTTTTGGCGAAACAAACATGCTATTTTCAACTGGCTGCAATTATGGAACGGTCGGATTACCGCAATCAGATTCCCCCCCCCCCCCGATTCCTACGAGACTCCTGTGTGTGTAATGAGGGGATCACCGTGAGGCCAGTGATTACGGAAAATATTCTGTGACTACTTAAAAAGGTTAGAAAAATCGAAAAGCCCTGGCAGTTTACAAAAGAACCAGGTACATAGCGCTTGGCAGTGAATGTAACAAATCCCTTACAGCTGGGGACGCCTGACTTCGCAGCAGTGCCTCTTCGCCCTCCCTGATGCCACAGGAATCGAAGTGATAAAACTACGGCCCTGGTGGGGGAGAGGCCCTCGAGACAAGAGAAGGCTCCCCAAACTGCCACGATTAACAACGCAGAGATCCTTATAGGCTCACAGGATACAGGAACCACCGGTGCA
This sequence comes from Gymnoscopelus microlampas, assembly GCF_963454915.1. Classification (NCBI taxonomy): domain Eukaryota; kingdom Metazoa; phylum Chordata; class Actinopteri; order Myctophiformes; family Myctophidae; genus Gymnoscopelus; species Gymnoscopelus microlampas. The sequence goes on from NC_139941.1 coordinate 14,270,897, forward strand.
GTAGATATACTACCCAACGTGGCCTCCTTCAAGGTGGAACCGGGGACGGGACTGGAAGCCCCTATCCAGAACGATTTACATCGAGGCCAGGCATCAGAACCAAGAGACGTGAGCTTGATCGGCTTTTTACCCTGATGTTCTGTGTTGCCGTGACCGCACGTTACGGTCACAACCGCAGGCTCCACCTAAGCCAACCCCCCTACAGCTACACCGGGATCACCAACTGTATGACACATCCATCCACATCGCTTGCACCCATCGGATATGTAGAACTAAATTGGTACGAATTCCCTCTTCGTACCAATACTGGAATGAAGAGGAGAGCGCACTCATCAGAATCAGAATCAGATTCTGATTCTGATGAGCTCTCCTGCTAAAGGAGCTGCTGTCGATTCAGTATGTTGGAGTCCCTAGCCTGGGAGGAGATGAAGGCCTAGTACACCGACACGACGATTTGAAGAGAGACCCATGGCATCCCGCCAGCCCAACTCACTCTACTCAACTAACCATTTGGTCGACGCACCCAACCAGATGGCTTTATGCCACCTTAGAATGGATATGGTGCATGATGAACGCTTGAAAATATATCTGACGCTCCGTAGAGAACGCGGTAGGGTCCCCAGACCAACAGGTCCTCCACCCCAACCATCAGGAGGAAACCAAAATCAAAAGACCGAACAAAGGAAAGAAAGAAAGAAACGATCGTAGCACCAAGCATCGTCACTTTGCGAATCGTGAGAGCATGCTCGCGCGGCCGGGAGATTTGCCAAGGCGACGATGACGGCGCGGCACTATGCCCGATTATGGGCACAACGCCAGCGTGACGTTGTCTTAGGAGTAACCTCTACAATACAGGTTAAATAAAATTACATTCAGGTCGTGTGTATTTTAGATTTACTTGCAGTTTCAATGTTATTTGTGTTAATCTATTTATTTGTTTACTTAAGTTAAATGTTCTCAAATAAACTTTAATCAAATGAAAGTTTTTCAAATTGATATGAATGTTTATTTACAAAATATCGGGGACCTGTTAAACCTTTGGGGTCGAGACACCCGCCCTTGACCTTTTAGGATAGTGTTAATGTTGGAAATTCATGTTCAAGAGTCAGGTAGTTAATTATTGTAGTAAATTATTATGGACAGGAGATGGCGGTGTTGCACACGACACATTACACCTAATGGTGTTGGGCAAATTGCATTGATTCCAAGGCACTGAATTGGAACTCAATAGACCATATTCACTCGGCGTCCATTTTGGAATTTAACATTGAAAGTGCCACCACGTTGCCGTGGCAACCGGGGTGGCACTTCATTAACTTAATAGCAAAGTGTGGATATGGTCTATGGAGCTGTGATCGAGCTGAAACCTTGCCAAAATTTGAAAGTCATGTGTCGTGGATCCTGAGAGCCACATGATAAAACATTGATAACCAATTTTCTCTCTCTCTCACACACACACGCTCGCGCACGCACACACCCACGCACGCATGCACACACACACACACACACACACACACACACACACACGCGCACACGCACACGCACACGCACACACACTATAGTATAGCAACAGTGTTGTTTATCTGATCAAGATCAACATATCAAAATCATTGTTTTTAGATTAGTGCTAATAAAAGTGATTGTTTTTACCTGAGGGAGCGTCGCTCCAGACCTTACTAATTATAAGTGTCATCGTTGACCCATCATCATCCTCCTCTGGTCTTTGAAGATGCTCCTCCTCCTGTTCTTCTTTAATCTGTGGAGGCCAGTGATGGACAGTGAAGAGGTACAACATTTTCGTACTGTACTTTTTTGTTGTTGTTGCAAGCTTTCGCTCTGCTAAATACAGGTAGAAATGTTGTACTTTAGTCTCCACTACATTTCCAGGAAGGGACCACTTAAAGGGGATTGAAATCCTAGGCTGATTTTGTTTTCCATTTGAGGTTAAAAACTACAGCTGGGTAAAAACATGGCAGGCTGCATAACACTGACCTTATTCACCTGTTTCCTAGGCTGTGTGTTTTCCACTTCCTGTCGATTTGATCCAATGAAATCCAATGAAACTGGTCAGATGACCAATGATATCCAATGAAATCGACAGGAAGTGGAAAACACACAGCCTAGGAAACAGGTGAATAGTATGCCTACACAGTGATGTAAGCAACACAGCTGCAGCTAATCAAATTAATAATTGGTGTGTTAGATTTTAGGTGTGTCAATACTGTCTATCACGCTTCATGCCCTTGGCTCTTAATTAATTTGTTTGGTGCAGCTCTGTTGCTTACTAGTGTGCCATGTTTTTTTTTTTGTAGATCTGCTATTTTCACTATTTGTTTGTTTCTAAATTTCAATACAGCAATGCATTGAAATTAGAGAGAGAAAAGAGAAAATGTGTCATTTGTACTTTTGAATATGTTTGAGCATTTTACTTGAGTATATATTTTGTCCACCACTGGTGGAGGCTCTGTTTCCTCCTGGACCAGACTGGAGTTCCTCTCCTACCGTTCAGGGTGAAGCTCCTCCTCACACACAGGGAGGAGTGGGAGATCTGTAGACGGAGGAGACAGGAGGTAACTCTCAGCAGAGAGCAACTCGATGTGCATGTTTTCTGATTGGAGAAGACTGCAAGCCACAAGAGTGGCAGACACAATGCTACATGGTCACAAGGCATCAATGTGTACATTTTTGGTCTGTGTTAGGAGTTGAGTGTGAAGTAGACTAATTATTAGTCTCTTTCAAGTCTCTCACTGCATACAGCTGGAACTCCAGTTCATCATCTTATCATATCATCTCTCTTTTTCTCACAAAATGAAATTACATTACAGCTACGGTGTATGTTTTCTTGACGTTCTTCAAAAAAATACTTATAATGCATTATAATCTGCTTTTAACAATGTAGAATTATAGTTATAAGCACTCACACACATAATGCTTTATAACAATGATCATTACATTAAAAAAGCATTTTATAATTACTTATAAGGTCAAGTATCATAATAGCCTACTTCATAATTGCTGGTCACTCACAGACATTTTCTTTTGGCCAGGATGATATAATATATCATCCTAAAAATATGACAATGATAATACTTCATATTATGAAGTATTATAATTCTCATAGTTTTAATACATTCTAATCATTTTATAATACGTTGCAATTACAATACTTGTGTGACTGTAAGTCACTAAGTGGTCATTTGATGATTTAAGTGAAAAAATAGATATAATTAAAAGTATGAAAAACATCACAAAACATTGTAAAATCATTTTAATTATTTAATCATAACAGACAATAAATTAAGTACTGGTAAGGTACTCCAGTTTGACACAACTGAATGATGAACATTACTCACTCCAAAAGACCTGAAACCTTAGCTGTATATTTTACTTTGATATAAATGTTTGATCAACAAAACTGACTCCTTAAAAAATAAACATGGTCTCAACCTTTTAAGAGATGAGACAAAGAGAGAGAGAGGGGGAGAGTGAGAGGACATTCACAGTGAATTAAGTGTCAAAGGGTAGCAGCTCATGATCAGATTTCATCTTTGCGATCTTGTCTTTGATCTCCATAGTCATCGCTGAGCGACATCTGTCCACAAAAGTGGACAGCTTCTCCACCTTCTCATTCCAGGGACACAAGGCCTTGAACACTTCTGGAGCTGCAATTCTTAGCTCAGCGACTGGAGACGTCCTGGCGATGGTCCTCCGGTCAACACCAATGGCGTTGAACACGTTGTTCATGGAATGTCCATCTTGGAAAGCTTTAAGTGCCTTCATGTATCTTGACAGGATGCCTCTGGTGTTTCTCACTGAAGGAAAAAGGCATTGTTCACTCAAATAAGCTATAGGCTCCATTTAGAGATGACATATCAGTTCATTTTACTTTCATAATGTACTCCCGCTATTAATCTTTTCTTTTCATTTAGTCCTACACAAATCATTTCAATGTTCTAATTCTGCACTTCTTGAAAGTGCCCAAAATGTTTTTTTAAACAAGACCAGGCCAGCCTAGGTCATGCATTTTTATGGAGATATGTTTTATCCCTGCTTTTGGTCCGGCTGAATTAAATACATGCATTTCCTTTTGGGAAATAGTTGATAAAATCACAATATAACAATTAAGATATGTAAACTACATTAACCCTTGTAATGGCATCAAGTCAAGTCATCCTGTCAAGATCTGTCAAAAGAATTGTGAAAATAGCCAATCTGCAAGCTTACAATGCGTCTCAGCTTGTAGATCGGCCGTTTTTTCTATACTATGTACTATGTACATAGTACATAGTACAAAGTGGTTAAGAAAATGCACGATTACATGATTCTATTGTTCTTTACTTAAAACTTAAAGCAAACAATGCCCTCTTATAGTGACTTATAATCAGCTTGTAACTGGGTATATTACTGTACGTATAGAGCTGTGGGTTGAAAAATGGAATAGTCCACTTTAAAACTAATTTCATAGCATTTCTTACTCACCCCCATGTCAGTCAAATGACAGTTGTTGACAAAGTGACAAAGTTTTGAAATGACAAAATATTCACACATGAACATAATGGTCTGCCTACTGACTCCAACAATTGAGTCAAGACGGCCAGAACCTCTATTGGTTAAAAATTCAGCAGTTGCCCAGGTTCAAATCCGGGGTAGAAGAGGGAAGTTACAGTGCAGCTTTACGTACAGTACTTGAATACATGTACATAGTTACTTTCCTCCACTGAGTAGGATGATGCATCTTATCTTTCTGATTGTGTCATCTTTGCTGTCGTAACAAGAAAAAGGATTGTCCACACATCACTGTTTACACTTGATGTAAATTGTTTACACTTTGACGATGACAGAATGTACCGGATTACATTTGACATTCCAGAGGGACTGACACTTGAATTCATTACTTTCGGCTCTTTGAAGCCATGCCCACCACCGATTACATGGCATGGGACTTGGTAGTGAATCACTCAGCAGGAACACAACGTGATCACATGATCAGGTGAGTAACCAGAGGCAAACAATTAGCAGGATGTGAGACCCTCCAGGTTTACGTGTTCACTTACACGCGTTACCATTAAGGAAAGGCAGGCACACATGTGCTGGGGTGTGGAATGGATTGCACAGATTTAGTACAGTTAACCTGTGATTCGAGGCGAGGAGATACAGAGTGGAGAAATGCTTATGCTGTTATTATCTGACTGAGCTCTTTTATTTAATAAATAAAATGTTATTTTGTCCACTCTGTATGGTAGGGTGTGTTATATACAATCTAGCTTATACAATTGGGGTGGTTGTATTTTGACACGAATCTGCCAGACACACAGAGCAGCTCATTCCAAAGAGAACAACCTTTATAAAAGAACTCTTGCAACAACCTTTGACTCTTGGTATCTCATACCGTTTGGTTCGCCCTAGTTACATACTGCCTCACAGGGAGCATCCCTACCTCCCTAAACTGGTCATAACCAACATGTGTCCTATGAGGAGCATTCAACAGATATCTGTTTTGTACCGTCTGCAACCTATCCCTTAATCTCGCTGATACACCACTGTACCAAGCAGAACAAGCATAGTCGAGGTGACACTGGATCAAAGCCAACACCAAAAGCTTCTTTGTTTTCAAATAGAAATTTCTGGTATTTCTGATACAGAAATCTATAAATAATGCCCATATACAGTGAAAATGCCGACAGTGAACTGTATGGACTGCATTGAATAATAAATGTCTGTATCCTTTACGAAAATATAATAAATAAATTGCAGACTAAAGGTTAAACCCCAATCACAAGACAAACCTATTTTTGCCGAATGTTCGCCACAAGAATAGGGACACTAGGGTTCATATGATTAACAGGTTCTTTGTACGGCAGTGGAGCTATAGCACCTCAGCTACCCCAAAGAACCGATGAAGAACCAATATTTGTTTGTGTGATATGGCTTTATCTAAAATTGGGTTTAGTTTACACTAAAAAGGCAGTGTAAATGAAGCATACATTTTCCCTCACCGGCAGTAGCAGGAACAACTTTGGAATGTGATGATGGTTCTGGTTGGGTTGTCACTGTAGCTGGGTCAGGCTCACCTTGAGTAGAAGGACCTAAGCAGACATATAAGATACAATTAATAATAATCGCATCACATCAGAAATGTTTTACCTTATTAACAGTGGTTCCAGGGGGTCCCCACCAAAATGAGTTAATAAAGCATCACAGTCAGTTTAACCACTTTTGACCACATTTTTAAAAATGGTTTGAATAATTTCAATTTTCTTTAACACAAATCTTCTTTTATGGGGCCCGATGGCACAACATATTTTCAGATGAGGGTGCACAGCCAAATACATTATTCATTTTGGGGGTCCTTGACTTGATTATAATACTGGCATGCTATGAAATCAGCATAGTCACACATGGAATGACAGTTAGTATAAAGTCAACTATGAACTATACATTTTCCCTCACCAGCATTAGCATAAACAACTTGGGAATGCGATGATGGGTCTGGTTGGGTTGTCACTGTAGCTGGGTCAGGCTCAGCTTGAGTAGAAGGACCTAAGCAGACATATAAGAGATAATTGATAATAACCAGAAAAATGTTACCTTATATAATACTTGCATACAGTACATCAGCGTGACGTAACATATCACAGTTATATGAACTATTGATCTTCCCTCGCCAGCAGTGGTAGGAGAAACTCCTGTCGAACTGTCAACAATAATGTCACACGTACAGCCAGACCTCTGTCTCGTCAAACTCTACACAAGATTAGTCTGTCAATGTGGGTAACTAAGTAGTAACTAAGTACATGTACTTAAGTAAAAAGTAAATGTTACTTTTTACTTTACTGGCGTATTTCCAATATATACTTTTACTTCTATTTACTTTGCAGATATAAATTACTATATTATAAAACATACATTAACCACTTTAACTCTATTCTGTATAGGCTATTTGAAAATAGCCGATCTACAAGCTCACAACAAACATTAGTACTTTTACTTTTGGTACTTTAAGTATATTTTGATGCCAATACTTTTGTACTTTTACTCAAGTAATATTTTGAACACTAGGCCTTTTACTTGTTTTTATATTGTGTAACCACAATATAAAAACTGTATTTTTTTTGTGGTATTGCTACTTTTATTGAAATATCTGAGTACTTCTTCCACCACTGCCCACAGTGAATGACGTTGGTCCACCTTGCCAGATTGACAGTCAGCTAAGCGACAAATGAGGTCGAGCGGGAGTGTGCTACTCACAGCCTGCCTTGGTCCCAGTGCATGAGCTGTCATCCTGCGGAGTGAAGAGGGGCATTGGGGGCGCCCAGTGCAGAACAGAGCTCAGGGACTGATTCAGGGCTGCGTCTGGGTCATAGGAGTGCATGTGGTGCTGACGGTACACGTTGTGACCAGATAAATGGGTCGGTATCTGCTTTACGCACGCAGGCACACACACACGCACACGCACTCGCACACACACACGCACGCACGCACGCACGCACACACGCGCACACACACACACACACACACACACACACACATAATCCCTCCAATGTCTTTGAATATATGTCATGCAGATGTTAGCAGCAGAAAATGGTTCTTTTGTTCAGTTTTGAAATGTCCATTACTGCTAAGCAGCAATCTATATGCTTCGACTAATTTGATTTACATTGGGACAAATTTACGCGACTGCAAAGACGAAACGAAAATGTGGTGGGGGGGGTGACATTCGTTTTACTGTGAACATTTTCAGCTCTTCCTTTGCACAGACTGACGGAATCATTTAAAAATTGAGTGAGTCAACAGTCTGGCTCGACATTCTAGGTTACCTGGTATTGCTTCCAGTTATAGATGTTTAAGTAGTAGGCAGAGTATTGGGGCGGCTGATATAAATTGCAGTGGGAGGTACCCATCAGCAGGTCTGCAGATGACTCAGTCTGTCTCTGCATGCTGGCGGGGGCGTGGGAAGTTGCTGTAGAGTCACTCACTGGACACAAGGCAATAGCTGATTAGCAACACAAAGTCTACTAAAATCCCGTTCACTTTCCAAGAGATATATGATGGTGTACATCTGGCTCTGCATGGCTCAATTATTATTTCTTCTCTCTCTCTCTCTCTCTCTCTCTCTCTCTCTCTCTCTCTCTCTCTCTCTCTCTCTCTCTCTCTCTCTCCCTCCCTCTCTCCCCCTCCCCATTCCTCTATTAATGAATGACATGACTGAAAACTTTCAAGCAATACCTTGTACCAATTCATGCTCATTTTACTTTTTAAATGATTTCACATCAGCATAGTCAGATGAACTAGCCTACAAGCATAAAAACAGCAATGCAATACACTGTCTGTCACTCTCTCTCTTTTTCTGGCTCTCTGTCTGGCTCTCTGTCTGTCTGTCTGTCTGTCTGTCTGTCTGTCTGTCTGCCTGCCTGTCTGTCTGTCTGTCTGTCTGTCTGTCTGTCTGTCTGTCTTTCTCTCACTCTACCCTCTAGCTTTTTTTCTCTTTTCAACTGTTTCTTTTTTTCAGGAAGATTCCACATAACTTCAACTGTGTACCTTCATGCTCCCCGCAAATACATTCTCAGGTCAGGATACCGTAATCCAGTCAGGAGAGAGAACTCATACAAGATACAGGATAAACAAGTGAAATTGGAAATGATGAAACCAATAAATGAGCAGACAAAAGTGGAACTGGAACACAAGCTGATAAAGGATCTTTGTGGGGTTCTATATCCCCCAACTGGATAAAATTGGTATCCCGACCTGAAAATGAATGTTCTGTTTAATAAAGAGCTGGAAAGAGCGAGAGACAGGGAGACCCATGTTATGGAAAAAACACTCTCTCTATAACAATGATAATATCGGATTCAGAATATAGAATGTGTGCGTATGACTCACAGGCTGCCTTTAAGGCCTTATTAGTCTCAGTGCGGTTGCTGTTGTCAACCAGGGAAAAGACAGGGACGGAGGGAGACCTCTGCATGCAGTCTTGAGGGGAGAAGCTGTGACTGGATAGACGGCTGTCACTATTGGGCATCTGCTATACACACACACCCGCACGCACGCACGCACGCACGCACGCATGCACGCACACACGCACAGACAGACGTGCACACACCCATGCATGCACACATGCATGAATGAATGGTTCAAATATCAAATTAAACAAATGCACATGGGGTTGCAAGCCCTGCTACACCTGCTATCTCTTGTTCTGTCTCTCATTTGTGACCTTGAACTTTGACACACAAAGATTTATCTCTCAAGACAGATTCTGCAAAGAAATCTTATTTTCTTCCTTTTTTTTTTTTTTTTTTTTTTTTACAAGAATGGGTTCCCAGATTGCCCGAAGATTCATCACCTCTTTGGGCAGCCGCTTTTCGCACGCACGCACGCACACACACACACACACACACACACACACACACACACACACACACACACACACACACACACACACACATACATTGACACTTACGATCTTTTCTTGTTTGTTCTTCAGCTCCTCCAGAAGACGCTGCTGCAACAGCGCCACTTGCACCTGAAGAGGAAACGTTCAGTAACTAACTGGTCTATCTGAGCATACATGAAGTTCTGAAACACCCAAGACAGACCTGACCTGAGATGGATCTTCCTCCACAACAACCCTATAATCTTCATCATCAATGCCGGATTCCATTGACTCCTCTCTTGTGCTCTCCTCTCCTCGACTGCTGCCGATGATGTCCTTTTGTTTTTATGTTTTTAATATATATTTAAAAAATGTTAAATATAAATACATAACAAATATTTTCAATATTCATCCTTCAACAGTGTAAGGCAAATACCAAAATCAACATTTCTTCAGTTGCTTCCCTGTTAACTGCCTCATTCACAAGTCATTCACCCAGAGTAAATGCAGTCATAGAACACATGGAGGTCGAGTGGAGAAGCAGGATGATACTGAGAGACATATTGAAGATGGAAATTTGGTCTGTGATAATATTTTTCTTACCAGTTTCTCCATGTTCCCTGTAGAGCTCGTAGTTCTGGACACGGGGTCGTCCCTCCTAACTGCAGAGCTCTGAGTGATGGACAGAAGGCTGTCCATCTCCTCTGTAGAGCTCAGAGCTCTGTATAAGAGACTGAGATTGGACTTGAGATTGTCTCTCTCAGCTCTAGAACTCTGAGCGCTGGACATGAGATTGTCTGTCTCAGCTCTAGAACTCCGAGCACTGGACGTGAGAGTGTCTCTCTCAGCTCTATAACTCTGAGTGCTGGACATGAAATTGTCTCTCTCAGCTGTAGAGCTCTGAGCATTGGACAGGACATGGCCGGCTGTAGAGCTCTGGACGCTGGACAGAACATTGTCTCTCTTGCCTGCCACTCTGTCCAGCTCCTGAAACGACATGACATCACAAAGGACTTCAGCTGACGTACTCCATCCAGAAGCAATTTAAGGGCCAGCCATCTAACGTTATTTAGGCCACTGCTCTAGTCAACTATATGTGGTGCCCAGGGAGATTTTTGTTCTCAGAAATCCTACAAGGGTCCCTAACAAGGGACTTTAAACATAAGTTAAATAAGTACCACTTTCTTGAACAAGACCAATGCCATACAGCTTCCGAAGACATATACTGAAATGAAACTGACCAGATTAAAATACAGATTGAGCCACAGTGTGTCAGAGGGCTGGCCAACTAAATCAGCTGCTTGGAGATGTGCGGCAGAGATATAACTGCTGCTCCAGTTTTATTTATTACAACAACTTAAAACAATGTATTAAATTGTAACCCAGCTTAAAGCAGTTGCATGCCATTCTCCACCCCCACCCTCATCCAGTGGCTTGGAACGGTTACAGTAAATCATCTCCTGAAACAAGTCAAGTAAAACACAGAGTCCTTGCAGTGAACAAGCGGGTCCAGCATCAACCAATCCAAAACTGAATTCATACCAACCCAGAACAATGCTATACCAGCAGGATGGAGAGAGTATGAGTTAATCTACGAACACGCTGTTTAATAAACTTAAATGAAACGGCCACCATTTGACCTGATAATTCACCGTCTGGATATTTGGTTACCTGGTGCTGCTGCCAGATGTGTGTGTTTCTGTAGGCATTATTATATAGTGTTGAGTATTGGGGCGGCTGGTGGAAGCTGTAGGTGCCCATCAGCAGGTCTGCGGATGGCTCAGTCAGTTGACTACGGCCATCATCGGAAGGCCTGCAAGTCGGTGTGAAGTGACTCCCTGGACACAAGACAACCATTTGAGTAAATTGCAAAGTGTCGTTTCTTTTTCTTCTTTTTTTGCTTTTCACATCAAAAAGACTCTCTTCCTCAAAAGGCTCTTGTCGTCATGGAGTCGCTGAGTGCTCAACTCCCCTTTCAGGTCCTATATTTTTTTTAGCTCTTTTGTAACCAATTAAGGTATTGTAACTCCCCCGGCCCTTTGCGCATGCACGTATGTACACACATGCACACGCGCACACGTGCACGCGCACGCGCACGCACACGCACACGCACACGCACACTGACGAATGTGGACAACCTTGACCGGGGTCAGTATTCAAGCACCTGCGTGCGTTGCTATCAGAGCAGCAGAGAACAATGTGTCTCTCTCACATGTCCCTCCATGCCGGCTGTGCCAAGAAGCTATCACAGGAGGGCCAGGAAGCGTCTGGCCTGCCACAACCAGGACTGTCAGACCTTAACCACTCCCTGCTCTCAATGTGGGGTCCAGGGACCACCAAATAGACCCTCATGGGTCTATACTACTGAGAGTGTACACATGGAATGGGTTCCATTTGTACGCTCTCTGAGTTAAATGAACACTGAGGACTTTACAGTGTACAGTACATTGGTGTCCCAGAGACGGGAAAAAAATAATTGTATCAAACTGGGAGTCCTTGAAATTTAAAAGGTTTAGAATCAGTGCACTGTGCCTCCCCTTTCATTACTCATCCACTCATACTGGCCTGGGAACAGCTGCCAGTACTGAGTCATTACATTGTGAACAAAGCTCTAACCCTGAGCCTGATAAAACTAATTATTTAACCGCAAGAAACCTATCCCAATTCTGGGTATAGCATCCCTATTCTGGGTATTTCAAAATAGCTAAACATTCGGCAAAAATACAAGCTCACAGTGAGTCTCATTGCAACGTGTTGTGAGCTTGTAGATCTGCTATTTTCCAGATATTTGGTCAAGAGGGGAAAAAGGATGGGGCCATGAAAGACCCCGGGGGACCCTGCATATAGGGTTTAAGTGGTGAAGCACTTATAATTACAGTGCAATGTTCATCTTGTTAAATATTTCATATGAATTGTTCTATTGCAAAGCTGTGTGACAATCTGACATAATGCTTGAAAAGATATTGTCCAAACACGCAGTTGTATGCATGTTGACGGTGGGTTGACACATGAGATATTCAGATGTAGCATGATGAGGTGATGATGCGAGTGACTGACTATTGCTCTGAGTGAGTGTGTATTGTAGTGAGTGAGCGAGAGAGTATTTGAATGAGTGAGTGCTCACCTGAGACCGAGGGAGGAGAGATGCTGGCGTTAGAGATGCTGGGAGTTGTTGTGAAGTGACCCACCCCAGAGAACAGGCAGTTTGCGACTTCATTCTTGGCAGCCACATCGGGTCCAGTCAGAGCTACATTAGGTCTAAAAAACCCCATCTCCTCCTCCTGAGCGTGATGACGGTGGAGTACGGCAACCTGGCATTATTAATGGTCAAGAAAGACCACAGTTTCAGTGTTTTACAACATGTTCACCCATGTAGCCCATACATATTCTGAGTAGTTCTGCGATTTAGTAACATGTTCCGGTGTTTATGGGTGCTCCTGCACGATGATGGCTGACAGAAAGTCACATGCTGTCTTTTAATAAACTTGCCTGTCATCAGAGAAACTGCCATGACTAACCATTGAATAGTATTGCAAACTAAGAAAAAATAGAGCTCTCTTTAGATACACAATTGTCCATGGAGCCAAGGTGTGCGACACTTTTTTCCTCTCTTTAAAGGGATATCTCACTTTCAAATTAAATAAGCATTAAAAGAAAATAATTATAAAAAATAAATGAAAAAAGTAATGGAAATATCACGGCCCCCTCACGCATTAGAATGTCCTTCTAATGCGTGAGGGGCCGTGATATTTCCATTGCTTTTTTCATTTATTTTTTAGACATTGTTTCAATATTTATTTTATTTGAAAGTGAAATATCCCTTTAAGTTCCTGGGTGTCAGCGCCTCACCACAGCCTTTGGTGTGTGTTATTCCTGCTACTACAATATATCTAGTCACATATCTAAACAGCTGTATCCAATTCAACTGTATTGTTTGTGTATAAACTAAGCATAGAGCTTGCAACACTTTACAATTCATCAATTGATCAACAATCCCAAGTGGTTTACAACAGAAGTGAGTTCTTTATAAACTAACTTTGCTATTGTTAGCATGAATTAACATTATAAGACTACTCAGTTTCAAGTATGATGACATAATTGTTAAGCCCATAGGGGGACGGGAAAATCACAAATGAATATAACTCAATATAAGTGGACTCCACCAATGCAGTTTGAAAGCTCCACATGTGTCTGGATTACAATTTACGCAAACTGCCATTGTAATGTAAGTACATTGTAGGAAAAGTAAACACATGACAGAACACTAGAGTATCAATTCAAATTAAAACAAGGTTAGAACAATAAAGTGTTACCTGGGCTGAAATAACTTGTCTCTGTGAGATCAGTTTGCATTTTGGACACTGACACTCTCTCCAGTTGCAGAAACGCCTGTGTCCCTTCATCAGGGACACGAGGCCGTGGTTGTTGCAGCGAGTACACTTGTACTGCGTTCTTGTGGTCTTCTTGCCTCCAGGTGGAGTAGGTCCGGGACAGTCCATCTGCTGGGGCTTCTCGTCTTTGCTCATCATCATTACTGACACTTGACTGCCAAAACACTTGATCCTTGGCCCCGCCTGTACACACCATCAAAATAATGCCACCGGACAAATAGATGTGAGTTGTTTCTCAGCTCGCCTGTTTCTGGACAATTTCCTCCTGTGGGCAGAGACACACTGGATGCGTAGGAGCCGTCCTGTACGTGGGTGTCGCCTCTAGCAGGCAACTGGCACACGTCTTAATGTTTCCGAACAAACATAGATATTGTACACAATACCCGTTGTTACAGAAATTGGACACTATATTTTCCTCAGACTTTTCATACGATTTTCAATTATTCCGTACCTGTCTGTGGTTGAAAACAAATAAAATAAATAGTGGGCCTACATGTCGTTTTTTACACAGCCTGTTCAGCACAAGCAGTTTCCAGTTTTGGGGGGAAAACAGGAGAAAACCTTGAATAAAGTATAAGTCGCGTGGTTGATCTAAACTGTCTGTAAAGCATAGGCCTATTGAGATACCTCAAACTCATTTACCCTATAGGGGTCTTCAACGGTCTCCAAGGCCAACCTTAGCTGAGAGAGAGAGAGAGAGAGAGAGAGAGACAGACAGACAGACAAACAGACAGACAGCAGGGACCCCCGCTATGCTATTGTATAAAACTAGAGTTAGATTTAGATTTAACTGATTGTCTCTGATACATACATACTGTACATACATACATGCATACATACATACATACATACATACATACATACATACATACATACATACATACATACATACATACATACATACATACATACTGTACATAAACAAACTCTTTTATGTTAACCATGCTAGATTTTTACTTTTTTACTCAAATGGACTGCCCTTGTCACTCGCTGTGCTGCAGTCATGATGATGAGACTTGCAGTGAGTCTCAAAAATGTACTTGTCAACAACCCCGACATGAAGATTTGTCAACATTTTGTCAAACTTTTTTTTAAATAGCAGATCTAAGCTTGTGAGCTTTTAGATCGGCTATTTTCAAATAGCTGAAGAATAAGGGCTTAAGTGTTTCAACTGTTCCTCATTTTAATGGGGACCCCCTGGAACCCCATCAAGGAAACAGCGTGTTACAGTGTGTTTGGTGTGTGTGTACTTGTGTAGTCTGTTTAGGCTGGAGAGGCGAACCTGTCCCAGATCTGTGTGTCAGCCAAGTTAATATGAGTCAAGCCATTGTAGTCAGTGTGGGTGTCTTCCCTCCCTGTCTCACAGCAGTACTCCCTGATCCATCTTTCCTCTAAGTCTGTGTCTTTGCTTCCTCTCCTGATGGAGGGATAAGTGGAGACAGCCCTGAAAGCAGCTGTTTAGACATGGAAAATAGCCCCGCCCCCCGCCTTATATCTGACAAAAGCTGAGATCCCACACACACACACGCACGCACGCACGCACGCGCACACACACACACACACACACACACACACACACACACACACACACACACACACACACACACACGCTTAAGGAATTTTTGAATCTTTTTGAAAATGTTTTCTGTATGACAAATTGGACTGATATCACATTGAGAACATATACAGACAGGGAGTGGATGAAAGCAAGTTATGATGTTGTGCAATATGTTCAAGAATGTGGACTACTTCCAAACAGACAAAGGGGCCTGGGGTTGAACAAGGGACCTTATCTCTCTACCAATTCAGCTATGGCCACCCCTAATGCCCAGCTTAACACATACAGTACGACTATAGGAAGACGTGCGAATGCATTCACATTTTGTCTCTTCACTCCTTAAAATACAGTTGGGCTTAGATTAACACCTTTGAAAACCTTGGTTGTATAGTAGCATCCTCTGCCACCCGCCCCCACCCCTCCTTAACGGATATGTATTGTATTGTTTATCATATGTATTACTGATGAATTGAGTACAATGGACCACAATGGCCCCTGGGGCTTTTTGAGTTATCCTTTTAGCATAAAACTTTGACTGTACCTGTACTGTTAACAAACTTGTTCATAAAGTACTCAACAAATCAATCAATTCTAACCATGTGGCATGCACTGTATAGTCATTTGACTGCATCTCTGTCTTTAATGGGACTGACTTCCTGTGGATTTATGTAGTGTTTTCAACATTCCAACGGTCTTTGAGCTGGCGGGGTTTTAATGAGAGTGACCTTGACTGGCTGGTCCTGTTGTAAATATTTCATAATAATGACCTCAAAAGCTCAAAGCACACACACTGGGTATTGTTTGATATAGACTCCCCTACACCCCCTACACCTATAGGTGTAGATATTGTGTGTGCGTGCGTGCGTGCGTGTGTGTGTGTGTTAGGAGTACAGGTACTGTAGTATGTAACTAGTTTACAAGTTAATGGAGTAACCTGATCTGCCTAGCCTGCACGGCAAAACCCCAGTGTTATTTTAACTCCAAAGTGACAGTGTAGATCTGTTCTTTTTGGCAAGTGACACCCTTGTGCGGAGTAAAAATTAATGAAGCGACTATCCTCTCTAAAAGCAACATTTTAAAGCAGCATCCACTATTGGCCAATAACAGCCTCACTTCAATATAGTGATAACAGGTGCTTTTACTCTGAATTGTCTTACCCGAATGTTCACAGTAAAATCCAGAGTGCTCATTTAAGTCTCAGAGTTAAATTAACACTGCATTTTGCTGTGCATGTATGTATCAGTCTGAGTTACCATGTTTCACAAATCTGACCTTGATGACATGAGCATGTCTTAACTCTCAAGTGGTAGGAAAAAAAGGAATGTATATTGACTATTGTGATTGACAAAACATGCTAATAGATGAAGTTTCTTTTTTATTATTGGGTTATGTGGTATTGTAATTGTGGGCATCCTACTAATCATCCTCTCCTTGAGGTCTACCTCCGGGAGGCAGGGTTTTCAGGGGAGTACACATACAGGAGAAGGCAGCTTCAAGACCCCAGCTGATGTCCATCATCTTGTTAAGCCTGGCAATTACCTTGTCAGGCTGTACCAAAGGGCCACAGAAGAGAGAGGGTGCAGTTGGAGGGTTTTGTTAGTTTGGTGTTTTGTTTAGTATTTCTTTAGCTGATTAGACAGTTAGTTTTGACCTGCATTAGCAAAATTGAGTGTTTGTAGATGTGGAGGTTCGGTTGAAAGGTGCACATATGTCTGTTAGAGTTATGGGAATGTCACAGTGCCCTGCATTGTGGAGGTGATGGTAGAGGCGAGGGGCTATATTTACCAGCTGGGAAGATTTTAGGGGTTTGGGTCTGTTTTATCATATCTTCTGGCTGGCTGGAGCTATGTTGTAGCTGCTGTCATGAGAAAATGTTACCTGTAAATGCGACAACTCTGAAACCATCTCTGCCTGGCTTGTCATTCTACACCTAGATGTACACCACAATTCTGCTTTCCATCCTGTTGGTAAGGTCCTCTACCACCACAAAACATTACATGGCCCTTGGCGGTGTCAGTGAATTTTAATGGCTCTTGTGTGTTGACTTTGTCATAACCCTTCGCCATTGATTCAAACAGATTTGTCACAATTAACTTGTTATGCAATGAACTGAGTCACTGGCTGTTGGTGTGCTTTAATTGGAGCGGGTGGGGAGGGGTCTATTTGAGAGGGACCACTTTAAACCACCCACACCCTCTTAAGGCAGAAAGGGACCAGCTCTCACCTCTCCCAGCATCAGAATCCCACAAGCTCCTGTAAACACCTTTTTGCATTATTTCTTAAGTGCTTAAACCCTACTTCAGCGTATTATATGACAAAAATGTAAAAATAGCCAATGTATAAGCTCACGCATTGTGAGTTTCATCTTGAAACTTTAGAAAATGTTTGAACAATAGTTAAAATGTGTAGCATATATATAAATATTTGATCTTAAGGGTACATATATATATATATATATATATATATATATATATATATATACATACATACATACATATACATACATACATACATACATACATACATACATATATATATATATATATATATATATATATATATATATATATATATATATATATATATATATATATATATATATATATATATATATATATATATTAGGGCTGAGACTTTAACTGATTAATTTAGATTAATTAATTACAGAAATTAACGCGATTAAACAAATGAATCGCATTTTAATCGCGCTTAGTTTATGCACCACAGAACTTCTCACTGGACGAGTTTCAGGCGTACCGATCATACCAGTGCACCAACCAACAGCCAACACACCCCAGTGCACGCAATGGGACAAGAAGCTGATCAGACTGCTTTGCTTGGCCCAGTGGATGGGACATTTAGATTTTAAAAACTCTCTGATTGAAGCGTGGATAAAAACACGGTTGTGTGCAGAACTATTTTTTGTTGCTTAAACTTATGTATTCACTCATTGATTCACTCATATACCAAAATCTGTATTAACTGAAAAGAAATTGCTTCTCAGGTCAAATATTGATATGCGATTAAACATGCGATTAATTTCGATTAATTAATTACAAAGCCTCTAATTAATTAGATTATTTTTTTTAATCGAGTCCCAGCCCTAATATATATATATATATATATATATATATATATATATATATATATATATATATATATATATATATATATATATATATATATATATATATATATATATATATATATATACAAAAAAATAACTGACTGACTGTAAGGGAGGAATGCTACATGTTGCAAATTTTGTGTTTGATGTCGCTGTTCCTGAACCAACAATATTACACTTTGCCTGCAGTCTTTGTCCTCTTAATTAAATTGACCCTTCTCGCACTGATTTAAAATCGGTTCATTTGTTCTTTAATTTCCATTAGAGTGTGCTGAATGAATTGGGGAAATAAGTCAATTTACATTTGCAAAAAGACTTAGGCCTACTCCAGCCATCTAGACATGACGTTTTGCCTAGGGCGCCCTAGCTTGGGCAGTTCAATGTATATGATTTTGTTTTTTTATGATTATAAAAACAAAACCACATGCATTAAGACTTACATTTTTTGTTATGAGTCAAATTATGAGGACAGATTTGTGTTCCTATAGGTCTAGCCTAGGAAGTGTTTGTGAGAGGTCAGAGATTGGTGAGTATAGGCATGGACTTTAGCAGAACTGCAGACATGAGGAGACAAAAGTATAGACTTGGACTTTTTTAAATGCATCTGTCTGTCCCTGATTTTAGCTAGGCAAATTGAAATGTAGAAAGCTAAGCTAGTTAACCTACATAGCAGCTATCTGTGCAGCATCAACATTATGTTTGGAAATGTAAAAACAAAAACAAATCATGATCCTATTTTTTTTTATAACTGCACAAAATATGTTGATTTTTTTGTTTGTTTACTGTATACTGCTGTTGCATGTTTTTATTTTTTTTGTTGTAATTGTCCCCTGGATACCTTTTGTGGGGGGTTGGGGTGTAGTAGTGTAAAGCAGCAGTTATGACAACTGAGCATAGATTTATCATCAGCTTATATGATATGCTGGGAATCGCCTCTCCGATCTATCCAGCCATCCACCCATTGATACTAATAGTATCAGGAAGTATTACTTGTCATGTCAATACTTGTCGTTGTAGTATCTTTTCTTCTGTAAAACATAATTCCTCTCCTCATATTCAGTCTAAATAATCTCTATTATCTATTCTACACACCTTTTGTGTGTGTGTGTGTGTGTGTGTGTGTGTGTGTGTGTGTGTGTGTGTGTGTGTGTGTGTGTGTGTGTGTGTGTGTGTGTGTGTGTGTGTGTGTGTGTGTGTGTGTGTGTGTGTGTGTGTGTGTGTGTGTGTGTGTGTGTGTGTGTGTGTGTGTGTGTGTGTGTGTGTGGCCAGCTGAGAGCTAAACATTATGCATGAGGAGGATAGAGACTGAGCGCAGGCTTCAGACTGGAGCCACTGAATGGGGTTCTTCCACAGCAACACAAAGACAAGCACTGGACGCCGTTGAGTAAGTATCATTATTCTGATATGTAAAAGGAATCGCCACTGACACAGTCAGGGAGATGAGCGTGAAATCTGCATGTGGGTTCTCTCACTTTAATGTGACTATTTTAGTGAGTACAGTGATTTATATACCTGCATGATGTGGTAGACCAGCTCTGAGATGTCACATTTATTTCTCTTTCTGTATCACATCATACATCATCACCACGCAAACAAGCTGGACAAAGCATGCACGCGTGTTTGAAGACTGTAATGTTTTAGTTGATGGTACATAGGTGGTGGTGTTCTCCGTCGTGTTTGGGTGGAAGGGGAGGAGAGGCAATTAAAGCGGGGGGGGGGGGGGGGGGGGGCAAAGAGTTGTTGTTTGAAATCACGTTTTTGTTTAGCCGTAGACTCAATTCACATTTGAATTTAAAGAAGACAACGATAATGATCTAGAATCATATGGTGATAAAACTGATTAGACAGTTAGTTGTCACTTATTTATACGTAGAGCTGAATTAGTAGCCTGAATGACTAGCATTTCCAGTTTTATATTCATGGAATTGCATTCAAATGACATTGATCACATTTTGTTTTTGAAGATTCCTGTTCATAGCTAGTCTCATCGGTTATAGTTGATCAATTACTTATGAACATGGTGATTGAGTAAGACGGTCTAAATTACTGTCCTTAATGCCATGTTTGGTGATGTTTCAAAAATCTGCAAGAAGGTGCCTGCAAGTGTTTTTGGCGGTTAGAAAACAAAGGCAATAATGACATGCTAAACTACTCGCAGTGCAAATGCTCTGTTGTGAATCACACAGGCTCATAATATTATGTTAACACCACACAGCTTCTGGGCACTTCTTACAGATAAAGGAATCACTTGTCAAAAATACTGCATCAAACACTTTTCCTGTATGCTGCTAAAGAGTTCTGCTTCTACCTCTGACAATATTTAGGCCTAATAGATAAGTGCTGATACACACACACACACACACACACACACACACACACACACACACACACACACACACACACACACACACACACACACACACACACACACACACACACACAGTATGTAGTTGGCCAAGGACCCCCATCTGAAAAGATTTTGTGCTAGTGAAACACCCGTGATTTGAACCCTGGTCTCCCGCTTGGAGAGCCAACTTCTTAACCACTAGCCTAAAGGGGAATTTCCTGTGTCATGGGGATATATTAGGATTTTTGGTCATCAGGCAGAGGCTCTGAGCCACTACTGCTACACTCACCCCCCTTTTGACCTCCCCCACCGGGTCACGGTGACGGCACCATTGTAACGCCCGGGATTCGAACCCTGGTCTCTCGCGTGGAAAGCCAACATCTTAACCACTAGCCTAAAAGGCATTTTTTCTTGGCCAGTGGAGATATTGGGCTTTTTGATCTACAGGTAGAGGCTCTGGGCCACTACTGCTACTCAAGGAATCCCCATAACAGCAGATTTGTGTTAACCCATTAAGACCTGAGGCGATTCTTAAACATTTTCTAAATCCTAACATTTTTTTTTTTAAATCTAAAAAATACGTTTTCAAGATTTTTCAAAAATAGCAGATCTACAAGCTCGTAGCGTGGCACTCGGTGCCGCGCTATGAGCTTGTATATCTGCTATTTTTTAATAGCCAAAGAAATCTAAAGTGACACAGATGCGTTCCAGGTCTTAACAAAACAAAAATTCACACACGTCGCATTGCGATGTGTTGTGAGCTTGTAGATTGCTTATTTTTGAATAGCCTAAGTATTCAATAGGGTTTACAGTAAGTGGTTAAGTTGTTCCTCATTTTACTGGGGACCCCCTGGAACCCCACCCAAAGACATCTGGAGGTTCCCTAGACCGCACTTTGGGAACCACTGAACTATATTATGATCCAAACCCTCACGTGGCTGCTGCAATGTGAAGATCAATCTATAATTGGTACTGCATCCATACTGCATGTTTTTGGATTGTCTCATTTTTTGTCTCATCTTTCTCCCCACATGTTGTTTTTAACTATTTGATATATCACAGTGCCCATGTGTTTATTTCAATGTATGTCTCCTTTATTTTTTGCTAGCTCATCATAACCATGCTTATGACTTGAGATAAGCAGTAATCTGAGGTGAGGACATGTCCGTGTTGTCTGTACGTACGGGTATGTTGCAATGCATTTTGTATGGAGGCATAGTGTGATATTGTATCACACTATGCCTCCATACAAAACATCTCTTTATATTCTACTCTCTCTCTGGTATCTCTGATGCCTTTAATTCATTATTATTTTGAAATATGTTTTATGAATGTAACGTCATAATTGTTCATTATTTTAATGTACCCATCCTGGGAAACTATATCTCAGCACATGTACTCATGATCTCGGTGCAATCAATATGTTGTTGCTGTCGGGGTGGAAAACAGTTCCTTTTTTATAAAAATGAAAAAAACATTCAATAATAAAAATAGTCAATCTATAAGCTCACAATGCGTCGCATGACTCACATCAAGATGCATTGTGAGCTTGTAGATATGCTATTTTCACTACTTTTGTGTGACACTCTTGTATGATGAAGTCGGGCATTCATTTACCAAAAAAAAAAGAAGTTGAAATATGGAAATAAGAGGTTTTCTGGGTGCCAGACAGCAATGATTTTATTTCAAATTCAGGGCTGCATACATGAGCAAAATAATAATACAAACTGGCATATTCTGACAATGAAAGCTGTGTCCTTAAATGGACATATTGAGAATCATGAAAGCCTATAGGATCACACAGCCAGCTCTCCTCTCCTTGCAGGGCACTGATAACTGATCTCCGCAGTACAAAGCTCTGCATGCTCTTTTCATGTCACTTTCATTGAGTGGAGGGGCCACAGCTTGAGCTCTATAAAGTGGCTGTCCCCATTCAAGAGACTAAAAGAGGTCGTGGCTGGAGCTGCGATCGCAGCGGAGACACTGCATCACCACCAAAGTAGGAGAGAGACAGACAGACAGACGCAACAGTTCAGCAAACTAATCAACTCAATAGAATGTACAAAATAATTCACAATCGATTTTAATAAAAAATTATCAATTTTGGGGGGAACTTTTTTCTTTACATTATTTATGTAAAAGATTGCTGATCTACAAACTCACAACGCGTTGCAAAGCGTCACGTTGAGAACTTGTAGATGAGCTATTTTTTATATTTTTGTGCAATACTGTTGTACGACAAAATATAAAATAGGACTTAAGTGGTGATTCAGAGTAATTGATATAGTCGATTACAAAAAAAAACGATCAAGAGTGATGATTGATATATAAAACATACAACACAGTGTCAAAGAAAACACGCTTCTCGATGATTCGATTAATAGAAAACTAATCAATAGAATTATCACTAAGAAAATGATGCTGATCAAAAAGTTAGTCAAGGCACACAAAGGATCTGCATCAAGGCTAGACGAGCAACAAATGATAAAGTGGGACAGCATTGGAGACCGGAGAACACATTGTCTTGATGTTTGATGTGTGTATGTATGCAGATGTTTCCTGATGCTTCTGTAGAAAAGTGGTTCTCAACCTTTTCTGCGACCCCCAAAAATAATCACATTTGGGGACCCCCCAACATAATCATTTTTGAACTGGGGACCCCCCACCCAGACAAGCACTTGGAATTGTAGGAGTTGAGGCATTACATTTAGTTTCACTCTGTTCCACAGATATATTGTGAAAATACCCCCCCCCCAAAAAATAAAAATAAATAATCATGTGGCTAAGGATAAGGATAATTCCTTTTAACAGGTCGTTCATGAAAGTCCTTGCGGTCTTGTTTCCAATGAGAACCTGTGAGCAATTGGGGGTTAAGAGTCTTGCTCAGGGGTGATCCCCCTGGGGGTCCCGACCCACAGGTTGAGAACCACTGCTGTAGAATAAGCTGTCTGGGGCTCTCCTCACACCTTGCATGGAGCTCTGCAGTGAGATGCACGGCTCTGTCTCCGCCAGGCCCCTCCAGCAGATGGCGCCCCACCTCCTGGTGTTCATCTTCTGCTGCTTCCCTGTCCAGTCTGTGCTGTCTGAACTGGGTGAGTGACAATAGTGCATGTTTTATTTTGAAAGTGCATGTTGTCAAACTTACATGCGTGGCAAAGTAGCCACAGACGGATCCTTGTTAAATAAAGCGGGTGTAAGTGATATGTCTTTTGTTCAAACGTTTTTAGTTCAATATTCCAATAGTAATCATTGCGATCATTTGTTCAGTAACAAGGCTCGCTCTATCAGTCCAGCAAACAGAAAATATTTTTTGTTTGGTTGGGATACCAATGGGATACCAATTTTATCCAATCAGGAGCGAGAACTCCACAAACATCATTCTTAGTGTTCCAGTTCCAATTTTGCCTGCTCTTTTTTTGTTTCAGCACTTCCAAATTATCCTGTACGAGTTTACTCTTTACTGATTGGATCAAACTGGTATCCTGAGTGAGGTGAAAATGTATTTTCTTTTTACTGTAGAGCTGGAGAGACCGCGCTGTTACTGAAAACCCTATAGCAATGATTACAGAATATATATTTTTAACACTTATTTTAACATCCCCTTTAAGTCTACTGTAAATCCTTAAAGAAAGGAATAGGTTTTTGGGGTCAAATGATAGCTTATATATTTAATCAAATAGAGAGGACTCATACATCTGATGTGATGCAAATACAACAAGTAGAAGTGACTTGTCGAAGATTACAGACGCTACATGTTTAAGCGTAGCGTCGTTATTCTCAAGAATCAAGGTCACTTGTTGTACTGTAGAGGGGAAAAAAGGAGGGCGCTTAGCATAGACCCCTGGGGGACCCCGGTCAATGAAGGAAATTTGGCGAGGAGAGTAGGAGAGAAAAGAAGAAGTATTGATTGTTTGCAGATGTGTGCAGGAGAAAGCAAAATAAGAATTGCAACCTCCCCCTGTCACCATACTGTGTGTCACTATTGAGGCCATGCTAATTTCCACACCTCATGTATAATTTGACAAAGGCTTTAAAAAAAGAAACCCTAGGCTGGCTTCATCGGTAACCTAGCAACGTAAAGCTTCATGTAGCAGTGAAAAAATGATGATGTGATTGAAGTTGGAGCGACTGAGCTGGGTTACGTTTGGGATAATCATACATTTTTGATAGTCTGCATGATGATAATGTATAGGCGCATAATCTTCACATCACTTTGATAGTTGTCTTTGAAATGCTAGGATCTTTTTATTTATTTGCAGGAAGTAGGCTATGGGGGCAAAGAACTGTTGCTTTGGTCCCTTAAATGAAAGTAATAATCATAATTTTAAATGTGAAAAATCTGGATTTGGTGTCTTATCAATCACCTGGGTTTTATCAATCAACCGAGACAGGGCAGACGGTATGGAATGGCTGTATTTTTGTTCACATATTGTGTTGAGGATTGTGTTCACATATCACAGTAATATTACACAAATCTCTTTTTTCACTGTCTAGGCATGCTTCCACTCTTTTTTCAAATATCTTAATCTCCTCATTATGCCTAACTTATGCTGCATCGTATAATGTTAGCAGATGTATAAGCACACAGCATGTCGCGATGTGATGTGTCAGCTTTTAGATTGGCTACATTCTCAGCACGTGACAACATAACAGTATGATGAAGTGTAACTTAGGATGTGCCGTAGAGCAGGGGTTCCCAATGTGGGGTCCTTGAGGGGGTTCCAGGGGGTACCTAACCAAATGAGGTAATATAGCGCCATCTAAATCAATTTCATCAAACCTCTTCATTGTACTCCTCAATGCAGTGTTCTCCACTCGGCCAGAGGGCGGCGCTGCTGTGCTGGGAGCTCCTCTCACCATGCACTGTGCAGTGTCTGATCCCCAGCAGCAGAAGGCGCTGCCTGTACGGTGGGAAAGAGCCGATGGAGAAGAACCACTGTCAGCATTGCACCCTGGCTCTGTGGACGTCCTCGTTCTGGCCAACGGCTCCTTGTTTATCCCCCGCCTTAGACACAAACACCTGGGGAAATATGTCTGCTGTGCTGGCGACGGAGCCCACCATATCAGTACCACCGTACAAGTGGAAAAGGCTGGTTTGTAAACCCCTCACACACATGACAGACAGACAGACAGACCCAAGGGTGCCCCAGTGTCTCACCTGGTAGAGCAACATACCATTAAGGCTCAGTCCTTCTCTCTCTCTCACCATTTCCTGTCTCTCTCACTTGTTACAATGTGAAGTAGACTAGTAGAGACTTGAAAATACCCGAGAAATATTGTATAAATATGAACCAATGAAAGGTATTCAACAGCTTGTCACTAAATAATAACTACTGTACATTGGAACACAGGTTTGTTTTTCCATCGTCTGAAAAGTAATGGTTTTGTACAAGGTTTCCATTCGAGAGTGACGATATGGAATCCGGTGATGATGACTTTCACCATGTTTAGATCTTGTGTGTTTACAGGTTTGGAGTCTGTTTTCTTTAGTCCCCGCGCCCAGACGGTCATGGAGGGAGAGAGCGTGTTCCTCCAGTGTGTGTCAGGGGACAGCTCACCTCCGGCACACATCACCTGGCTCAAAGGCCGAACACTCGTCAATACAGGCCGACAGATTCAGGTGAGGTCAGAGTTTTGCAGTGAAGCTTAGTTTATCTGATCCAGGGTGTTCAACAGGTGGTCCGGGATCCCTAGGGGGTCCTCAGAGTTACTAGAGGACATTTACATTAACCACTTGAACCCTACAGCATCCCTATTCTGAGGAGAACTTTAGCCAGATCTACAAGCTAACGCCTCACAGTGCGAGGCGTTGTGAGCTTGTAGAGTAGCTATTTTTGTCAAAGAAAAAAAAGAGCAGACCAAGTACAGAGTGAAAGGTCAAGTTTACTAAGTAATGTATTGACAGTTTAAGTGGTTAAATGTCTAAGTTTACACATGAACATGAATCCAACATGATAGTGCTGTCAAACAAGTCTATGATGAAATCTATGAAAAAGTTTAATCTGCAACATAAGTTTAAATAATAAGTAGTGGGGGGTCCCTGCTTCATATCTCTCTCAGCTAAGGGGTCCTTGGCCTGAAAAACGTTGAAGACCCCTGATCTGATCAGTAAGTAGCCTTTGAGCCATGTGGTCCGTAGGTCAGGATTGAGCTAAGTTTCCTTAGCGTGAGGCAGCTGATGTACGCACCATGATGCTATGTCACAGGGACTTCCCCCCCAGTCCAAAACTTGATACTGAGTGCCAAGCAGGCAGGCATTGGTTGCCATTTTTATATGACTTGGCTGGGGATTGAACCCACAACCTTCCAATCTTAGGTCAGACATTCTAACCACAAAACCACTGGTAATGTGAATGGTAATTACACTGTAAAAGTCTAAGTGTTCAATTAAATTAAAGTTGTAATCCGGAATTTGAATGAATAAAACTTTATTTTCACCAATCTGTATGGTATAGAATTTGAATTCAATACAACTAGTATACCTGCTGCTGGTCATCCCCACTCTTCCATCGGTAAATATCTACTGGTTGACAAGTAGTACTGCCTGAAGCTCATAAGCACAATATATACTCTGGTCAGGCAGGGACTGCTTCTTAGCTGTGCAATACAAATTCGAGTTGTCGCGGAGACCCGAATTTGAATTGTGGGTATGACATATAGTATATATATATTTATATATTTCAAAATATTTGTTCCAGGGACCCCCAGAAGCAAAGATTTGAGTTACAAATATTCACTTTAAAAAAACTTCAAAGATTTGCACAAATGTTCACGATTTTTCAAAAATAGTAGATCTAGAAGCTCATATGAGCTTGTATATCTGCTATTTTTGAAGAGCCAAAGCAATCTTAAAATGACACAGATGCGTTCTCAGTCTTAATGGGTTAACACTAAGGATTTTACTTTGTCTGGGAATCTCCCATGCTGGAAATGTAATGCAAAAGCATGTTACAGTACAGTACTGGAGCTTGTACGATGGATATACGTGCATACTGTATGTTATGCCTCAAGTCGGTCTTGGTTTGTCTGCTCAGGGTCAGTATGGAGGCGGTGCCCAGAAGAAGACCTCAGGTACTCTCCGCCTGTCTAATGTCACACTGAAGGACGAGGGAACATATAGTTGTGTCACTCTCAACCCTTTACTGAACATCAGTCAGGAGAGCCAAGCAGCCAGGTTAACTGTTCAGGGTGAGTCAACAATGCACAGTATTTTGTCTCTTGTCTATGCCCAACTACTATTCATATCTGAGCTGTCCCTTCATCAGTAAACATAACTTTCCCTTAAGTCACATTCATTGCTCTAAGCTGATGATTTGGACTGCAGTGCATTGGACTGTAGTTTCAGTGGTGTAAAGTAACTAGTACATTTACTCAAGTACTGTAATTAAGTACACTTTTGAGGACTTTTTACTTCACTGGAGTATTGCAAATTTTCTGTACTTCTACTCCACTACATCTCAAAGGCAAATATTGTACTTTTACTCGACTACAATTATTTGAAAACCTTAGTTACTAGTTACTTTGTAGATTTGATTATTATTATTATAAAACATACTGTAACCACTTCAGCCCTATATACATTTCTGCAATTTGAAAATAGCCGATCTATAAGATAACAATGCGCCGTGATGCAACGCATTGTGAGCTTGTATATCTGCTATTTTAAAAAGATTTCTATACATTTTATACATTTGACATTCTGCATAATGAGTACTTTCTACTTTTGGTACTTTAAGTACATTTGATACCAATATTTGTGTACATTTACTCAAGTAAATTGGTATTTCTACATTGCAGTATTGATACTTTCACTGAAATGAGAGTACTTTTTCCACAACTGTTTTAAGCTGTACAAAGTGGAGTATTGAGTCTCATCAGGGGTGTTTCCGCGGCTCCTCTCTCAGTAGCCCCTAGAAGGCTGCAGATCACGCAGGGGCCAGAGAACATCACCGTTGCTTTGGGAACGGACGCTTCCATGTGCTGCGCTGTTCGCGGCTTCCCCGCTCCCATGGTGCACTGGTTCAAAGACGGCGCTCCGCTGACCAACGGTTCCAGCTCGTTCAGCTTCCAGGACAACAGGCAACTGCTTGTGTTCAGGTCCAATTTTGGCTAAGAAATATGATATTCATACACAAGAGGTCAGCCTGAGCTAAAATTCAGCCTTGCACTCTTGAGGTAACTGTTTTGGCCATTATTCCAGTCAGGCACACATAAGAGTGGGTTCTAACTTTGGCTTTGTTCCCCAGGAATGTGTCTGAGAAGGATGAAGGCTCCTACCACTGCACGGCGTCCAATCAGAGAGAGACGCTCCGCTCTGAGACTGCCTTCCTACTCTCTGCTGGTACTGCAGGCTGTGTGTCTACCAAATCGTCTACCAAATATTTTTCAAACACCCACAGTTGAAAACATTGCAACTGGGCGCCCAGAAAAAAGCGCCACATGTGAACGCACCACCGCAAAATAGACATTCAGCGTGTCGTCTGCTGGCATCTGCAGCGCAGCTTAAATACGTGGTGCCCCCATTGAAAACAATTCAAAACATACTGCGCTCAGGAAAACATGAGTCAGTCAGTTAACAAGGCCCCTAAGCATCTATAAGCCTCACTAGTGGCCTCTAGAGGTTATTCCATTCCCATTTGATTTTGAGATACCCTCTGTATGGTTGCAAATTTTGGCCTAAGGGTGACGCTAGAGGAATGGCTGACTGAAATTGCCTTTTTAGCCTAAGAATTCCATATAATCATCATATTTGATATGTTCATAAGAAGCTCTGGTGTCCTTGGTGTCCTTCGTGTGTCCTGTCATTTGAGTGTTTTGCATATCTGTGGCGAATAAAATCTCTGTGGTTTTACTGCACAATTTTCCCATACAGAGGTTAACTTTCTCTCTCTGATGCAACATGCTGGACTCTCCTACTCTTTCCAGTGATGGGTTGGAGTTTCGCCCAGCAGCCCTCCAACCTGACAGTGAAGAGTGGAGAAAAAGCTACCCTGGTCTGCAGGCCTCCTCTCAGCAGGCCCACAGCTCATGTCTCCTGGTTCAGAAACAGCCAGCCGCTCGCTCCCAAAGATCACCTTACTGTCCAGGCCAGTGGAGACCTCCTCTTCTACAGGTGCGTTTGTGGGTGTACACTAGGTGATTGTCAATGGTGTGTGCACATACCTGTCATGACTTGGGTCAGCGCAAACTGGCAATCCTGATTTTGGTGAGTCCGAAACCACTATTACCAATGTTTTGACCCATATTTTGTAAAAAACAAAAAAAACAAAAACAAATTTGAGCTAATTTAAGTTGACTAAAAATAAATAGAAAAAAGAAACCCATAAATAACTTTTAGACCAAAACATTTTATTGGGCACATTGTGCCATGTTGTGCGCTCGTAGATCTGCTATCTTAGAAAATGTTAAAAGGTTAAATATCCAGACACATCGGCTGCATAGTTGCCGATACAGATGTCATCCAAAAAAATCTAATATTGAGCAATCTATCGGCCAAAACGATGTATTGGCTCTATAAAATGTCAAAACAATGCACAGACACTATTCAATCATTACAGCAAGGCTAGTTCAACCGTATCCTGGACACAGCCAGCCAGGCATGTGTGTCTACTGTAGGAACTGTTGGGTGCAACTGGTTGCTAACGTAGGAGTCTTATTTGTGATGATGATCTTGTTGTTATGGTGGCCAGACAATTGACTCACTCTCTCTTATCTGAGATAACAAAGAACTTGCACAACTTCTCTGTTGGTGCAATAAATGTGGTTTTCAAACCTTTTCGTGTCGAGGACCCCCCAAATGATACGTATTAGGCCCCCCCATTATGAAAAGTATTTGTGCCAGGGACCCCCATAAGAGAAGATGTTTATTGTTAGATTAGATTTACAGTAGTACATTAGTACAGTTTTATAACCGTCAATGCTGTAGGTGGGGAGATAACAGTGGAGAGAGTGAAACCTAATAGTCATTCTTATACGTATCAATTTTGGGGTCCTTGACATGAAAATTATTGAGAACCACTACTGCACATAACGGGGCATGTGAACCTGTGTTTCCCGCTCTCCAGTGTGCAGGAGTCTGATGGTGGAAGCTATTTCTGCAGGGCCTCCAACAGTCACCTCAAGAGATCTGTTGCCTCTAGCAAAGCCACCCTAACCGTGCTGGGTATGGCATTACAAAGCACACTAAATCCTAAATCCACCACAGCACAGATAGTCCAATTTACCGGTATATTCCCCATCCTCTTGTCTCCCTTTCAGCCCCCCCAGTCGTCAAGCTGTGGCCCCAAGTGGCAACAGTGCCAATGGGTGCCCGGGTGCTGCTGGAATGCCAGGTGTGGGGACACCATCCTCTCTCCATCAGGTGGTTTAAGCAGGGGTCAAAGAAGACTGGGGGCAAAATTGTCATGGGGTATGTTAATCTAAAATACATCAGAAGTGAAACGCTCACTGAAAAAAAAAAAAAAAAAGTAAGTAATCTCCTATCTGAAGGCAAAGGGAATTATAGCACTTGTATAACACTGCTCCATAATTTGTAACTATTTTTGTATTGTTAACATCATGTGAGTTATACTTGTAATGAATCAATTTGGGTCAAACTAGGATGCATTTGTATGTATGTGCTGTAGGAAACTGATTGTTATCTGTCTCGATTTGAAACCACACCACAGGAAGTGCTGTGATAACAAGTTGATATGCCCACATGCTGTTAGTGTGTGACCACCAGCAACTCTCTCACACAGGGTGAGAAACGCGACACTCCATATCCCGTCTGTAAGGAGCTATGACGAAGGAACGTACATTTGTGAGGCCTCCAACACGGCTGGCCAAAACCACAGCGCAGCCACGCTTAGAGTTGCTGGTAACGTTTCATGTTAGCTTGAATATCAAAGAAAAATGTGAATTGTGCAAGAGCCATAACTTTAGGGTTGAACTCTTAATTTCACATGCATGGGAAATGGTTATTTGGAGTTCTCTGCGTCTATAGTGTACCAAAGTCTGACGTCAAAACCACCCCCTGGATGATAAAGATTTTTTCCCATTCAAAATTCTGTAGACTATTTTTTTAGGTGCAGGTCGATTTTTAAAGAAGGGTACCCCTGGAGAAAATGTATGTGCCCTGATCTAAAATGCCATGACCCTCCCTTTGACAAAAAAAAAAATCAATGACCCTCCCCAAGTGATTAAAAAAAAAAGATTAACCCTCCCCTAATAGGAGTGTCACGATATATTGTGTCACGATATAGCCTATCGTGGTATTAAAATGTGACGATAGGTATTGTCAAGATGTCATACTGTATCGTATTTAAAAATAAATAAAAACAAAATTCTTTATTTTTTTTTGCCGGTGAAAGTTATAGGAGTTCTTACTGTATGGTGTATGATACAAAATGTAAAGCTTATCATAATCACAGTAATTATTAATCATGTCTTCCATCATATTCAAGATATTTTGGAGAGAAATGAAACAGACTCCAGTCACTTTCAGTTTAAAGCACTGCAGAAGGGGAGGTGTTGTGTGCCAGCTGATGGTTGTTGACGCTCGTTAATGTGACATGCGTCAAAGCAGTTATGCCAGTCTGCACTCTCAAATAGGCCTACTTCTAATCTAAGATGGTTTACATGGTATTATACTGTATCTGGTATTATAGATTTTTTTTTGAGCTGTTGGAAATAACTAGGCTGCACTTGGTTCGTGAAGTCCAGATGACAAAAATATTTGTTGAATTTATAGTAATTATATTTGTTATATTAGTTTATGTCCTCTGAAACAATGGGTTTATAGTTAGTGAGAACTTCACTTCCCCCTTAAGCTTGCACAAATGTATTTATTTGTGTGTACAAAGCACTTTGTAATTGTTTTTTAAAGTGCTTTATAATTGTTATTTTAAACTAAAGATGATGGCCAATGTTGATGATACATGAGAAAAGAACATTAATAATGTATCATATCGATATCATATGCCCAACATCATGTATGTATCGTGAAAGTAGTGTTATCTTGACAGCCCTAACCCTCCACACCAAATACAACAACATGACATTTAAAAGTGATAATATGTCTGATGTTTTCCTTTCCACATTGATTAGAACATTACTGTATTACTGTAGTCAGTCTTGCTAAATGCACAGTGTAGTGTCTGTAGTGGTAGCAGAATGGACAGTGTTCTAAACTTACATGTGGGAAACCCATTGAATCCCATAATTATTAACTACGGTATTGCATGTGGTCCCTGACCATGCATTTAGTAATGTAGGAAAGTGAAGATTTGTATTATATTTTATTTTATCGATGGTGGATACTGTTAATGTGCGTGACAACAGAAAGGAAATTCAACTCAAGGATGACAGTTTTACACACGCACACAGCATAGTGTGTATTTAAGGGAGGTTTTAGTACATCAAGGTAAATACAGGCTTTTATTTGATGTATGATGACTCATCAATGTTGTCAGTTACTTGGAAGTCGGACATCCGACTCCAGGTCAGACATCTGACTTCCAAGTAACTGACAACATTGATGCGTCATCATACATCAAATAAAAGCCTGTATTTACCTTGATGTACTAAAACCTCCCTTAAATACTTCCACAGAAATGGGAGTTAGAATTTCAAGGGAAACTGTACCGGTTTACCTGGTTGAGTCGTCATTAGTAGGAAATGTGCCCATATCAATCGCATGTGCTTGCTTGTACTTGTGCAATTCGAAAATGGCCCCTGTTTAAGTCTTAACAATTAGGCTATCAATTTATGGCCTGATGATTCTGGTTTTACTTGTGGAGCTAGGCTGGCATATATGCACAACTGTCCATATAGATCCAAATTAATCACATGCACAGAATTACTTCAAATGATTATGAATATCCAGTTATAAATTGGTCATTGTAACCTACCTGGTGTATGTAATTCTATGAGCAACAAAAACACTTAAAAGAGGATATCTCTGTGTTGGAAATTGGGATAATGCATCTCTCTAATATGCCTAACACCTGTTGAAGTGTTGCTTAATTGTTCAACCATCGTTAAGACGCTGAATAGATTTGACTGGGTCATTCACACTTGCTGTGCGTTGATGGCTTGTTAACGACCGTCATTGATTCTAAATGGACCACGGTGTTACTGGATTTGAATCCTTCGTATCATTTGAAATAGAGAGGGGTAATTGACCACTCTTCTGCTGTACTAAAAATGTATATAAAAAACAGACTAGTTTATCAATTCAAAATTGCATGACCCTCCCTTGGATTCAAAGTAAAATTAGCTGACCCTCCCTTGTACTAAAATTAGAAAGGCATGACCCTCCCCTATTTTCCTCCAGGGACCCCCTTCTGTAAATTTCGACTGGTCCCTTAGAAGAACTGTATTCCAAAAATAAATTAAAAAGACTCTGGGCATTCTGTCAGGGAGATGGTCTGTATCGTTCTTGATACAGAGCTACAGATATTTACTTATATTTAACACAGTCTATGTTTGGAGAAACTTTTATTAATTCTGCCCGGAAGTAGCATTGAAAAACTAGGAAATCACATGTTTCACTGTTCCCACTGAAGCACATCTGTCAAAACCATTCCTAAGATTACTTAGATATCATGATATTTGTTATCTGTGTGTGTGTGTGTGTGTGTGTGTGTGTGTGTGTGGTTTGTTATTATTTAGTTTGTTAGATGTAACAACTGAGAACTGACAATGCTACTTAAAGGGATAGTTCACCCAAAAAATTACTTATTTTCTATCGATTAGTGACCCCATGGAGACTTGAATTCATGGATATTCTTTGGTTTTTGTTGCATTCCTAAGCCAATAATTTGACGACCAGCAACGGTTCCGGTAGGAGACACTAAGGAGACTCTTTGTGTCTCCTACCGGATGATTTCAAGTCTCCATGGGGTGACTAATCGCTTTAATCTCTTACATAAAGAAAATATCCAATGACTGCTGATGTAGTCGTTAGGTCACTTCTAAGCAGTGGTGTAAAGTAACTAAGTACATTTATTCAAGTACTGTACTTAAGTACAATTTTGAGGTACTTTTACTTTACTGGAGTATTTCCAATTGTCTATACTTTTACTTCTACTCCACTGCATCTCAGAGGCAAATATTGTACTTTTACTCCACTACAATTATTTGAAAACTTTAGTTACTTTCAGATATTAATTATTACATTATAAACCATACATTAACCACTTTAGCCCTATTTTATACCTAGGCTATTTGAAAATAGCCGATCTACAAGCTCACAACGCGTCGCGATGCAACACGTTGTGAGCTTGTAGATCTGTTATTTTCAAAACGAAAAGTACTTTTACTTTAAAGGTAGGGTAAGTGATTTTGATTTTCTTTGGTTATAATAAGTGTTAAATAGCTCTATATTCTGATAGTACTCATTGCTATAGAGTGTCTGTTCAGTAAAGTTAGTCTCCTTGTCTCTCCACCTCTTTATTAAACAGAAAATGCATTTTCGTTTCAGTTTAATTTCCAATTTTATCCAATCAGGATAGAGAACTCAATCAGGATATAGATTAAACAAGTGAAATTGGAAGTGATGACACTAAGAAATGAGCAGGCAAAATTGGAACTGGAACTTTATAAAAATGAAGCTTAAAAATGGGTACTTTCTCCTGATTGGTTGAGATTTTGATACCTACCGGAAAATGTATTTTCTGTTTATTAAAGAGCTGGAGAGACGGGGAGACTCCTGTTACTGAACAAACACTCTATAGCAATGATTACTATCAGAATATAGTGCTTTAATACTTTTTGTTTTAACCAAAAAATATCACTTACCCTACCTTAAGTACATTTTGATACCAATACTTTTGTACTTTTACTCAGTACATTTTTTATTCCGGACTTTTACTTGTAACAGAGTACTTCTACATTACAGTATTGATACTTTTACTTAGGTATTTGAGTACTTTTTCCACCACTGCTTCTAAGCCTGAGAATTGTCGATTTGTAGGCGGCTTCTTCTTATACACTTTGGATAAATTAGTACTTTTTCAGTTGATGCTTTGTAACAAAACGAGTGAGATGCCCGGACACATTTTTTAGTTTTAGGAGTATGGGATTTTGTTTGGGTATAAATCTTCATGACCCAGGAGGCAGGGTTTTGACATCAGTACTCTATCTGTGTACCTCGTGTTCCCTTCCCGTCTCAGTGAGCCCTATCATACTGTCCCATGCGTGGCAGGTGAGCAGTAGGATAGGGGCGTCGGTGGCGCTGCCATGCAGGGCAGTGGGTGTTCTCCCCATCGCATACACCTGGACCAGAGACAGAGGGGAAACACGCACCACTGTCGTTCCCAGCGAGGACAGACACATTGATGGTGAGAACACAGCACCTCCTCACTCACAACCATAAATGAACCACTTAAACCCTATACTGTATACTTTGTTCCCCCAAGTAGGCCTATAGACCCCAGGGTCTATACTTGGTCTCCTCCTTTTTTCCCTCCACACCATATATCTCTTCGCTGAAAATAGCTGATCTACAAGCTTACAAGCTGAGCTTGTAAATCTGCTATTTTTGCGGAGTGTGTTCGCATATTCTGACATGCCCAGCATAGGGACACTAGGGTTCAACTGGTTAAGAATAACTTGAAAGATTTATTTTTTAAATCATGTATGTTGGTCTCATAACAAAAACGTGGGCCCTGCCCCTGAGCAACAAATCGGCAACCGATGGGTCGAGCGGACACGCCTTCGCACACCTTTCGGTAAACTCTATTCTAGAGTTATAGTAATTCTACTGACGTCTGTAAAACGGATGTTTATTTGTGAGGTGGATAATCTGGTTCTCATTGGGCTGCACTGTGGGTGATGTAATCTGTTGCTTGCGTTGTCTCTGTCTTCACATACTGTATAGATGACGGTGCTCTTCACTTCTCCAGTGCACATCTGTCTGATGCAGGGGAGTATTACTGCACTGCAGAGAACAGGGCAGGACGGCAGCAGAGGCCAACGGTCCTTACTGTCACTGGTACACAGACTCCCTGTAGACTGTATTAGTATGTCCGTCAACCACTTTGCTACTGTAATCTATCTACGTCACCAAGAGAGTAGTCTCGCGTTACCAGACTGTTGCCTCCCACAATTTACAAATGTTTCCAGCATAGGCTACAGTCTGGGACCCGGAAGCTCTGATAATGTGTAAGGGGAAAGCGGATGCCCCTCCCCTACCCACTTCCGTTTTAGCATTGTGCAGTGGCGCAAAGGAGTCCGACTGGAATCAACGAATCTCATAAACATCGTTTATGTCTACTAGTGTCTTCTTTCACAGTTTTCTCGGCGTTAATTCCATGATACCTTTCTCAGTTTTCTGTGATAAACAATCCTCGCACAAATAACATGAATTTACCGCTCCTATGACTATGCTTCCACCTCGGTTCTGTTTCCACTGGGACTACAGGTCCGCGGGCACCGCGTCGTGATTGGTCGAATGTCTTTCCGGTCTGAACAACTTCCGTTAAACAGCTTTCGGGAAGTGGAGTTCCAGACTCTATATAGCAGAGATTGTGGAATAGTTGTCTGGTGACGCGAGACTACCAAGAGAGTAACTGCTGGCTCATGCACGCACACACACACACACACACACACACGCACACGCACACGCACACACGTGCGTGCGCACACACACACACCATTGCCTCAAGTGCAAATGAAAATAGTTTCTGCTGTACTTCAGAGGAATTCTGAATCATACCAGCACCAGAGGCGCCATTAGCTATGTTTCACCTGTTTCCATTGAAACGGGCCCTTCCTTCCGGAGAGGAGAGGACTTACAAGCAAGAATTTAACTATTCAGGCGCAGTGTAATCAGTCTCAATCATTAGATTCAGTCCTTTGTTCTTCTGTACGCTATTTACAAAGTGGAGTCAAAGTCTCACTTGCCGAGCTCACTCTCACACTCCAGGAAAATAATAGCTGATTTATACTTTGTTAAAATTACCAAAATTACCTAAATTAGCCGATCCACAAGCTCACAGCGCATCGACCTTGTAGATCTGCTATCTTCGGTGCATGACACAGGCACACATCAAAGTATAATTCAGGCTTCAGAAGTCAAATGCACACCACGCTCACATGGATAGCTGGGAACACGTTTGAGATTGCACAATGGCATGCACAGCTCTTATCAAGAAAGGCACATTGTGAGGCCATGGAAATGTGGGGGGGGGGGGCTTCATTAGCTCATGGAATCGGCTGTCATATATCGTTGTGGTTTTCACACTATATGATTGATCGCCGACAAGGGATTACACACTGCAAGATATTTCACAGGACTCAACGGCGAGAGTAGAGCCCTGAAACGGCAGGATCCTGTGGTACCCGCAGGCTCCAACGCAAATCCTGCGGGCGCAGGCGGTATTTTAAATAGGCCATTTGTGGTCGGGAAAAGGCCCCGCAAAATCCCGCACCGTGCTTCAAGATATGAATATTACAGTAAGCCTACATTCTCTCTCT
The DNA here is from genome assembly GCF_963454915.1 of Gymnoscopelus microlampas. Taxonomy (NCBI): domain Eukaryota; kingdom Metazoa; phylum Chordata; class Actinopteri; order Myctophiformes; family Myctophidae; genus Gymnoscopelus; species Gymnoscopelus microlampas. The sequence goes on from NC_139941.1 coordinate 14,309,153, forward strand.
CTCTGCACGCAGCGACCATCCCGGTACTGTACTCTCATTGGCTGTAGCACGGATTCCCTCGCAGACCCCATTCATTATGTATGATGTCCAGTCGGCGACGGAGCCAAATATCAAACCTGCTAGATATCTAGAAACGCCTGGTAAGGCATCGCCGAGCACTATTATCGCGGCCCGATCCTCTGGCAGAGATTTCACACACAGCGAGCAAAATCTCGGCGATCAAAGCCCGATCTGCGTCAGATTGTGGGTTTTGGCGGCAAGCAACAACAAAGGTCCCCGACAGCATAAACGGAGCAAATATCCTACAGTGTGTACTAGCCCTAAGGCTGCCTCTCTCTGTGACACACACACACACACACACACACACACACACACACACACACACACACACACACACACACACACACACACACACACACACACACACACACACACACACACACACACACACACACACACACACACAGTAGAGTCTGTTTTTTTTTTTTTCTGCTGATGGTTATCTTCTTTATCTTAAGCTGAAGAAGATCCAACTGATACAGCCAAGCAGACAAGACTGAATTTGCCTGCAGTGAGTAAGAACACTGTTGTGCAACTCCTGTAGCTTGCGTAGTGGCTTGCCATTGTCGTCAGTCGCACCGTTTAAATGCTGGGGGGGCGTGAAAGTATGTCACACTTCAGGTAAAGGTGGCCCAGTTTTCGTTTTGTGACTCATTTTGTGGCTTGTTCCTGGTGCTTCGCTCAGTGTGTCATTTTTATTGACAGTTACCGTCATGTCTGTGTTCCTCCTCTGAATCAGAAAACTGTCTTTGTAAATATCTTTCCAGAGTACAGATGACAGTGAGAGAGTTTCACCAGAGTCCAGTGACTCTGGGGTTGAGGAACGCATGGGGCCAACCCATTACCCACATGTGGAGACAGCACCTACATATTCTATCCAGTCAAGTAAGTATGTCCATGTTTACTGCACACAAAGAAAGGGGTGTTAACCACGTTATTGTCTCCGCCAGGCACCCTATCTGTCAGATTTTCATGTTCCATCCTGATTGTCTAAGATTGGCTACCAGGAGTTTGCAGGAGCGGTCCATTTAAAAGAATATGCCTCAAATCATGAACACAGCGTGCGATTGCTGTGAAACTTTGCACGCTCATTGCCACTAGGCCAAGGAAGAAATGCCACTCTACATTTTTCAAAATCGGCCTTATGGTGGCGTTATAACAGGCCTGTTACGTTCCACGTAGTTTGGTTTTGTTGGGGATCCCTGTGTGTTCCTCCCCCTGTCTCTCCTTCCCTCTATCATTCACTACAGGTCTGAAGTCACCAACCCATCAGCATTCACTACAGGTCTGAAGTCACCAACCCATCAGCTGTCAATCAAACTGTTATCTGGCTCCACCTTCATCCAATCACCACCATCTGCTGCCTATAAAAGGCTGGGTTCCACCTCAGCTCTAGTCTGGGAGTCTGGGCGTCGGAGCTTGGACAGCAGGGGCGCGGCCACTGCGTTGTGATTCAAATCAACAGCCAATGAAGAAAAGGGGGCGGGATCCACATGCAGTGGGTGTTGCATCTAAATAGAATCGACGGGAAGCAATTTCCCTTGAGAAATTGCGCCCGCCATTGTTGTGTAATGCTGTTTGCCTCTCGGCTGACTTTTTAGACGAGTTGCACAGCCTCAGACCGGTAAGAGGCGTTTCCGCTCAGATTCTGAGTGTAAATTACATCCCGCCCACAAATACCAGGGCTCTGGCCCAGCGCTGGCGAAAACTTCTGGGAACTCAGATTACCTCAGCTCATACTCTCACCAACATCTCACCTGTTTGCATCCACACTCCCAGAGCTAACTTTAGCAATTCAGAAACTGTTCTACATTTAACCTGCTTTGTGTATGCTGCTGCCTTGGGACAGGAAAGACAGAGGCCTCTATACATAGCCATCACGTAGGTAGAACATTGTTAAGCACACTAGGTAAGGGGTGTTTGCCACCTATGTATTTTTGTCACTGGTAGAGTAGTTAGGTAGGCAGGCTTTTGTTTTCACTATACTAATGAGTTAGTTAGTTAGTCTGTCTTTTGTTTCCCTTGCTGCTTTGTTTGTTATTTTGGCAACACCCGAGTCCCCTGGTAGTGGCTTACTTTTCTTTTGGTTAATCTTCTGTCCTATGCATTTAGAAATGTAATTATTGTAAATAACTTGCTTGAAGAGTAAAAGCACACAGCACCTTTTGCTCAAACCCTTGTGTGGCCTCCATTATTTGCACTACCTATGCTCAACAACCCGTTTATCATCATTGTGTTACAAACCCAAACCTAGACCCTAAAGGGTTTCGTAACATAATTGGGGGCTCGTCCGGGATTGTTGAGCATTAGAGGTGCAAATAAATAACTTAGGTACTGGTATTTTACTGCAGGGGAGAGGTATTGCGTTTTGAAAGTTTTGTGACTACTTGTTGCACTATGGCTTCTAGTTTCGATTTGAAACATTTTGTGGCCGGTCCTACGCTCAAAGCTTTTGAATTAAAAGTCAGATTTGATTTTGATAGCCAAACATTTTGGCATACCAATTAGTAGCCTGTCCCTTAAAAGGGAGATTAAGCTAGTGGTGTTGGACAATTTAGTGGACAAGGGTGTCTTGGTGCGTTCTCCGGAGGCAGGGCCGGGTGGTGCAGCTCTCCCTGAAACTGTGGAGAGGGGGGGGGAGGGGGGGGGGGTCACCAGGGGTCACCAGCTGCCTTTCCGAAGGGGGACCCCATGGCATTCACACCGACCTCAACAGGGTCATTGGATGGTTCGAGCTGGAATTCCAGTTGGAGACGGCCGCCAGGCTGCGTAAACTGGACCTAGAGTCTGGCCAGTTACAAACTGTGGTAGCGATCTCCCCTGCTCCTGTTCTTCTTCCAACTGAGGCAGCGCCTGCCTCTATTGCCAATATCGGTACAATATTCGCATTTTTACCTATGAATGGACCGATCAGCGTGAAACGTTTTTCACATCTGCCTGCATTTTTCATATCTGCCTTTTTATAGAGCCAACAGGAGGCAGATTTATGCAAAACACATTTCTTGATATTACTCCTACAGATTATGTCCAAACATCACGCAAATCAGTACAGATTAGATTATCTCTATAGTCATGTGATCAACACGGATCTGTCGGATCTTTTTCATATTCTAACCTGATTGGCTAAGATTGGCGTCTAAAGTTTACAGGAGTGGCCCGTTTTGAACAAAAACATATTTTTGGGCACCATTGTACACCCCTAACGCCTACACATTCAATGCAAATCTATACTTTTCTTTAAGTGAGCTTCCATCACTGTGATGACCACTAGCTGTAATATGATTGGCTGACTTTATTGGCTGACTCTATTCAGTACTGTGATTAGCTAGCAAAACGCATGATGAAATGAATAACTATAAATATCACCACACACTTCAGAAATATTACTTTTCTTTAAGTGAACTTCCATCACTGTCATGACCACTGTGATGACCACATACCGCCCACTTCACACTGGGTGTGATTTTTTTATATTACTCCTACAGATATCAGTCCAAACATTACGCAAATCGGTACACATTATCTCTATAGTCATGTGATCAAGACTGATCTGTCCGATTTTTCATATTCCATTCTGATTGACGAATTCTGAACATTGCTGGATCACAATGACCTACCTGACCTGGTGGAGACCTGTGCTCCGAGGAGCACTTTTTCTACTTGTGTGTAATATCATCTGGTAATCTTTTAATAATTTATGGTCGTGTGCGTGCGTGCGTGTGTGTGTGTGTGTGTGTGTGTGTAAAAAATTATGTATGGATACTCAGAGAGTTTATCCTATTTTATTGTCCCCCCCCCATATTTATTACTCTCTTCTATTTTCAGGATTTACTTCACATAAAGGTCCTTCTGCCAACAAGCCTCTAATATCATCTACGCTTCTGAAGGACCAAGCTATGTCTAGACTGCACGGTCCACCTGACTTTCAATCACAGTTCCCACTAGATCGGCCCACAACCATTCCAACCGAACCCATAGTCACGCAGATGCAGCCTCCATTGCTGGAGCCTCTTGTGCCATATCTGGAGGTCCAGTCAACAGACCAACACAGTCAACCGCCGTTGACTAATGCTCCCTTTTCAAACGCACATACTCAGCCCCCAATGACATACAGTCAACCTGTACTGATCAGCAACAAGCTGTCTGTCCTACACACTCAGTATCTACTCTCCCAGAGTAAATTCCAGACAACACAGACGTCATCAGGTACACAAATCCAACATGAAATCAATGAGTCACCAACACAGGCTACCACATATGACGCCCAGACCAGTGGAGTCCCTTTTCAGCATTTGATATCAGAACCACCCACTGTGTCTTCATTAAATAAAGTCCTGGTCCCTTCCACTCAAACACCAATTTCTCAGTTGCCCACCTCTGGGTCTTCTGAGCAATCGTTCACCGATTTGCGGTACGTTGCAACAAAACCAAACCTTTATCGTTCAGGTCCAGGTGTCTCATCTCTCGATTCAGCGGAATCCTCTCGAGTGCAGCTTGTATTTACAACAACCCAGTCTTCATTCGCCCGCTCACAAACGCCTCAAGGTCATCCGCTGCGACCCCTTAGCCAAAGTCTTCTTCCCCTATCCAAACTTCTGCCACCCTCAACACAGCATCAGTCACCTTATGTGCAAACTCAGCCTGCTCGCAACAAAGATCAACCTTCACAGACCCTGTATCAACAGACCCAAACTCAGGAGCAGCCATCCGCGACCCAACCACAGCTCACTTTTACCACATCTGCACTTACGCCAACCCAGTCGTCTCCGACGCAATATCATCATCCCCTCCACACGCAACCCAAACCACCACAGACAGAATCCTGGATGCCCCAGAACCAGCCTGGAACTCCTCCTGTTCTGCAGTCGCCCCACTCAACCGTCCGTCCTCCTGATGTGACCTCCAGCGCTTCTACCTCAGACGTCAAGGTTCCTGGTACCCATCGGGCGACTGCGGCAGGTCAGACTCACCCGAATGTCAGCCAGCAAGCTCGCCCCTCGCATCAGGACGAATCAGCCAATGACACAGAGCCCACAGAGTGGCTGAAGAGGAATACCTCCCAGTCCCCCATGACCAGCAATGATCCAAAGTAAGTTGAATGAAACAGTGGACTACAGGGAGAATCTTTGTGTTTGAACATGTTAATGCATTGTGTCTGTAGAAAAAATAAGAAAATCACACCCAGTGTGAAGTGAGCGGTGATATTTATGAGTTATTAATTTCATCATGCGTCTCGCTAGCCAATCACAGTGCGTCACAGTGCGTCTGCGAAGTTTGAAGTTAGCGGTGCTTACATTTTTTACATTATTATTAATTTCATCATGCGTCTCGCTAGCCAATCACAGCGCGTCTGCGAAGTTTGAAGTTAATTTCATCATGTGTCTCGCTAGCCAATCACAGCACGTCCTGCAAAGCTTAGCCTATGGGCGTGTTTTCCACAGCATGGCGTCACAGCGAAAGACAAACTTTCACGACGGAAAGAAAAACTTTCACCACGGATGGGTCCTAAACCCTCTTATAGGAGCGGTTGCACCGCTCAAAAAGGCCCCATGACCTTTTATGGCAACTAGTTGGGGCTAGGCATATGGTGGTCTCAAATAACTCACTAGTTTAAGGATAGAACCTGTACACAGAGCTATGGTTTAGAGTAGACTTTTAAAAAAACGAATACAATAACTAAAACCAGTAAATAACTGAAACTGTATCGTGTGTTTATGACATTGAGAAAATGTCCTTAGTTGGGTGAATATGAAATCCATCTTTCATTTTATCACCTGTGCCAGCTTAAACTATGAATACTTTTTTTAATGATATTTAAATGGTTCTGACCTTTTTGAATTTCGCTTCTTATAAATTCCAAATATTACAATACAAAAATGAAGAAATAGAACTGTAATATTGTGCCACATTAGTATTATCCACGGTGCTGATAAAGGCTGTGTGTGCGACATGTATAGGAAAGTTGGTCATTTCCAACCCTGGCATTTCATATCTTTAGCACAGTCATGAAATTGTTGTCAAATGTATGATAATGTTTATATCTCCCATGTGCCAGAGTAACAGAACGGTCTCCATCATGGCTGCCAGTTCTGGAGAAACATGATATCCCCATCGTGGTGGGAGTGGGCGTGTCCCTGGCCTTCATCTTCATCACCATGGCCTTCTATTCTTTGGTCCAAAAGAACGAGCCTGCACCCACGAGCCGAGCAGGTCTGTCACCACCTTGCTTCACCCCTGCACCTGACACCCACAAGTTGCCCCATTCTAAAAAAATCTGCAACGATCAGAAACAGCATTTATTTATTCAGGTGATCAATTTACAGCACAGCGGAACCTTGGAGTCCCCGCGCGGCACGCAGAGCACTGTGCCATCGCTAGAACTTATGAAAATAGGTGAGTATTTAAAGCCGTAATCCTTAAAGGGGCTGCACCATGAATTTCATTTTTTTTTAGGTTTTTAGTATTTTTTGGGCTCCCCAGTGTCTCTTGTACCCCAATTTTTTTTTTTTTTTTAACATTCAGTCATTCATGCTCATTTCATGGATTTCCTGAATGGGCGTGTCTGAACAGGCCATTTCAGAATGGCAGGGCAAGTGATGTCACTTGCCCTGATTTTGCATTGATGATGGCCAGACAGAATTGCTCAGTAGCTCCCCCCTGCCCAATAGGACGTTTTGGTATTGCAGCTGAAAAAGCTTGGAATGACAGACAGTCAGATTGTGAGAAAAAATATCTGGATGTTTTTTAGGCTTACAACCTGTTTAAAACGTATTAGGGGGCAATATTTATATATAATATATTTTTTTTTAATTCATGGTGTAGCCCCTTTAAGTTTAATGTTCTACCCAGGATTTGAACCCGGGTCGACCAAACTTCTAACACTCTTACAAGACAGAATAAGGGAGATATGTAGCCTGGGATCAACTCCTTTTTCGGTTTTCTGATCCGGTCTGGAGTGGATATAACCCACAGTGGAACCCAAGACCGCCGTGCACCTCCATAATGATTCCCCTATAGTTTAAAATGTGTTTAGTTTGGTATAATCATTTTGTTTCTTTTGGTATAATAATCGTTTGGTATATCCATCTTTTGTTCTAACTCGTAGTGCGACTAGCGAGACTAAACTAATTAATTCGCATTATGTGGGGAACAAAAACAATGCTACGCCAACCGGTACCCAGCACCGGAACCCACATTTTCCCCCCTTTTATCTAAACCGGATCACACAGCTCAGTTTCAGAATGAAAACAAGGCTTTCCTCCGCGGTGGAAAGCCGCATCAAATCGCAAGTGTTTGTCCTGCCCAGGGCTTTTGAGGACGATGAGTGCATGGCGGTGATCGAGCAGAGCCCCAACACGTCGGACACGCGGGCCAGGCCGCCCGCTCTCAGCCTGGTCACAGTGCAGATGGAGCCTGCCGTGGAGGACCTCCTGGAGGAAGACCTCCAGCCCGCTCTGGAGGACCAGCTCGTCACAGTGGAGACCTATCCTGACCCTCTCCTTGACACACAGGTCATAATCAGATCACATACATACATGCATACATACATACATACATACATACATACATACATACATACATACATACATACATACATACATACATAGTACATACATTTTTCACCAAGTGACGCGGTCGTACATCTGGCTTAAATGTGCTATAGAGAGGGGGGAGGGGTCAGATGACAGTAAAGTGACAATTTAAGGACGTTTGAGACCCTTTTAGTACCTAAAGAAAATTAAATGAAATGAAAAAGACCATAACTGCATCAAGAGAATAAAAATAAATCAAACTATACTAGAAAAACTAGTCAAACATTGGCCAAATTGTCAAATAATATAATAGAGGAAATTGTGAAAATATCCGATCTACAACCTTGTAGATCGGCTATTTTCACAATTTATCTGTGGAACTGAGTCAAACTAAATGTAATGCCTCAACTCCTACAATTCCAAGTGCTTGTCAGGGTGGGGATCCCCAGTTGAAATATGATTCTTTTGGGGGGTCGCAGCCCCAGATGTAATGTAATATACTCCACATCAGCACATCTGTTGCATAAGGTTCCTTATTCCTTAGTCGCGTCAAAATCCCCTTTAACCGTTCCAGATCGATCCTCCTCTGGAGGGGGAGGAAGGCCGCAGCCTGTCCCAGCCCAGCATCCAGCTGCAGTGCGTGGAGGACTGGGCCGGTAACGGTAACAGAGGGGACAACCACAGTCAATGTCAGGAGGAGGGCCTGCCACCACCTCCTCCGTCATCCCTGCCCTCCGGGTGCCCTTCACCCTCCCCGCCGCCGGCCCGCGAGGAGGGCCTGCGATCCTCGCTGACCCTACGGACCACCGAGTCCTGCGTGCCACCGATTCACCACAGCCTTAGCATCTCGCATGGCAGCCCGCCCCTCCTCCTCTCCCACCACGTCTCCGTGGGGCTCACCACTGTGGCGGTGGACGTCCATTTTTACCCGGCAGCCACGGGCGCAGTGGGCGTGTCGAGCAGCACGCATATTAACTCTGTTTCAAGCGCCACTTCGATGACGGGACCCCTGTTCACCTCCTCGCTGGCGAACAGTCAGGAGAATGAGCAGGCGACTCCCAGAATGCATCACAATAAGTAAATGGTGTGGTGGGGTGGGGGCATGGCACCACCTGGGAATACAATGTCCAAAACGTCCTTGTGTGGAACATTCTGTCCTCATCACTGAATGTTTTTCCAATTTAGTTTTCTTTATGGCCTGTTCCAGCCTTGGAAAATAACTACTGTAGCATATGGTGAATTTGTAATCATCTTAAGCAAAAAAGTACAAGAGCTCAGACTAACGTACGTTAAGGATAATACTGTGTATGCCTGTGTGGTCGTGTTAATGTATGCTTTGTAGCTCCAGTATGATAAGTTTTGCATCACTTAATGTGCTCATTATTTATGTTGCTCGTTACTTGATCATAATTATACTGTATGCGTTTAAGGTAACCTCTTATTTTCTACTTCTTGTTCAATTACATTTTAAATGATAAAGATGGCTAAGAAACAGTGCTGTGTAAACTTACTGCACTCATGGGCTTACTTTGTTTACCGTAGAATCTTTCATTCCTGTTCATATCATGTAACAAGTTGTTTATTTAAGATGATTGACATGTATTGGTACGTATGTATAGCATTCTTCATCAAAACTGCCAAGGATAGAAACTGCACTTGTACAGTCAGGTATAGCATTCTTCATCAAAACTGCCAAGGATAGAAACTGCACTTGTACAGTCAAATATTGCAGTTTGTTACAAGTACATTATAGTAAATTGAGGTAATGTTTTTGCATCAAGCTAGTGACTGTTAATACCTCTATTGAAACCAAAGCACTTTGCAGTGGGGCTATATTTATCAAATTTAGACAACACAGGGATATGTATTGTATACTTAAAATGATTATATTCTAGGTCACTCGAGACACTTTTCTGTAAAAATGTGTGTATAAAATATTGTTGTTTGCATAATGTAATAGATAAATAACTATTTATTTGAAGGTACTCTAATACCATAAATAAGGGAGACCATATTACATATTGGTTGTGCTATTAGGCTACTTAGTGGATAAACTTACTGTAATTCTGTGATATTTGCCGAAAGCCTCCACTATTTCTCAAGATGACACAATTCTGTGTTCACAATGTGAATGGGAGAAATCATTATATAGGCTACAATTAATAAACACAGCCTTTATTAACACATTTTGACTTGAGATTTGTTTTTGCACAGATTATGGGGCAGAACAGATTTACTCTCTATAAAAACATAAATAAATGAATAAAAAAGTAAATGGAACAGTTATAAAATATGTTGACAATAAGGGAAGTCTAAACATTTTAATTTAAAGAATAATTAATTAATATTATATATTTCCTTTCCTGGCGACCTCCACTTTGAAAAACACTGGTCTAGGCTATAATGGGTTCAGTCTATAAACAAATACTGTAAATTACAATCTCTGACTTGATTTATTCAATTAATGTGTACAAAGAAGGCTGTTTAGTTGCCCAAACTAAATTCACAAAAATAAAGACATAGTATATATCGTAATAATTAATAATTTAGCATTGGGAATGGCTCATTATCATCATTAAGGTCTTTTCACACGGGGAGCGAATGAAGCACCTAGTAATTCATTTTCTTTTTAGCGGCGCGAGCGGATCCTGCTCTATACCTGACTTTGTCCGTGTTCACCGTCAACGTTGTGATTGGTCAGGTCCGTCAACAAAGTGATTGGTCAAGCTTCACGTGACACATGGCTATAAACACATTATAAACACATATCGATGACAAAATGTATCAAAGGCGGCGCTACCTTCACACAGGGTGTGATTTTTTTTTTTTAAACTTTGTTTATTGGGTTTTTCACAACAGGATTCATATGAATGCATATGATCAGGTGCATAGAAAGCTCCTTAGTGCAACCAATAAAATACAAAAGTTCAATAAACACATTGAATTATCACCCCAAAACATAAGAGACAGGTACAAATGAAAATACAAATATATACATACTAGAGTTAATATTTATTTTTAACTTGGTGGTCCGCGGACCCCCTGGTGGTCCGCCGACCCCCTGTGAGTGTTTGGACCCCCGGGGACCCCCCTGGAACATGGCGGACCCCTTCGGCGTTTTTTTTTTTTCATGCACGGTTTGCTTGTTTCTGTCGCTTGTTTTTGAAAACCTGGCATGAACGTGGCAACCCGACTGACATCACTGACGTATCCTTGGTATTTGTACTTCCGGGTTGCATAATGATGACATCACTGTCGAGTCCTTTGGTGTCATGAACCTAGGCTGGTTTGTTTACCAGATTTGCCAGCGTGCTATGGTGCTGTACTGTGGCCGTCGCCGTGTGTTTGTGTGTTTGGGGTGTGCATGGCACGTGAAGGACGGACATATTGTGATGGAGACATGAGTGAAGTGAAAGTAACGGCCTGGGTGGAACAAAGGAGGTACGTAAGAAGGGGGGGGGGGTTTAAGCGAAAGAGCTGAGTGTGTGTTGTTGTGGAGGAGATGGGCAGAGTTCAATGGCGGCCGCTCGTGTTGTTTCGGCTCTGTTCGGCTCAAGCCGTCGCCGTTCGGTGTGGGTGATGCGCACGCTAAACGGTACGACAGTGATTCACCTTCCGTTTTGTCCGAAATGTGGCGAGTGTAAGAAATTATGTGGCGACGTGGAAACTGTGGAGTGAGCAATGATAGGTGCCCTACACCACCCGTAAATTGTGAAAGTCCGACGTGGCTACTGTTTTCGCGACATGTCCTGTGGTGCCGTTGTGTTTACTCGATTACAGAGCTGTGGCTATAGCGTCAGCGGCGCGCGGAAGTAACTTGTCGTTTATATAATTAGATACAAAAGATATAAAGCAAACACAGACAGAACAAGACAAAAACAAGAACAAAACCAAAACAGAAACATCAGTCCAACAGTACATATCAATGTCACGTTATTCAAAAATCCGCTATACAGCACAACACCTCCGCCACAGCAAACCCATCATATCAATGATCCAACAGACCTCACACATCCGTATCTTTGATCAGAGACGGATTCAAGCTCCGGACAAATTGAAAGAATGGCCCCCATACCTTCCCAAACTTACTGGAGGAGCCATTTAATGAGAATCTTATCTTTTCCAGTTTCAGACAATACAAGATGTCTCTTATCCAATGAGTGTGAGAGGGGGAAGTTGAAACCAAAGCTCTATTGAAACCAAAGCACTTTGCAGTGGGGCTATATTTATCAAATTTAGACAACACAGGGATATGTATTGTATACTTAAAATGATTATATTCTAGGTCACTCGAGACACTTTTCTGTAAAAATGTGTGTATAAAATATTGTTGTTTGCATAATGTAATAGATAAATAACTATTTATTTGAAGGTACTCTAATACCATAAATAAGGGAGACCATATTACATATTGGTTGTGCTATTAGGCTACTTAGTGGATAAACTTACTGTAATTCTGTGATATTTGCCGAAAGCCTCCACTATTTCTCAAGATGACACAATTCTGTGTTCACAATGTGAATGGGAGAAATCATTATATAGGCTACAATTAATAAACACAGCCTTTATTAACACATTTTGACTTGAGATTTGTTTTTGCACAGATTATGGGGCAGAACAGATTTACTCTCTATAAAAACATAAATAAATGAATAAAAAAGTAAATGGAACAGTTATAAAATATGTTGACAATAAGGGAAGTCTAAACATTTTAATTTAAAGAATAATTAATTAATATTATATATTTCCTTTCCTGGCGACCTCCACTTTGAAAAACACTGGTCTAGGCTATAATGGGTTCAGTCTATAAACAAATACTGTAAATTACAATCTCTGACTTGATTTATTCAATTAATGTGTACAAAGAAGGCTGTTTAGTTGCCCAAACTAAATTCACAAAAATAAAGACATAGTATATATCGTAATAATTAATAATTTAGCATTGGGAATGGCTCATTATCATCATTAAGGTCTTTTCACACGGGGAGCGAATGAAGCACCTAGTAATTCATTTTCTTTTTAGCGGCGCGAGCGGATCCTGCTCTATACCTGACTTTGTCCGTGTTCACCGTCAACGTTGTGATTGGTCAGGTCCGTCAACAAAGTGATTGGTCAAGCTTCACGTGACACATGGCTATAAACACATTATAAACACATATCGATGACAAAATGTATCAAAGGCGGCGCTACCTTCACACAGGGTGTGATTTTTTTTTTTTAAACTTTGTTTATTGGGTTTTTCACAACAGGATTCATATGAATGCATATGATCAGGTGCATAGAAAGCTCCTTAGTGCAACCAATAAAATACAAAAGTTCAATAAACACATTGAATTATCACCCCAAAACATAAGAGACAGGTACAAATGAAAATACAAATATATACATACTAGAGTTAATATTTATTTTTAACTTGGTGGTCCGCGGACCCCCTGGTGGTCCGCCGACCCCCTGTGAGTGTTTGGACCCCCGGGGACCCCCCTGGAACATGGCGGACCCCTTCGGCGTTTTTTTTTTTTCATGCACGGTTTGCTTGTTTCTGTCGCTTGTTTTTGAAAACCTGGCATGAACGTGGCAACCCGACTGACATCACTGACGTATCCTTGGTATTTGTACTTCCGGGTTGCATAATGATGACATCACTGTCGAGTCCTTTGGTGTCATGAACCTAGGCTGGTTTGTTTACCAGATTTGCCAGCGTGCTATGGTGCTGTACTGTGGCCGTCGCCGTGTGTTTGTGTGTTTGGGGTGTGCATGGCACGTGAAGGACGGACATATTGTGATGGAGACATGAGTGAAGTGAAAGTAACGGCCTGGGTGGAACAAAGGAGGTACGTAAGAAGGGGGGGGGGGTTTAAGCGAAAGAGCTGAGTGTGTGTTGTTGTGGAGGAGATGGGCAGAGTTCAATGGCGGCCGCTCGTGTTGTTTCGGCTCTGTTCGGCTCAAGCCGTCGCCGTTCGGTGTGGGTGATGCGCACGCTAAACGGTACGACAGTGATTCACCTTCCGTTTTGTCCGAAATGTGGCGAGTGTAAGAAATTATGTGGCGACGTGGAAACTGTGGAGTGAGCAATGATAGGTGCCCTACACCACCCGTAAATTGTGAAAGTCCGACGTGGCTACTGTTTTCGCGACATGTCCTGTGGTGCCGTTGTGTTTACTCGATTACAGAGCTGTGGCTATAGCGTCAGCGGCGCGCGGAAGTAACTTGTCGTTTATATAATTAGATACAAAAGATATAAAGCAAACACAGACAGAACAAGACAAAAACAAGAACAAAACCAAAACAGAAACATCAGTCCAACAGTACATATCAATGTCACGTTATTCAAAAATCCGCTATACAGCACAACACCTCCGCCACAGCAAACCCATCATATCAATGATCCAACAGACCTCACACATCCGTATCTTTGATCAGAGACGGATTCAAGCTCCGGACAAATTGAAAGAATGGCCCCCATACCTTCCCAAACTTACTGGAGGAGCCATTTAATGAGAATCTTATCTTTTCCAGTTTCAGACAATACAAGATGTCTCTTATCCAATGAGTGTGAGAGGGGGAAGTAGGTGATTTCCAATTAATCAAAATGAGTCTCCTGGCCAATAGAGTGACAAAAGCCAAAACATCTTTCTCCATTTTAGAAAGCGAGGGCAGTGAGGGGAAAACCCCAAACAGCGCGCCTAAAGGAGTAGGCTCCACCCTTCTCCCCACTATCCCTGATATGGACTGAAAGACCTCTGTCCAATATGTGTGTATAGATGGGCAAAGCCAGAACATATGGATGAGGTCTGCTGGAGATTGTTGACACCTATCACAATCAGGAGATACAGTATCATAAATCCTTGACAACCGGGCCTTAGTATAATAGATACGGTGCAAAAGTTTACATTGAATGAGGGCATGTCTCGCGCAAACAGAGGACCCATGTACTCGCCGCAGAATTGCATCCCAAACCTCATCAGTTATTTCCTCCCCCAAGTCCCCCTCCCAACGAGCCTTTATAGAGTTCAGGTTTTCAGGCCGTAGACAATAGATCTCATCATAAATACATGAAATTGCACCCTTCAAAGTTGGTAGTGGAGTTAAAAAAGTGTCTAAAACAGAGTCATCAGGTATATTGGGAAATATGGGAAATGTTCTTTGAACAAAGCTACGGACCTGTAAATATCTGAAAAAATGCTGTCTAGAAATTGAATATTTATCCAGAAGTTGCTGGAAGGATGCAAAAACATTATCGACGTATAGTTGTTTAAAAGTACGAATGCCTGGGCCTGACCATATTGAAAAAGCACCGTCCACCAGAGAGGGATGAAAAACATGGTTAGCTACCACTGGGGCATGAATAGAGAAAGACTGAAGGCCAAAGTGGCGTCTAAATTGGAAAGATTTTTTAACAATAACGTTCTTAGTGTATGGAGAGGTAGAGGAAAGAATAGGGGAGTGTGCTAAAGCACTCAATGTGACGGGTCCGGACGAATTTGACTCCATGACCAACCACGTTGGGGGGGATCAAAGGCTTCATATTGAATCCAATATCTGAGAATTCTAATATTGGCAGACCAATAATAACACCTGAAATTAGTTAGAGCCATTCCTCCAAGAGATTTGGGTCTCTGCAAGTATTGTTTACGCAACCTCGGCACTTTCTTATCCCAGATAAACTCAGAGATCATGCCATCTAATTTACTGAAAAAGGTCTGGGGGAGAAAAAAGGGAATACATTGAAACAGATAAGAAAACCGAGGGAGAATATTCATCTTAACTGAGTTGATTCGTGCAACTAGGGATAGATTAAGTAAAGACCAGCGGTTGAAGTCTGCCTTGACTCTTGTCAGTAAGGGAGCAAAGTTTGTCTTATGGAGATCCTCATATTCCCGCGACTCCGCGAGACATGAATTCCAAGGTAAGTAAACCCATCCTGAGCAATTTTAAAGGGAAAATTATGAAGTGGGTAGTTCCTAGCCGCATTATTGATGGGAAATATTTCACTTTTGTTCAGGTTCAGTTTGTACCCTGATATTTCACCAAAAGATTTGAGAGTAGCCAGGGAGTAATTCATTTTCAATGAGAGACATGCGGGCCGGTAGAGAGGCGTGGGCAATCTGCCAGGTGAAGGGACAAGCTCGTCTCATGCACACACTCGTCGCCCGGCTGCTGAGTTGAAATGTGTTGAACTTTATTTTACACAATGCGTGAAAACGTATCTACGGCATTCCCATGAGGAGTGCACTGCGACCCCATGGATCCAGGCGAGTGCACAGGCACGGTGTCGTTCCCCGCAGGGTTCGATTTGCTGGGAGGGATTGACTGCTTTTGACATCATTGATTTGACATCGTTCATTTTTATGGCTGGTGGGGGATTATGTTTTATCCTTGCTTCTGGTCAAACTGAATTAAATACATGCATTTCCTTTGGCGAAATGTTGTTTGATCACAATTTAACAAATCAAAATGTTATCTTTATTTTTATATTTTATTTGTCGCACAAAGAATTACTGTACATAGCGTTTTTGTGGTTAAGAAAATGTAACCCGCTCGGTTTTTGTTTTCAAATCGAACCCTGGCTCCCCGTGTGAAAAGGCCTTTATAGTTCTGTGGATGGTTTTCTTGGCATCTCGTCCTCCGCGTTGGTTGGAATACTAAAGGCTACATAAGGACACCACTTGGTGTTGAGGCACACCAGACTCTTCAGTGTGGCTGAGTTGACTATATCAAAGCCTGTCTGTCCTCCAAAGGTGCTGGGCTTCCAGTATTCTGGGGAGCAGATGGGGTTTCCTAAAAGGCCCTTCAGGGAGAAAGGAGCACCCATCTCCACTATGCTCTCTCCTTGCATGGCACCAGGACGCGTTTTCTCCAGCAGGAGGCCCACGTAGAACTCCAGGGCATCTATGTCTCCGTAGAGTTCCTCCAACTCCTTGGCTATCTTCTTCTCTCCTGTTTGGAAAAGGCCACGACTTGAGTATTAAATCATGAAGACAACGTGAAATGGTAATCAGAGTCTCAGTTCGTACTTCCTACTTAAGACAAAAGGACAAAGAGAAGCATCGTGAGCTTGTAGGTCTACTCCTTCTATTTGGTGGAGAGAGAAAAAAAGAGGGGTTTAAGTGGTTAAAATGAAACCAAACAACTAGTTTGATTGTGATGAAACACATTCAGCCAGCTCAACAAGCAACATGTGATCATTCTGCCTAATAATGCTTTGTGCAAGAGGGTCATGCACAAATAAGCACTTAGTAATAAATAGCAAACCCTTAAAACATTTTGTATGTCACAGCGAGAGTCAGCTGATACTGAAGTAGTTAACCGTCACACGTGAGGGACGGGAGAGTTATCTGGTACCACTGAACAGGAAATTTAAATATGTCCTCATTCTTGCCGGGCAGGCGGTGATGTCTTCTAAAGAATGGTACAGTGTGTACAATAGGCCAATAAGGCTCACCTGTCAGGTCGGAGAAAGACGTGTATGGCTTGAGTTGGAACTTCTTCCTGTATTCGTTAAATGGCTGTAGACGCAGTGCTCTGGAGTCTTTGATGGCACCTTCTGCCACGTGGGTCACCACTGGGTGGAAGTTTTGACCGCCGCCAATCTGAGAGACACAGAACAACGAGCACATTTTATTCTGATGAAATATTCTTTGACTTTCTTGCTTATCATTATCAACGCAGGAAGCGCTTATCAACACAGGAAGCGGGGATACCCCACCTACCTAGATAAGCCTGTGGATCATCTGAGCACTCCGTAGAACTCCGTCTTTCAGTTTAGCATTTCTTCACTGTTAACAAGAATCACTGTTCAACTAACGACCAGCCCCTTCCGGTCCACCCTTCACAATAATAGTCTCCCCATTAGCTCCCAGTGCACCATATTTCACACTGGTCATATTAACTGGAAACAGTATTAACTTAACAAAGTCACTGTCTTTCAAAAAATAAAAATGCATTGCAACAATTTCTAAAAACAGCTTGTGACCGTAGAACATAAATAGTAAAGGAATAAGTCTTAGTCAAAAGTAAGTATCCTTTGTTACAGTCAATGTCCTTTCAATGTCCATCACTTTCGCGATGCGACGCGTTGTGAGCTTGTAGATCTGCTTTATATATATATATATATATATATATATATATATATATATATATATATATATATATATATATATATATATATATATATAGTTATATATATATATATATATATATAGTTATAGTTATATATATAGTTATATATATAGTTCTATCTATCTATCTATCTATCTATCTATCTCTATTCTGCTATATATATTTATTTATTTTAATCTTGAAGAAAATGTGGAATATTCTTTACATATTTTAGCACAAATCTTGTAAGGGCGTCCATGGCATAACATATTTTTAAATGGGTCTGCAGACAAATACATGTTAACTTGTGGGTCCTTGACATGAAAATGAGTGTGAACCACTGGTTTAAACATCAGGAAACAAGCCCAAATAAGCAACACCACTTAAAGCCCACTCCACACCAATGATTCACCATGCAACTCCTTGCAACATGCAACTCCTTGCAACATGCAGCTACTTGCAACCATTATCCCCAATGGCAGTTGCAAGGAGTTGCATTAGTGCGGTTGAGCTTAAAACTGTTTTGGGTATTTGCCAATGCCCATACCCTAGTTGGGGTTGGCGAAAGGGCCTTTCTGTGTGGAGTTTCTCCCCGTGTCTCCTAGGGCGGGTACCCTCACAAAAAACAGCCTCCCCCTGGTCAGCCGGGGCGCCTGATGGAGGGGAAAGGAACTGGTTGGAATACGTGTTCCTTCCACGTGCTACGTCCTACCGGGGAAACTCCCCCCTGTCAGGTGATAAGAAGCGGTCTGCTCACTCCTCATGCATTGAAGGAAGCATGAGCTCAGTTCGGGGCTCTCCCCAGGCTGGCAGCGCCCAGGATTACAGCTTAGGCAATAGGCACTGGGTGAAAAAATGGGTTACAAATATCGTGGGATAAAAACAAAACAACAACAATGTAAATGCCAACTTTTGCCAACAGACTGCCAGTTTGTTGTAGTCTGAAGTAGTCTGTTTGGTGGAGAGTCACCTTAAGGAGACTGGTTGGAGGGACTTGTGGGAGGAGACCAGGGCAGAGAGATGCTGAGTGAGAGGATGCGAGAGACGCAGGCCAAGCCTACTAGACTGAGAGATGCTGTTGCTTGTTGCTCTTCTGAAGATATGCATTCACCTTCCGAATGGACAATATATGATTTTCCTTAAACACACACACACACACACACACACACACACACACACACACACACACACACACACACACACACACACACACACACACACACACACACACACACACACACACACACACACACACACACACACACACACACACACACACACCTCATCCCTAACAGTAGCCGTATTTGAGCCATGCAGTACCTTGACACCACCACTAGTCACACCACATACTCTAACTGTAGATGGGATCAAGACAACCTACAGTACCTTTCCAGCGTGCTGTCGAGAGAAGCTGTCCACCAGCTTCTCCACCCCGTAGTGTGTGAGGACAGAGGTGTTGAAGAGGAACTGGGAGTAGGGGATGTCCGTGCCGTCTATGTGGAAGTGGTCGGGCATGAGCGGATGCCAGTGGTACAACTGGTTGAACTCAACGGCGATGCGGTTGCGGTACTGGAACTGGGACTTGAAGAGCAGGGTGGGGTCAAACTTTAGGTCCAGCAAGTAGCCGCTCAGGTGCTGTACGTAGTCCTCGATCACGATGCGGATGGTCTCCCCTACGCAGGCGGAACAAACAGCGGGGGAATTCTTTTTGTTGTTAAATTGTGATATTATCGGTGGTGGAAAAAGTACTCAAATGTTATACTTAGTAAAAGTATCAATACTGCATTGTAGAAATGCTCTGTTACAAATAAAAGTCTGGAATTCAAAATGTACTTAAGTAAAGGTACAAAAGTATTGTATCAAAATATATTTAAATAGCAGATCTACAAGCTCACAACGAGTCGCATTGTGAGCTTGTAGATCGGCTGTTTTCAAATAGCCTATGTATAAGATATGGCTAAAGTGGTTAATGTATGTTTTTATAATATAATAATGTATATCTGCAAAGCAGCTAGTAACTCAAGTTTCCAAATAATTGTAGTAGAGTAAAAGTACAATATTTGCCTCTGAGATGTAGTGGAGTATAAGTAAAAGTATTGCAAATTGGAAATTTGTACTTAAGTACATGTACTTAGTAGCTTTCCACCACGGATATTATCAAACATAAATATCAAACATATCAGACAGTCTTCATTACCCAAAAGGAAATGTATGTATTTAATTCAGTCTGACCAGAAGGCAGGGATAAACCGGTGCTAAAAATGTATTAGGAGATTGGGGATATCAAAAACATGGATTCATGGATTCCCCCATCCGCCCCAGCAAATTGAACCCTAAACATAGGGACAACAGTGTTTGGCCTGCATGTATTCGATGCCAGCGACCGACACTAACATAACCCTGGCAGTTCAAACTACGGACTAAACAGTAAAATGCTCAGTGTCACGGTCATATAAAGCTGTAATCTGTAACTTTCATATCCTACCCAAGTTTCGAACCTGGGTCCCAAAATGTGTTGAGCTACAACTTAGGGCACGTTTGGGATGGCAAGTTATTACGGGGCCAGAGCTCAGCTCTGGACCTGTTTTATTATTGGCATTATTCTGTCACTTCTTCTTCTTCTTCTGCCACTTTTCGCAGTTCTGGCTTAACCGTGCATACGCTTTTTACGAAACTCGGCCATATGGTAGATGCTTATGAAAAACTACCAAGAAATAATTCTCACACTCATTTGTCAAAGGGTGGTGCTATAGCACTCAATTGAAAGTGCCAACTTTGAACAGGTACAACTCATGCCCTGTTGACCTACAACCATGAAACTTCGATACACACATGCGTCTCTTCATGCCCGACAACTTTCGTGGTCTGACTTTTGACCTCTGACCTTTAGATCGCCCACAATTTTGAATTATATGAAAAACAGCCATTGGCTCATAACTTCTGCATTTTTTCACTTATGGAAAATCCGCCGCTTTTGTTTTGTCGGCAAAGGTCCTAAGTTCATGTGTAAAATGTTTCGTGCAGATTACTCAAAAATCCCAGGAGGAAATAGATTTTAACTATTGCAGTTTTATGAAAATTATTCATCTGCCCCTAACAAATACATGCAAGACTCACATTTCTTTGAAACATTTCCATCTCTCTCTCTCTCTCTCTCTCTCTCTCTCTCTCTCTCTAGTTTCCATGTCTCTCTCCCTCTCTCTCTCTCCAGTTTCCATTACTCTCTCTCTCTCTCTCCAGTTTCCATGTCTGTCTGTCTCTCTCTCTCTCTCTCTCTCACTGGCCCCGTATTATCGCTGCTTGCACCTATATTTTCCATTTGAGTTTCATGCAAATACCTCTTGCATGATGCATTAACACTGAGGATTTTTCTGTAAAGCCTCATTCACAATCATACCTTGTCACACAACGGTGTAGCTCGCCAATAGTTCATTTTCAAGTGAATTTGTGACGCTTGAAAATTGTGCTTGAATCTAACTTTTGTTAAGGTTAAAATGAAATGAGTCAGAGACTTTTTCTGCATCAATTCAGCTCCCATCTAATCGCATTTAAGTGATAATATTCCATCATAATCGCCCGAGTTACACAGCCTGGATTCTCCTCTGACGTCTGTGTGGTTCATTTATTTACACAGCTTGCTTCCCCCAGATGATCTCCACTGTGTAAACTGTGTCAGGGAATATTTCCCCCCGAACGTAAACTAAAAATCACACCCTGTGTGAAGGTAGCAGCGCCTTTGATACATTTTGTCATCGATATGTGTTTATAATGTGTTTATAGCCATGTGTCACGTGAAGCTTGACCAATCACTTTGTTGACGCACCTGACCAATCAGAACGTTGACGCACACGGACAAAGTCAGGTATAGAGCGGCTAGCGCCGCTAAAAATCACACCCTGTGTGAAGTGAGTGGTGCCTTTGATGAGCCCCGTATTGACCCCCGTATTGATGTAGTCATCAATTTTTGTGGACAGACATAGAAAACAGACTAGAAAATGTGCTCCGCCCGGGTCTCTCCACCTGATTCGGATGCTATCAATGCATAGAATGGGAGATTATCACGTTCTATCAGACCATTGAATGGGCGAAGTAGGCGACCTACTAGCTACCCCGCGATTTATTAGACCATTCATTGGGCGTAATCAGGAGCTACTGACCTACCGACGGAGATGACTTAGATACTTCAGTTTCGGTTTTGGTTTTGGTTGTTTCGGTTTCGGACCATGACGGAGGCGCGCAGTCTCAGGCGAGCTGGAGCCCCGCGACGGGCCACCGAAGGAGCTAAGGCGACTGAGTTGCCGTCCGGAGCGGTGCGACGCTCGCCTGTGCACTCAGCGCTGTTCGAGTTACGTACCGATACGGACAGAATCGTAAATATTGTTGTGGGGACTGCTCCGCCTCCATCGGTAGGTCAGCAGCTCCTGATTACGCCCAATGAATGGTCTGACAAATCGCGGGGTAGACGGTAGCTCGCCTACTTCGCCCATTCAATGGTCTGATAAAACGTGATAATCTCCCATTCAATGCATTGATAGCATTCGAAGCCGGTGGTCTCTCCGCCAGCAGACCCGTGCTATTTTAACCATAGGAAATCACTTACCCTATCTTTAACCATAGTTTTCTAGAAATGTTCTGATTCATAGATTAGAACATCTAAAGCTGTCCCCAGACCAGACCGATTTTGGGCCGATTCGGCGTCGGGAAGCGTCGTATATAGTCGGCCAGTCGGTTAGGGTCCGTCGGGGGTCAGTCGGGACCTTTTCGGCCGACCCAGGGCCGACCGGACATGTCCAGTCGGGCCAGCCGACTGGCCGACTGGAGTAGCCATGTGGCAGAGAAGTAGTGTCAACAACATGCAGCGAGGTCTGTAGGCGCCTTAAGGATTAGAACATGTTAGCTTGGCTAACATGTTCAATCAGCCAAGCTAACATGTCCAATGTTAGCTTGGCTGATGGCACTGATGTCACTTCGAAACATGTAAACAATGTTTCGAAGTGACACACCTATTTATAGGGCTCTATTTCGTCATGCGTCTCGCTAGCCAATCAAAGCACACCCTTTCAACATATTGTCACGTGTCACGTGATGCTTGACCAATGTTAGCTTGGTGGACACACGGACATACATACATACATATATACGGACACACAGACAAAGCCAGATATTGGAGTGGTGGCCTTCGGCACCACTCAAAAACAACTATGTCGGCCAGCCAGCCTCTCATCCCTCACCGATGATGACGAGTCTGGCGGTCTGGAAGAGCTGCTCGTCTGCCCAGGTGGGGTGCTCCCCCTTCAGGATGTCACACACTCTGTTGTGCTCTCTCAGCCACAGGGTGGCGTACATGGTGAGGCCCGGATGCATGCCAAACACCTCCTGACCGATGGCCATGCGTTGGGCTGCGGGCAGGCCGGCGGGGTAACTCATGTTCACGGGGGCCTCCGAGACGGTCGGGGGGTAAACCTCGCCGTCGATCACCTACATGAACGGAACAAGAAACGTTGACTTTATGGTGCGTTCGGAAATACAGCTCTGAGCGCACTGGCCAATACAAACTAATAGGCGAGTGTGCTCCGGTGCGCAATTTCCGAACGCACCCTATATGTAACATATGTACAGTATGTATGTATGTATGACTATATGTAACATTACGAGTCAGCGTTTCCCCATAGATCCTGTGTTATTTAATCCATTAAAACCGGGAATGCATCTGTGTAACCACTTAAACCATTATTTTATACTTTGGCTATTCAAAAATAGCTATGGCTATTCTTTTTTTTCCCGTTGGCCTTTTTATGAAAAACCACAGAGTCGTGCGAGAATACACGCTTGTGAGGGGTTTTTGTGACTCACATATAAGCAGCGCAGGAGTTGTGAAATTCCAAGTGATTCTTGGATGTATTTGTGAATTGCTGTCAAGCAGAGATGCTTTCAGATAGAAAGAAAGTCATATGTCCACACGGCAACAGCGGTGGAAAGTAACTAAGTACATTTACTTTAGTATTCTACTTTTTTGAGGTACTTTTACCTTACTTGAGTATGTCTTATTTTTTTATACAATTCTACTCCACTACATCTCTGAGGCATATATTGTAGTTTTTACTCCACTGCAATTATTTAAAAATTGTAGCTACTATTTAAAAATTGTAGCTACAAGTTACTTTGCAGGTTTTGACTATCAAGCCCTATTTTATACTTATCTATAAGCTCACGCAGTGAGCTTTAGATATTCTATTTTTTACATTATATTACTGGCCTGTTACTTGTAACATATGTTGTGTTCTTTTTTTTAAAAGTATACTTTTACTTTAAAAAAAAGTACTTCCACCACTGCATGGCGCCAATCTCAGAATCTTATCACAGCTTGACGCAGATCATAAAGAGAAGGCCCCATATACAGCCAGCTTCTTATGCCAGCTGTGGTGGATCATCTTCCACACCGCCATCTGAATCTCAGATATCCTTCTCAGAGCTCAATCTGAGCAAAGAAGTTTAAGATTAGACGACTTGCGGGAATCGCCCCCAAAAGTTGCACAAGGCGCTTCTGAATGTAATAAAACTCACTGTTTAAAAAGATGTATTTAAAATCACATGAGTCAGTTGTGGGGAAAAAAGGCCTGTACAGACGAATTGAAAGTTTCCCCATTTTAGACATTGCATTGCGTTGCAGTTTATAATGGAAGTGAATGTCTGTGATTTCATAGTCAGTCTAATGGTAGTAAATTGTACGTTACAGCTTGCATCAGTGACTGACTGACTTACTGACTGATTCTTTATTAATCCTTAATTCGTCTATTTGTTCGTTTTGTGCCATACAGTCATCAGGACACTAAAAACACACAAGCAATACAGCAATACATGGCACTTGAGTAACACATCAGCTACAACAAAACAAAGTACACATCCCTTATAGGCCATTGGTACTGGTCTGATAATCTGCAGTACCTGATATTTAAGCTTTCCATCCTTATGAAGCCTGAGGTTGAGCTGTCGGACAAGATTATCTCCATAGACGTGTCCAGCGTCCACCTGGGTCAGTCAGAGAAGCAGACGCTTGCTTAAAACTAATAATGAATCAGTTAGTTACACACATCAATAATTGTAATTATAAAAGCACCAGAACAAGTACTGACATCTAAAGCATGAGGCTGGTTATGTTTAGGCCTAAAGCCAGATTTCTTTATACTTGATTGCGCATCATGTCTTGCCCCCAAAATAGCCGCTCATAATTTGTCTTGAGCTTATAGAGGGGCTATTTTCTGTGTTAGCCACTGACGGGCAACTATGTTTAATTCGGGCGTTAGTTTTGATCAGATACTGTATACAGAGGTTGTCTAATTGAATTGAAGTGAATTATTCATCTCACCCCATGTCCCAGAGCCTTGGTAAAGCCCGGTCCCATTCGATTGTGGGTCTTGAAGAACTGGTGGATGAAATGCTGGGCAAAGAAGGCAAACATCAAGTTGGTCCCCTGTGGATCTGGCTTAAACTCTGTCCTTCGTAAAAAACGTTCAACCAGGTGCTTGGAGTCTGGGAGAGTGGTTTTCCCTGAAGAACAAAAAAAAAAGGTTATACAGTCTACTTGGTAGTATTGTGAACCCATAAATGTTGAGTAGCACAAAGTTTTATGTTAGAAATGTACAGTATGGGTCCCCAGCATTTAGAAACTGCTGTATGTTAACTTGCATATGTTGGGCAATTTGCATAATTAGTAAAATTAGCATAACCAATCACCTATATGGACAATATTGAAGGTTTTAAGGGTTGAGGATGCTGAATCCATTTCTGACATTTTCAGCATTGTAAATGGTTTCAGACAGAAGTTCACATAACCCCCGGTGGTTTTAGAGGATTGGACAGAGAACTTATGTATTTGAAATAACGTCAACTCAGTTATAAATTGTAGTAAAGTAACACACCAGGTCAGATTCTTACATTGTCACTTAGTAACACAGTAAGACTAGCCAGGCTCCAGCCCGTGAATCGCTAGCCATGCCCATTAAAAAAATATGTTCAGGCGATTCTGGTCTGGTGACGCTCTCATAGGAGGTCTCAGCCTCGGTTGAAAATCTGTTCGACGAATCGGGATCGGGATAATCCAGTATGAACCAATCGCCAAAGAGTCTTTGAAAAAAAAAGAAATTGGCCACGCCCCCATCTCAGCAATCGGCTGCATTGAGAGGGCTTTCAGACTGAATAATGGAGTGAAACGAAATGA
This sequence comes from Gymnoscopelus microlampas, assembly GCF_963454915.1. Classification (NCBI taxonomy): domain Eukaryota; kingdom Metazoa; phylum Chordata; class Actinopteri; order Myctophiformes; family Myctophidae; genus Gymnoscopelus; species Gymnoscopelus microlampas. Next base: position 14,335,061 of record NC_139941.1, read on the forward strand.
AAATTCAGGCTGAGTGTCAGGCTACAGTAAGACAGATTGACACTAACAAACTAAGTCAACCACATCCCATGAAGGGAGGAAACGTCACACACGTTCTATCACATCACGTCCCATGTTATCTGTTTTACCAGTGTTGAGTCACCTGACAATGACTTGTGTCCGCCATTGGTACAATTTCTATATACACACACCCCCCCCTAACTGCTCCCGGTGCCCAATGAGCAGGTTGGTACCAGGTATGGTTTCCTCTGCCATAGGTGTGTGTGAATGGGTGACTGTGAAATACATTGTAAAGCGCTTTGGAGAAAGGCGCTGTATACATACGATACCATTTACAATACATGAATGTACAAGTGCAGTTGTGAGTGTATTGTATGTAGATGCATGTATGTGCAAGACTTTCTTCATAAATGCTGACACCACAGAGGTGCTGGTGGTTTACATTCAAGGAAGTCAGACACTTACTCTCTCTCTCACACACACACACACACACACACACACACACACACACACACACACACACACACACACACACACACACACACACACACACACACACACACACACACACACACACACTCTGACACCACACACACACACACACACACCAAAAGAGAAGTGTGATGTGTGTAGAAAACAAGGTAACCCAACAAGAAGCTCAAACCAACACCCATCACTAACCAATCAGCCAAACATCCAGCTTGTTAACCAGAGAAGCAGCCAGTCAGTCAGGCAGTTAGTCAGTCACCCAACCCAACCAACCAGCTATTTAACCAGACAGCCAATCACCTCAATCATACAGTTATTTAACCAGATAGTTTGTCTTTTGAGTTTACTCAAACAAACTCCTACCATGATATTTGAACAAATTCAACGACCCCAGGAGATGCTTTAGAAGTAGGCTAGATAGATATTTCACCAATGACATTGACCTTCCTTGATTCTGAAAAGCACATCCATGTATCTATCTAACTATATAAATGGCGACCAACTTCCGCACCCTCGGTGTCCACACCCCACAGCTCTGTTATCGACTAAACAACGCACCGCCAGACCACATCTCGCCAACTGAGTCGCCACGGCGGCCGCGCTGAATTTACGCCTCGCGTAGGGGACATCTCACTGCTGACTACACCTTTTCCACCGCGCAACATAATTAATTCTACTCACCAAATGTCGGACAAAACGGAAGGGGAGCCAGCTTCGTACCGTTTACCGTGCGCACGACCTCATCACCACAACAGCACGCAGCCGCTGCGGGGGTTTTTTCCTTTTTTTCCAAACTTTTTTTTTGGTCACCATTTTCTCCAGGCACCATTTCTGGTGTAACGTCGGGTGTTTCTTTTCACCAGCCAATCACCTTTCACGTTGCCACGTCCGTTGCCACGTCGCGCTGACGTACGCTAAACAAGCGCTGCCGTGCGCACAATGCAAACGAGCCCAAAGGCGCGCCAAAATAAGCCGACCATTGCTTAGACACAAAGTCAGACCTGGCAACGCAGCCTACGCCAATCATGTGTGAGAGATCTACAAGCTATGGGGCAGAGACGCCACCGTATCTTAGCAACAACTACAGCGCTCACTCTCATTGGTCGTGTCACGCTAAGACCAGTCTCCAGACAATGGCATCGCAGACAGCTTGCTGTTACTGCTGTAGCCATCACAGGCAGTTGCAGCACGACGGACAGGGCGCTGTGATAGCTGCCATGTCGCTAACGCTAACCTGGTTGTCATGCCTGCAGCGGCTGTGCAATCACTTTGTCAACAATGCACGTTCGTGTGGTGAATGTCTATATTGCTGCTCAGTTCGTCCATTGTACATGGTGTATGTTTGTGTGTGTCTTCTGGAGAACTATGTAGCTCCACAGCAACTACAGTAACTAACGTAATGGCAGGACCGCCCCGTGCAACGCATGTTAGGCTGCATTATGGTCATGTAGTAATTTCAGATAATTTCGCTCCGATTAGAGCAGTGTTTATCAACCCTTTCACGCCGCCCCCCCCCCCCCCCCCCAAATACACGTACTTGATCTGGGACCCCCCCATTCTGTTTGACTCCGTTCCACAAGTAAATATTGTGAAAATAGCCGATCTACAAGCTCGAAACGCCTCACGTTGACAGGCTTTGTAAGCTTGGAGATCGGCTATTTTCTACATGATTGCCTCTTTCTTACATTCTTTGCCAATGTGCCCCATGTTTTCATAGCATAGTTTATTGACTACTTCTGTTGCAGAAATGACCATTTCCTTTACTTTCGTTTTTTTATTGTCTCCGCCAGGCCGAAAGGCATGGCGCAAGACTATGTTTCACCCCCTGTCCGTCCGTCTGTGATAGCTAATCTCTCACATCGTTGACTTGATCGCAGCAAAATAACAGCCCGATGTGGAGAGTCAGTGAGAGCTGGATAAACGACGTAAAATGTGTCAAAAGGAGTCTGTACGGCTGTCGATAAATGAACACATGACGTCGGTGGGAGAGGAGATATTGTGTCTTTTGGACAAACAGCAGCGTGGTGCTGATGTTTGTTTTGGGTACTCAACATTTCATTCTCGAGAGTTAAATTAACACTATTTTACAGTAGACTATTAGCCACATGTGACAGGATATTCCGGTTTCATGTGCTTAAGTGGTGTGTTACAGGCTAAACCTTCCCACGCAGACTAGCACCTTTAGTTCCCATGGGTGTAGGGCAGTCCTCTGGCACAGGGGGAAGGATCCGGGTGTAGTAGTTGGCGTACGACTCCCAACTGAGGTAGCCATATTTGGAGTTGTACGTCGGGGGGCTTGGAATGAGGTTGGATCTGACTTTGGGAAGAAGAAGACAACGTCAAATCAATTAATGTATTGATTACACAGTACCAGCATCCCGGGCAAATAAATATGCCATCAATAGTTTGTGCGAGTAGCTTACACTCGGTTAAATTAATAGCTTCAGTACTGCACACATGCACGCCACACATGTCTGTCCGTCCGTGTGTGTGTGCGTGTGCGTGTGTGTGTGCGTGTGCGTGTGCGCGTGCGCGTGTGTGTGTGTGCATATTATCTCTGCATTGATCAAGATGTATCGGTCAGATTTCACAGGTTCCATTCCAATTGGCTATGACTGCCTTCTAAACTGGATACGGGTAGATTTTGTTCTGGATTTAGGAGTTTATGGTCCCACCCTGATGTAATGTTCACCTGTTTTTATCTTAAATATAAAATATATCCTTGACTTTGGGGATCTTATCCGGTGTGGACTGGCTGTGTTTGGGGACTGGGAAGGAGGGAGTTCATTCTTTACGTTACACTTTAGTGACCCCTAGGCTGGGTCGTACAAGTTGGATCTTCCGAAAAGGCTTTAGAGTCATTTCCAATCTTGTTTTCATTGTACAGCATAGGTTCATAGGTTCGGAATTTGTAGTGCGCCCCCTCATCCAGTTATTACAGTGGCCCGGGGCGCAGCGGCATTTGTGCTGCAGACCACTAACCTGTGTAAACTATTGTCATGAGCTTGTCTCGCAGGAAGCTGTTGTTGATGAGACTCCAGAGCCAGTGGAAATGTGTGAGGATGTAGTTGACCGTATCTGGGCTGGGCTTCAGCAGGAGGTGAACCCTGGTCCAGAACTCGGCTACAGACACACAGTGTGAACAATTCATCTTATGTTATTAAAAAGGAAAACTCTTGACATAACAAGCTTTAATGAACGGCTAGCGTCCCTATTCTGGGGGGCGAACATTCAGGCGAATTACTGATCTACAAGCTCACAACGTGTCATGAGCTTGTAGATCGGCTATTTTCAGCAAATAGATTTGGTGTAGAGGGAAAAAGGACGGGGCCTACTATAGACCCCGGGGAAACTCTGGTGGGTCAACTACAGAGTTTAAGTGGTTAAGATGTAAGACCCTGGATGTAGAAAGTTAAGACCCAAGAACAACGTTGTCGATGGCCAGGCGACAGCCCCCTTATCTGCCCGTTGGCATGTATTTCCTTTTGTTTCTTTTTTGGGCAGTATTTAAAATGTGTCCCCTTATCTGTAGCTACCAAAAAAGCCTCCAGTTGCACTTTGACCCAACGGATAAAGAGAAACAACTGGTAGTACTAAATTATAAACCTTGAGCTTTAATATAAACCTTAATTTTAAGAGACGGTAACCTAACATTTTGAAATATTCACCCTCAAAAGAGGAAACAATGCTGCTTGTAACAAACTTGAAGTTCATAGCACAACAAAAGCATTATAACTTGAACAAGCTAAGGTGTAAGAGGAACCCCAAGACTAGTACTTTATTTCCCTCTTACATGTCTCATACTTCCAAGGAAATGTGTCATAGCAGTTACGTGGGTGCTGAATTATTGCTTGTTTATAGCCCTGGGTAAAATATACTTCAACTCCAATTTAACTGTGAGTAATGATATGGTCATTTGGCTTTTGGAAAGGGCACGTGCAGTATTACTGTAAGTCTGTTTTTTTGGGTTTTTTTTTCCTTGCTTTTGCAGAGCTTCTCCAACCTGCTTTTTGTTTGATATGAATGAACAGATATGAATTTCCCACAAATAATTGCATGGACCCATGCTTAGAGCCATTAATATGAATGAGAATGAGGGGTCAGAAACACTACAGGTCACGTGACTCATGTATCGCGTGTGCTTCATTGACACCCATTATGTGAATTCCATTTTTGGAACTGTACAGTAGTGTGTCAAACTATTGGTTGTCCGATGGCAAGCATTACTTCTGCATTCTTCTTATTCTTGTTGATATCGCTGAGCACACCAAAACAAATTCCAATCCAAATCAACTGTAAACTGGCTTTGACAAGAGATTATTGAATGTTGAATATTATATGAATATTCCTTGTTTAAATCAATGGTTCTTAAAGTGGGGTCAAGGGACCCCCAGGGGTCCTTGAGGGGGTTCCAGGGGTTCCCTAGCTAATAGCTAGTAACAAAATTGACCCTGAGTGTATCCTTATGTTTTGGTTCCATATTTACACTCTCTGAGCTATGGGGGTCCGTGGTATAATGTATACCAAACTGGGGGTCCTTGAAATCAATATGTTTGAGAACCACTGTTTTAAACGATCTGCCATAGCTGTAAAACCATTGACAGGATGGAGTGAACAAAGATGATGCATCACTTTCTATCTCAATGGCTGTGCTTAGTGCTGTCGTGAACTGGTGGTTAGAAGCTGGGTTATGTAAAAAGGTCAGCTCCCTGGTAGCTGGCGAGGCTCATCTGTGTCAGACAGGACAAAGAAACATTCGTTCAATGGCACTTCTCTCTCATCGTTAGACAAGACACAAAACATTTATACTGGAGGATGTCCCATTGGCAGGGTCATACTGCAGCTGGATGAAATGGCATAGGCCTTCAACCACAAACTGATTATTGCTTTGTCACTGTGCATTCCGCCCCCCCCCCCCCCCCTCTCTCTCTCTCTTATTTTTTTTCCTTTTTTATCATCTAGAACATGGTCCTTGTTTTAACCACATGAACTTGGGTGCACGCACAGTCCCTGTAGAGTGTAGACAAAGGAGGAACGTCTGCCCAAAATGTTTCAAATCGCTATCATGTAACAGGCCAATGTGCTCTACACTACAACCTCACAACTGGTCACACCAGTCATGACATGTTTTAATGGTAAAGGTTTATCATTAAAGAGAACAGTTAAATGGAAAGAAACATTATTTGGTTTAACTTACGGTCAGTGCAATTATCCCCATAGAAGCCAGTGCGGGTGCAGTCACATTCATAGCGGTCAGTGCCAAATCTCACACACACGCCAGAGTTCTGGCATGGGTAGTGGCAGCATGGGTTTGCTGGGAACAGAGGGAGAGGCAGTCTCGTTTCAAACCCAGTATGCTATTGTCATACGATAGGTGGAGCTATAAAGTGTTTGATATTATGTGAGCTGGACCTCCTGGCTAACAGAACTATACCTTTTGTCCTTTTGCCATGTTAAATAAGAACACTGGGAAACAAGAACATGGCAAGCTGAGAAATGTTTTTGAATGTGTGTGTAAGAAGAAAGCTTGTCTTTATGTTGGGTAGAACTAGAAATACAGTAGAACAGTTGTTCCCAATATATTTATCAGGGACCACTTGAAAATCTTGGAAGCGTACGCGGTCCACCCATCTGGCCACTTTCTCAGAGCATGTCAATCAATCGTGTTCCGGCTTGGATCAAAAGAACCAACATAGCATACTTTAAGTTCCTATTTATTGGTATCACAATGACTGATGATGATGCAATTTTCAAGTTTTTAAACAAAACATACCATGGCATTATTTGAGATTACATTTTATATTATTGGGGCCAGGGACCCCATACAACATTTGTGTTGTATAGAGTTAATATATATAAAGTGGTCAAACAGATTTTGATCCTATATTAACAGCTGAGGACCTTCTGGAACACCCAAAAGGACCGCTGGGGGTCCCTGGACACCACTTTGAGAGCCAGTGTCCTAGAACAACCCTCAACATCTGTCAGCCTGGTGTCATGATGGTTTCCTGTTCCTCAGAAAGTACTCGTACAAGTCCTTTCACATAGTCATACTGCCCCCAAAGAGCAAAGACCTTATTTTCAACTCTATGGTGAAGGCGGGTTCAGAATCAGATAACTCACCACTGAAGCCACTTTCACCAACAGAAGATGACACTTGTAGCAGCAGCAAGAGGGACACAAATACCCAAATGGACATGACGCAAAAATCTGGAGGAAACAACATTGGATTCATATTTTTCCATTTAAAACATACTTCAGAAAAGTACAAATACTAGGCCTAATTTCACAAATACAGTTCAGTTGGCTGATAATGAAGATACTTATCACATACAGTGGTGTAAAAAGTACTCAAGTTTTACTCAAGTAAAAGTATCAATACTGCAATGTAGAAATACAGTAAAAGTCCGGTAATCAAAATTGACTTGAGTAAAAGTACAAAAGTATACTTAAATACTTAAAGTACCTAAAAGTAAAAGTACTCATTATGCAGAATGTCCCATTTCACAAGTTTTCAAAGACAACTTTTGAAAATAGCAGATCTACAAGCTCACAATGCATCGCATTATGACGCATTTTGAGCTTGTAGATCTGCTATTTTCAAATGGCCAAAATGTATACAGAGCATAATAATCCAAATCTACAAAGTAACTAATAACTAAAGTTTTCAAATAATTTAGTGGAGAAAAAGTATAATATTTGCCTCTGAGATGTGGAGATGTTAGAAGTAAAAGTACTGACAATTAGAAATACTCCAGTAAAGTAAAAAATCCTCCAAAGTGTACTTAAGTAAAGACTAGTACTTGAGTGAATGTACTTAGTTACTTTACACCTCTGCTAAACTGCAAGAGATCACTAAAGTCTTCACTCACCTGTCTTGATGTTCTCCAGCAGATCATATGTGGGTCGTGATGAACTTAAAGCAGACAGGTAAGGTGAAGTCACTGTCATCATCATTTCTTTTCCCCTGGATTCCTTGGGTCACGACGCATCTCCCCATATAGGCCACGCCCATTTGCGTCTGGATAGATTTTTTAATATAGATTTATTAGTGCATTCAATTTCCCCATCCACTTTAATGGGAATTGCAAAAAACTCCCATTCAAGTATTTCTTTCTCGGAAACCGTAACGGCTACAGTTACAACACTTGGAGGGGAGGTTCATAGTTTATTGCAAAATTATTAAAAAAATAATCACACCAGTTGGCCACATCATGGCGCTATAACAGCCCACTTTACCTTTTGGCCTATAACTCTTGAACTGTAGGTTGTAGAATAAAAAAATATTTTCCCCTGGATTCCTTGGGTCATGACGCAAACACCCCATATAGGCCACGCCCATTTCCGTCTGGATAGATTTTCCGCCATTTTTAATTTTCTTCAAAACACACTTGTAGCTCCTTTTCCCACAGATTTTATCCAAATCTCACAAAAATCAGTACACATGACCTCTGGACCCCTGTGATAAACACCTCCAAGCGGAATTTTGATAGTCCATACCGTTCGTCCGTAATTGGCTTCCAAATTTAGTGGGAGGGGCCTGTTTTACAAAAAACGCTAAAAATCACGAACAGAGCGTCCGGTCCATCCCAAATTTGAATCACATGTCAATGGTGGTTCACTCAACAAATCCCCATAAGCATTTCCACTTTGATCCATAGGGGGCGCCACAAATGCGCAAAATGTAACTGGTTTGATGCAAAAACATGATTTTAGGGGGGATCAGTTCTCTCAAAAAGAAAAGCAAGTGATCTCAGGAGTGACATGACGATGTCATTGGCCCGCTACATTTGTGGGAGGGGCCTGTTTCTTTAGTGGGAGGGGCCTATTTCCTCAAATCAAAACGGCACGTGTCACGAACGCGGGATGCGATCGGCACCGAATTCGAATCGCACGTCGCGCGGCCTCCTACAGTATTCCTCCAGATGTATTCCTCGAGTCCCGGCGGCCGCGACCCGCGTCGGCGCAACCACAATTTTCAATTTCCTAGAATTGCGACGCGTCTAGTTAGTGTGGTTGCCCGAATGGGCAACCAGGCTATAGTACTTTCCGACTTTATTTATTCTAGACTTTATTTCATCGCGCTATTTTTCCCACAGTTGTTTTTTCCCCAATTTCGTGCCATATGTCAAAATGATTGGCTTCATCGGGCCTTCAGGGCTTGTACCTTGCTAAGAGATTGGTTGCATAGTATTATTGATATTGATTTATTAGTGCATTAAAGGAGAGATCCGGACATGTTAAGTGTTATCTTTGATGTGTCGCTAATCACTCACCAACATTGAAAGGGACGTTGAGTTATTTCAGAGATTCCCCTATTGTCCAGTCTGACGACCCCCTCCATTGGCATAATGGGAGGCGCGTGGAAGGCTGAAATTCGCCTAATATAACCGATGCAAAGTTAGTTTTTTCTCTACTCCTGTTCATTGTTGAGTGTCATGATACTCAAACATGCACTGAATGTCGCGAACGAGCCACCGTACGCTCAGAACGAGATGACGCAGGTTGCTTGTTTCTTCCATAGAACCTGGCGTCTATGGAAAAACAAGCAACCGTTACCTGCGTCATCTCGTTCTGCACGAATGGTCGCTCGTTCGCGACATTCAGTGCATGTTTGAGTATCATGAGACTCAACAATGAGCAGGAGTAGAGAAAAAACGAACTTTGCATCGGTTATATTAGGCGAATTTCCGCCTTCCACGTGTGTCACAGTCAGGGGTCATCACCATGGCAGCTTGTGATGGACATTTTCATTAATATTTCATTTTTGCCACGGACATGCATGCAAAATAATCGTCTTAACACAGTGGCCTAGCCCTAAATGTATCTAATGGACTCCTAATGTGTCATACTGTAGGGTCTATTCCAATGTGCTGCACATTTTAAAACAATGGTATGTCTGCATTAACTACTGAACGACCAACACATTCAATCCTAATTATTTTGGATAATAATAATTGAGTCTCATCAGTACAGACAGTGCTTAAACCTCAAAAGGGCCACTTTAGCTGCAAAGGTGAGTGGGTGCCTAATATTATATATACATCATATGGCTAATATAGAGATTGCTGGCTTTTCAAAAGACAGTGTTACTTGAGGACAGAAGGAGATCAAGTTCTACCAGCTAAACCACTTGGTTTGGTTTGGCAAAGTATGGTAGCTAGTGGATTCCATTAACGTGATCAGGTATTCTCTGTTGATGAGAAAGTTCAAGGCATGCACATCCGTAACAAAGGAAAAAGACACACCCTACAAGCTACACTTGATTTGTTTTTGATTTATTAGACATAATAATTACATGTTAAATGCTTCTCACAGAAACATCAAGGATAAAATGCCAATGGAACACTGGAACAAGGAAACTTGATGAGTGATTAATGAAGGGCATGCCATGATTTTAATTGATTGCAGTGTCACAATAGTTTAATGTGAAGGCACCTAACTTTGATCAGACGTGAGATAACTTTTGGTTGGAGGAGATCCTGACCTAGGCTGTGGATGGAGCGTTTCCATGGATTATGATTGTGGAGTGTTATTATAGTTGTCAATTATTGAAATCCCAAACATGGAATACTTTGACCATGCCATATTTAATGCCTGTCTCAGGACTGCCACCTGCCAGTATACAGTGGATAACTTCCCAGTCTCCAGGTTTTCGAAAGTATAGCTACCACTTTAAGGTGGTAGCTATACTTCATCAGGTGAACTTCACTTCACCTGATGAAGTCAGGCATTTCATCAGGTGAAGACAACGTCTTGTTGTCTTCACCTGATGCAATTGTGTGTACAGGTACCATGTAGGCCTACTAAAAATCTCCTGCAAGTCATGAAATGAGCATGTTACTTTACGAGTCACCAAAGTTATTCAAGGCATTTTTATATGTTTCTACATTATAATGAAGAAAATATATAGGCTATATCTAGATTTTTTCAAAATAAAAAATGTGCCACGGACATAGACATCTTGCCGTACACGGACATGTTTGTCCCTGTACGGACATGTTGATGACCCCTGGTCACAGTGTGTGTGAGAGAGAGAGACTAAAGTCTCTCACCCTCGAAATTTGGCAAAAGTGTCCGTTTTCAAGATGTTTTGGACACGCACACACACACACACACACACACACACACACGCACGCGCGCGCGCGCGCGTGCGTGTGTGTGTGTGTGTGTGTGTGTGTGTGTGTGTGTGTGTGTGTGTGTGTGTGTGTGTAACTTTAAAAGCAGTGATAAGGAACATGGGAAGAGGTCTACTGTAGGAGGAGATGAGTTTCAGTTTATACATACCACTTGCTGCTATGTTTTAAGCAGACTTAAATAATCTAACCTTGTAATTAATTGTCTGGTTCTGGTCTTATTTTGTTTATAAAGTGCATGCTATTCTTGTGTGACCCTCAACACAGGATTTGATCATTCCAGGCTCAAATTATTAGTATTGCCGCCACCACCAATAATCATGATATAAGAGCAGCTATCATACAAACAACGTTCACTGGAGCAGTGGAAGCTCTGTTTTGTTGTGGGTACTTGTGTTGTTGTGGAGCATTTCCTATAACAAAGTATAGATAGCCTACAGTAGTGTCATTGCTGTAACTTGCTATCTGGAATGGGATGCTGTTGCTGCAGGGTGACGTTCTATATAGTATAATGGATGTCTTATAGCCCCCCCACCCAAAATCACCACCAGCCGCTAGTGAACCTGCGTCATCTCGTTCTGCACGAATGGTCGCTCGTTCGCGACATTCAGTGCATGTTTGAGTATCATGAGACTCAACAATGAGCAGGAGTAGAGAAAAAACTAACTTTGCATCGGTTATATTAGGCGAATTGAGTGTTTGAAATGAGTGTTTATCCCTTTAGTTTACCTTCACAGAGGACAAATATTCCATGCAATAATCAACTCTGTGAGAAATGATGACAGATAAATGAGTGTAATTTATCACTTGTTTATGTGTTTTTACCAAAGGTGACTCATTGAGGTTCTATGAAAATTTAACTTTTGCCACCCACTTTTGAGATGAAGAAAAAGAAAAAACAAAGGTGACTCATTGAGGTGTTATAGAATTAGCCTGGAGGTATGAGTGCCTGTTTGTTTAGATGTACTGTGTCTGAACATGAATTAATTATTTATTTTTTTAGATTTACAGCTTTATCTCATCCATTCATCTGTTGTGCTCTCTCTCTCTCTCTCTCTCTCTCTCTCTTTCTCTCTCTCTGTCTGTCTCTCTCTCTCTCTCTCTCTCTCTCTCTCTCTCAGCTTGTCTCGTTCGTCCGTAATTGGCTTCCAAAGTTAGTGGGAGGGGCCTGTTTTACAAAGAATGCCAAAAATCACAAACGAAACGTCCAATCAATCCCAAATTTGAATCACATGTCGAGGGTGGTTTACTCAACGAATCCCCAAAAGCATTTCCACCTTGATCCATAGGAGGCGCCACAAATGCGCAAAATGTTTGATGCAAAAACATGATTTTTGGGGGGATCAGTTCTCTCAAAAAGAAAAGCAAGTGATCTCAGGAGTGACATGAGGATGTCATTGGCCCACTACATTTGTGGGAGGGGCCTGTTTCTTTAGTGGGAGGGGCATATTTCTTCAAATCAAAACGGCACGTGTCACGAACGCGGGATTCGATCGGCACCGAATTCAAATCGCACGTCGCACGGCCTCCGACGGTAATCCTCCCGGCGTATTCCTCACGTCCCAGTGGCCGCCTGTGACCGGCGTCGGCGCAACCACACTTTGCAATTCCCCAGAATTGCGACGCGTCTAGGTACTTTGTAGATTTGTATTATTATTACAAAACACACTAACCACTTCAGCAGCCATATAGCCTATATTTCGGCCCAAAAGATTTCTTTGAAAACTTGTGAATAATGAGTAGGCCTACCGGGACCGTACCTATGTTCCCCAGGTTCTATGTTCCCCAGGTTCTATGTTCCCCGCAAAAAAGGTTCTGTGGTCCCCACTTACCCAAAAAAGGTTCTATGTTCCCCGGGTTCTATGTTCCCCTTTTACCTTAAAAAAGGTTATATGTTCCCCGTTTACCCCAAAAAAGGTTCTATGTTCCCCATTAACAAAAAAAAGGTTCAATGTTCCCCGCTCACACAAAAATGCAGGAAACATACATTTTTAATTTCCAATTATTAATAACATCTCTGAACACACACAACAGAACATAATGGGGAGAAATAACTATCAGAAACTTGCCCGCCCTCTTTCCCCTGGCGGCCATCTTGGTGATATAGAGCACCTTGTAGCAACTCATAATGTAACTAGAAAAAGTGCTCCTCGGAGCACAAGTCTCCGCCAGGTCAGGTAGGTTATTATGGCCTCCTGGTGGCGCTATAATAGGCCAATGTGAAAAGGGTGCCATTTATTCCTAGGCCGTGCACGGCAATCGGACACTGCATGCATGATTTGAGGCGTTTTGTTCTAAAAGTGTGTTTTACTAAATTTGACCTGCTGGTGGCGCTATAACAGGCCACTGTTAAAAGGGTGGCATTTGTTCCTCAACATAGTGTGAATGTGCGTTCAAAGTTTCACCGCAATCGGACGCTGTGTTCATGATTTGCGGCATTTTGTTCAAAACGGGCCACTCCTGCAAACATTACATGTTAATGTTAGCCAATCAGGGTGGAATATGAAAAATCAAACAGATCCGTCGTGATCACATGACTATAGAGATCATGTGTACCGATTTGCGTGAAATTTGGATCAAATATGAAGGCTTAATATCAAAAAATGTGTTTTACATAAGTCCGCCTCCTGGTGGCGCTATAAAAGGCAAATGTGAAAAATGCAGGGCAAAGGTTTTTCCTTGGCCTCTAGAGAATGTGCATACAAAGTTTTACACTGATTGGTGCAGTTATAGGTAAAAACACAAATCGGCCTGTTACAGCGCCACCATGAGGCTGATTTGAACATTTTCAAATGGCATTTCTTCCTCGGCCTAATGGGAATGTGTGTGCAAAATTTCACAGAAATTGCATGCTGTGTTCATGATTTGAGGCATTTTGTTCGAAACGGAGTACTCCTGCAAACTTTGAAAGACATTTTTTGCCAATCAGGATGGAATATGAAAAATCTGAAATAAGCTGTTTCTTTTAATGACTATAGAGATAATGTGTACCGATTTGGGGGATTTTTGGCCAAAATCTGTAGGAGTACTGTTCAAAAATGTGTTTTGCACAAATCGGCCTCCTGATGGCGCTATAAAAGGCCAATGCGAAAAATCTGGAGCAGACGTTCGGCTTTGGCATCCAGGGAGTGTGTGTGCAGAGTTTCGCTGCGATCAAGCCAATGGTGCCAGAGATTAGCTGTCCACAAAATGACAGAATGACACACGGACGGACGGACGGACGGACGGACGGACGGACGGACGGACACACGGACGGACGGACAAGGGGTAAAACATACTCTCTCGCCATGCCTTTCGGCCTGGCGGAGACAATAACGGCGTAATAACAGTTCATAACATAAAATAAACTAAATGCCATGAAAGCTCATAATGTAATAAAATCATGAGCGATAGCGCAATAATGGGTTTTTGCATAATATAATAACGTAATAATTTGTTACATTTAGATTTTTTTTTAAATAATTGTTTTTGGCTTTATCTGCCTGTTATTAGATAGTATACAGTAGTCTGAGAGGAAATGGGGAGAGCGAGATGGAAGTGACAAGCAGAAAAGTCTGTCGGGACCGGGAGTCGAACCCACGACACGCTGTGCCCGGACCTCCACGCCAGCCGCCCAGGCCATAACTGCTCAAATTATTGAGAAAAGTGTTACATCTTATAATCAGTATCAGTATCATGGTCAGTGTCATGGTCAGCATCATGCTCAGTTTCATGGCAAGTGTCAGTATCATGTTAGTATCATGGTCAGTATCATGGTCAGTATCATGGCAGTATCATGTCAGTATCATGTCAGTATCATGTCAGTATCATGGTCAGTATCATGGTCAGTATCATGGTCAGTAACATGTCAGTATCATGGAAGTATCATGGTCAGTATCATGGTCATGCAGTAACATGTCTGTATCATGGTAGTATCATGGTCAGTATCATGGTCAGTATCATGGTCAGTATCATGGTAGTATCATGGTCAGTATCATGGTCAGTAACATGTCAGTATCATGGTCAGTATCATGGTCAGTATCATGGTCAGTAACATGTCAGTATCATGGTAGTATCATGGTCAGTATCATGGTCAGTATCATGGTCAGTATCATGGTAGTATCATGGTCAGTATCATGGTCAGTAACATGTCAGTATCATGGTCAGTATTATGGTCAGTATCATGGTCAGTAACATGTCAGTATCATGTCAGTATCATGGTCAGTATCATGGCAATATCATGACAGTACCAACTTTTTTAACATCATATAAACACCATAAAAGGCCTACACCAAAATGTAGGGGGAAAAAAAAACCTTGTCAGACAAGAGGAAATGCCTGTCAAAAAGGCAGGCAAGGGGGTTGGGGGATATAGACAATAAAAAAACATGCATCATTAACAACAACAACAACAACAACAACAACAACAACAACAGCAAAACAACACCAGAACTACACTAAAATTGAAGAAATTCCAGTAAAAAATGGAAGATATGCCTATCAAATTTGGCAATATCAAAAATGCACACAGTCTAGCGGCTAGATTTTGAGTCATTTCAAAGACGTTTTCAAAACATGATATTTTGACACTTTAAAAACGGAATAATTACAAATAACTAATGGGTATAAATACATGTATTTAATCCTTTTTAAATGTCTCACCATTTCCTGCATTTTTGGGTGAGCGGGGAACATAGAACCCTTTTTTGGTTGAGTGGGGAACATAGAACCTTTTTTAGAACCTTTTTTGGTTGAGTGGGGAACCTTTTTTTGGATGAGTGGGGAACATAGAACCCTTTTTTGGTTGAGCGGGGAACATAGAACCCGGGGAACATAGAACCTTTTTTGGGGTGGGGTGGGGAACATAGAACCTGGGGAACATAGAACCTGGGGAACATAGGGAGGACCCCCACTTTTATTTTACCTCTGGGGCAGAATCTGCCAATGCTTTGTCAATGAAAATGCGTGGATTCACGCAAGAGCAGACCTTGCGTTTATCCGCTCTACACGAAGAAGCATAAAACTGCTGGAGGCAGGAGCTGATTTTCCCCCTCTGTCCAATCGGGTGAGTCGAAGGCGGACCGTACCAAGACTCAGGAAGCAACATGGTGCTCTCAGTGGACCAACTGGTTGTAGCTGTTGCATCTCACCCAGTACTTTATGATTTGTGCACTTGGGGTTCGTACATCTACATACACATTCAGATTTAAAATATAAAGTGCTTACCCCATGCCCACGGATTTTACAATCATGTACGGGCCCTCATAAGTACCCGTATCTTCCGTATTGTTCAATAAAAAGTACCAACAGTGCAATACACCTCTTAACCGCTAGGGTCGCGAAGTTGAAAGCATACGGAGAAAATGACCACTGATTGGATTAAAATGCTTTTTATTGAACAATACGGAAGATACGGATACTTATGAGGGTCCGTACATGATTGTAACATCCGTGGCCATGGGGTAAGTACTTTATATTTTAAATCTGAATGTGTATGTAGATGTACGAACCCCAAGTGTGAAAGTGCACTGCAAAGACATTTTTTTTGTCTAGTGGCTAGTGTCTAGTGGCGGTGCGGGCTACCGGGACGGTCTTGAATGTGAGTGACAGGTGCGTCACAGCGTTTTTCTAGAATCCGCTGGCTGCAAAAAACTGTGGCCGCGCACAACCTGCGTTTAACAGCGGCCAGCCAACTTTTGGTGAGAGCGCGCCCTTACTCGATAAAAGTTTGAATTCCAGACTTTTACTTGTAACAGAGTATTTCTACATTGCATATTGATACTTTTACTTAAGTAAAACATTTGAGTACTTTTTTCTAGTTCTACAAGATAAAAAATATAAATAATTAAGAAATAAATAATTAATTAATTAAATAATTAACTTGCCGTTACAAATTAAAATCAATCATTTTGTAATTTGTGCAAAAAAAGGAAAAAAAAGAAACTCACAGGCCTGCATACAGAAACTTATCAAAATAGTGATTTAGTGTCACCTGCTGGCTGCAGTGAGAAACACAGGACGAGTGTCTCCAACAGAAACCACATAGAGAATTTGAAATGTAGCCTACTGTAAGTTAAGTTTATACCTTTGCCTCTCTGTTGAATATTGTAGTTCTCTCTCTCTCTCTCTCTCTCTCTCTCTCTCTCTCTCTCTCTCTCTCTCTCTCTCTCTCTCCTTCTCTCTCTCCCTCTCTCCCCCTCTCTCTCCCCCCTCTCTCTCTCTCTCTCTTTCTCTCTCTCTCTCTCACCCCCCCCCTCTCTCCCTCTCTCTCTCTCTCTCTCTCTCTCTCTCTCTCTCTCTCTCTCTCTCTCTCTCTTATTTTTTACTTTGTTATAAAATCTACAACATGTTGCTTAGAGAAAGTATAAAATAGGGCTTAATTGGTTAATGTAGCCTACCACATGTTAAATCTTCAAGGTAACTGAGTAAATGTACTTTAGTGGTGTTCTCTTGCACAAGAGGCCTGCAACTAGTCGTCACTTTCTCGTCACTTTTTCCTCATTGGCTGGCCTTAATAAAAGGCTCACAGGACTGGATCCTGGATCCTGGATCCAGGTTCACAGACTGTTAAATATGGTTTTATTTAACGATAGAACGCAAAAGTAGATTACTAAACATATGTATGACATAATGTGTTTATTCAGAAGGCTATGCCGGCCATGTTCGATAAAGAGTGTGTGTGTGTGTGTGTGTGTGTGTGTGTGTGTGTGTGTGTGTGTGTGTGTGTGTGTGTGTGTGTGTGTGTGTGTGTGTGTGTGTGTGTGTATGCACGTGTGCGTTCCCAGCCAGCTGAGAACTAAACATCATGCATGAGGAGGATAGAGACTGAGCGCAGGCTTCAGACTGGAGCCACTGAATGGGGTTCTTCCACAGCAACACAAAGACAAGCACTGGACGCCGTTGAGTAAGTATAATTATTCTGATATGTAAAAGGAATCGCCACTGACACAGTCAGGGAGGTGAGCGTGAAATCTGCATGTGGGTTCTCTCACTTTAATGTGACTATTTTAGTGAGTACACTGATTCATATACCTGCATGATGTGGTAGACCAGCTCTGAGCTGTCACATTTATTTCTCTTTCTGTATCTCCATCACATCATACATCATCACACAAACAAGCTGGACAAAGCATACACGCGTGTTTGAAGACTGTAATGTTTTAGTTGATGGTACGGTTTTAGGTGGTGGTGTTCTCCGTTGTGTTTGGGTGGAAGGGGAGGGGAGGCAATTAAAGCGGGGGGGCGGGGGGTGTAGGGGGGAGCAAATAGTTGTTGTTAGAAATCACGTTTTTGTTTAGCCGTAGACTCAATTCACATTTGAATTTAAATAAGACAACTATAATGATCGAGATCTATAATATGGTGATAAAACTGATTAGACAGTTAGTTGTCACTTATTTATACGTAGAGCTGAATTTGTAGCCTGAATGACTAGCATTTCCAGTTTTATATTCATGGAATTGCATTCAAATGACATTGATCACATATTGTTTTTGAAGATTCCTGTTCATAGCTAGTCTCATCGGTTATAGTTGATCAATTACTTATGAACATGGTGATTGAGTAAGACGGTCTAAATTACTGTCCTTAATGCCATGTTTGGTGATGTTTAAAAAATCTGCAAGAAGGTGCCTGCAAGTGTTTTTGACGGTTAGAAAACAAAGGCAATAATGACATGCTAAACTACTCACAGTGTGAATCACACAGGCTCATAGTATTATGTTAACACCACACAGTTTCTGGGCACTTCTTACAGATAAAGGAATCACAAAAATACTGCATCAAACACTTTTCCTGTATGCTGCTAAAGAGTTCTGCTTCTACCTCTGACAATATTTGTCATATAGATAAGTGCTGACACACACACACACACACACACACACACACACACACACACACACACACACACACACACACACACACACACACACACACACACATATATATATATATATATATATATATATATATATATATATATATATATATATATATATATATATATATACATATATACATATATATATATATATATATATATATATATATATATATATATATACATACACATATATATATATACATACACACACACACACAAACACACAGTATGTACAGTAGTTGGCCAAGGACCCCCATCTGAAAAGATTTTGTGCTAGTGTAACACCCATGATTTGAACCCTGGTCTCCCGCTTGGAGAGCCAACTTCTTAACCACTAGCCTAAAGGGGAATTTCCTGTGTCATGGGGATATATTAGGATTTTTTGTCATCAGGTAGAGGCTCTGAGCCACTACTGCTACACTCACCCCCCTTTTGACCTCCCCCACTGGGTCACGGTGACGGCACCATTCCGGCACCATAACAGCAGATTTGTGTTAAAACAAAACAAAACAAAAATTCACACACGTCGCATTGCGATGTGTTGTGAGCTTGTAGATTGGCTATTTTTGAATAGCCTAAGTATTCAATAGGGTTTACAGTAAGTGGTTATAGTTGTTCCTCATTTTGCTGGGGACCCCCTGGAACCCCACCCAAAGACATCTGGAGGTTCCCTAGACCGCACTTTGAGAACCACTGAGCTATATTATGATCCAAACCCTCACATGGCTGCTGCAATGTGAAGATCAATCTATAATTGGTACTGCATCCATACTGCATGTTTTTGGATTCCTTGAAACATGTCTCATCTTTCTCCCCACATGTTGTTTTTAACTATTTGATATATCACAGTGCCCATATGTGTTTATTTCAATATATGTCTCCTTTATTTTCTGCTAGCTCATCATAACCATGCTTATGACTTGAGCTCTATAAAGTGGCTGTCCCCATTCAAGAGACTAAAAGAGGTCGTGGCTGGAGCTGCGATCGCAGCGGAGCCACTGCATCACCACCAAAGTGGGAGAGAGAGAGAGAGACAGACAGACAGACGACGCAACAGTTAAGCAAACTAATCAACTCAATAGAATGTACAAAATAATAATAATCGACAATCGATTTTAATAGAAAATAATCAATTTTGGGGGGAACTTTTTTCTTTACATTATTTATATAAGAGATTGCTGATCTACAAACTCACAGCACGTTGCAAAGCGTCACGTTGAGAACTTGTAGATGAGCTATTTTTGATATTTTTGTGCAATACTGTTGTACGACAAAATATAAAATAGGACTTAAGTGGTGATTCAGACTAATTGATATAGTCGATTACAAAAAAATCAATCAAGAGTGATGATTGATATATAAAACATACAACACAGTGTCAAAGAAAACACGCTTCTCGATGATTCGATTAATAGAAAACTAATCAATAGAATTATCACTAAGAAAATGATGCTGATCAAAAAGTTAGTCAAGGCACACAAAGGATCTGCATCAAGGCTAGACGAGCAACAAATGATAAAGTGGGACAGCATCGGAGACCGGAGAACACATTGTCTTGATGTTTGATGTGTGTATGTATGCAGATGTTTCCTGATGCTTCTGTAGAAAAGTGGTTCTCAACCTTTTCAGGCTGCGACCCCCAACATAATCATATTTGAACTGGGGACCCCCCAACATAATCATATTTGAACTGGGGACCGTCCAACATAGTCATATTTGAACTGGGAACCCCCCACCCAGACAAGCACTTGGAATTGTAGGAGTTGAGGCATTACATTTAGTTTGACTATGTTCCACCCCCCCCCACCCCCCTGGGGGTCCCGACCCACAAGTTGAGAACCACTGCTGTAGAATAAGCTGTCTGGGGCTCTCCTCACACCTTGCATGGAGCTCTGCAGTGAGATGCACGGCTCTGTCTCCGTGAAAAGTGCATGTTGTCAAACTTACATGTGTGGCAAAAACCCCTGGTTTGTAAACCCCTCACACACATGACAGACAGACAGACAGACCCAAGGGTGCCCCAGTGTCTCATCTGGTAGAGCACATACCATTAAGGCTCAGTCCTTGCGCAGCAGGCCCATGTTAGAATCTGACCCGAGTCCCTTTGCTGCATCTCTCTCTCTCTCTCTCTCTCTCTCTCTCTCTCTCTCTCTCTCTCTCTCTCTCTCTCTCTCTCTCTCTCTCTCTCTCTCTCTCTCTCTCTCTCTCTCTCTCTCTCTCTCTCTCTCTCTCTCTCTCTCTCTCTCTCTCTCTCTCTCTCTCTCTCTCTCTCTCTCTCTCTCTCTCTCTCTCTCTCCCTCTCTCTGTGTTTTGTACAAGGTTTCCATTCGAGAGTGACGATATGGAATCCGGTGATGATGACTTTCACCATGTTTAGATCTTGTGTGTTTACAGGTTTGGAGTCTGTTTTCTTTAGTCCCCGCGCCCAGACGGTCATGGAGGGAGAGAGCGTGTTCCTCCAGTGTGTGTCAGGGGACAGCTCACCTCCGGCACACATCACCTGGCTCAAAGGCCGAACACTCGTCAATACAGGCCGACAGATTCAGGTGAGGTCAGAGTTTTGCAGTGAAGCTTAGTTTATCTGATCCAGGGTGTTCAACAGGTGGTCCGGGATCCCTAGGGGGTCCTCAGAGTTACTAGAGGACATTTACATTAACCACTTGAACCCTATAGCATCCTTATTCTGAGGAGAACTTTAGCCAGATCTACAAGCTAACGCCTCACAGTGCGAGGCGTTGTGAGCTTGTAGAGCAGCTATTTTCGTCAAAGTGGTTTGGTAGAAGGAAAAAAAGAGCAGACCAAGTACAGAGTGAAAGGTCAAGTTTACTAAGTAATGTATTGACAGTTTAAGTGGTTAAATGTCTAAGTTTACACATGAACATGAATCCAACATGATAGTGCTGTCAAACAAGTCTATGTGCTGTCAAAGAAATCTATGAAAAAGTTTAATCTGCAACATAAGTTTAAATAATAAGTAGTGGGGGGTCCATGCTTCATATCTCTCTCAGCTAAGGGGTCCTTGGCCTGAAAAACGTTGAAGACCCCTGATCTGATCAGTAAGTAGCCTTTGAGCCATGTGGTCCGTAGGTCAGGATTGAGCTAGTACACCATGATGCTATGTCACAGGGACTTCCCCCCAGTCCAAAACTTGATGCTGAGTGCCAAGCAGGCAGGCATTGGGTGCCATTTTTATATGACTTGGCTGGGGATTGAACCCACAGCCTTCCAATCTTAGGTCAGACATTCTAACCACAAAACCACTGGTAATTTGAATGGTAATTACGCTGTAAAAGTCTGAGTGTCCAATTAAATTAAAGTTGTAATCCGGAATTTGAATGAATAAAACTTTATTTTAACCAATCTGTATGGTATAGAATTTGAATTCAATACAACTAGTATACCTGCTGCTGGTCATCCCCACTCTTCCATCGGTAAACATCTACTGGTTGACAAGTAGTACTGCCTGAAGCTCATAAGCACAATATATCCTCTGGTCAGGCAGGGACTGCTTCTTAGCTGAGGAATACAAATTAGAGTTGTCGCGGAGACCCGAATTTGAATTGTGGGTATGACATATAGTATATATATATATATATATATATATATATATATATATATTTATATATATTTCAAAATATTTGTTCCAGGGACCCCCAGAAGCAAAGATTTGAGTTACAAATGTTCACTTTAAAAAACTTCAAAGATTTGCACAAATGTTCACGATTTTTCAAAAATAGCAGATCTAGAAGCTCATATGAGCTTGTATATCTGCTATTTTTGAAGAGCCAAAGCAATCTTAAAATGACACAAATGCGTTCTCGGTCTTAATGGGTTAACACAAGGATTTTACTTTGTCTGGGAATCTCCCATGCTGGAAATGTAATGCAAAAGCACGTTACAGTATAGCCTACAGTACTGGAGCTTGTACGATGGATAGACGTGCATACTGTATGTTATGCCTCAAGTCGGTCTTGGTTTGTCTGCTCAGGGTCAGTATGGAGGCGGTGCCCAGAAGAAGACCTCAGGTACTCTCCGCCTGTCTAATGTCACACTGAAGGACGAGGGAACATATAGTTGTGTCACTCTCAACCCTTTGCTGAACATCAGTCAGGAGAGCCAAGCAGCCAGGTTAACTGTTCAGGGTGAGTCAACAATGCACAGTATTTTGTCTCTTGTCTATGCCCAACTACTATTCGTATCTGAGCTGTCCCTTCATCAGTAAACATAACTTTCCCTTAAGTCACATTCATTGCACTAAGCTGATGATTTGGACTGCAGTGCATACTGTAGTTTCAGTGGTGTAAAGTAACTAGTACATTTACTCAAGTACTGTAATTAAGTACACTTTTGAGGACTTTTTTACTTCACTGGAGTATTTTTACTGTACTTTTACTCGACCACAATTATTTGAAAACCTTAGTTACTTTGTAGATTTGATTATTATTATAAAACATACTGTAACCACTTCAGCCCTATATACATTTCGGCAATTTGAAAATAGCCGATCTATAAGATAACAATGCGCCGCGATGCAGCGCATTGTGAGCTTGTAGATCTGCTATTTTCAAAAGATTTCTATACATTTTATACATTTGACATTCTGCATAATGAGTACTTTCTGCTTTTGGTACTTTAAGTACATTTTGATACCAATACTTGTGTACATTTACTCAAGTAAATTGGTATATTTCTACATTGCAGTATTGATACTTTCACTGAAATGAGAGTACTTTTTCCACAACTGTGTAGTTTTAAGCTGTACAAAGTGGAGTATTGAGTCTCATCAGGGGTGTTTCCGCGGCTCCTCTCTCAGTAGCCCCTAGAAGGCTGCAGATCATGCAGGGGCCAGAGAACATCACCGTTGCTTTGGGAACGGACGCTTCCATGTGCTGCACTGTTCGCGGCTTCCCCGCTCCCATGGTGCACTGGTTCAAAGACGGCGCTCCGCTGACCAACGGTTCCAGCTCCTTCCAGGACAACAGGCAACTGCTTGTGTTCAGGTCCAATTTTGGCTAAGAAATATGATATTCATACACAAGAGGTCAGCCTGAGCTAAAATTCAGCCTCGCACTCTTGAGGTAACTGTTTTGGCCATTATTCCAGTCAGGCACAAATAAGAGTGTGTTCTAACTTTGGCTTTGTTCCCCAGGAATGTGTCTGAGAAGGATGAAGGCTCCTACCACTGCACGGCGTCCAATCAGAGAGAGACGCTCCGCTCTGAGACTGCCTTCCTACTCTCTGCTGGTACTGCAGGCTGTGTGTCTACCAAATCGTCTACCAAATATGTTTCAAACACCCACAGTTGAAAACATTGCAACTGGGCGCCCAGAAAAAAGCGCCACATGTGAACGCACCACCGCAAAATAGACATTCAGCATGTCGTCTGCTGGCATCTCCAGAGCAGCTTAAATACGTGGTGCCCCCATTGAAAACAATTCAAAACATACTGCGCTCAGGAAAACATGAGTCAGTCAGTTAACAAGGCCCCTAAGCGTCTATAAGCCTCACTAGTGGCCTCTAGAGGTTATTCCATTCCCATTTGATTTTGAGATACCCTCTGTGTGGTTGCAAATTTTGGCCTAAGGGTGACGCTAGAGGAATGGCTGACTGAAATTGGCTTTTTAGCCTAAGAATTCCATATAATCATCATATTTGATATTTTCATAAGAAGCTCTGGTGTCCTTGGTGTCCTTCGTGTGTCCTGTCAGTGTTTTGCATATCTGTGGCGAATAAAATCTCTGTGGTTTTACTGCACAATTTTCCCATACAGAGGTTAACTTTCTCACTCTGATGCAACATGCTGGACTCTCCTACTCTTTCCAGTGATGGGTTGGAGTTTCGCCCAGCAGCCCTCCAACCTGACTGTGAAGAGTGGAGAAAAAGCTACCCTGGTCTGCAGGCCTCCTCTCAGCAGGCCCACAGCTCATGTCTCCTGGTTCAGAAACAGCCAGCCGCTCGCTCCCAAAGATCACATTACTGTCCAGCCCAGTGGAGACCTCCTCTTCTACAGGTGCGTTTGTTGGTGTACACTAGGTGATTGTCAATGGTGTGTGCACAAACCTGTCATGACTTGGGTCAGCGCAAACTGGCAATCCTGATTTTGGTGAGTCCGAAACCATGATTACCAATGTTTTGACCCATATTTTGTAAAAAAGAAAAGAAAATTGAGCTAATTTAAGTTGACTAAAAATAAATAGAAAAAAAAAAACATGAATAACTTTTAGACCAAAACATTCTATTGGGCGCATTGTGCCATGTTGTGCGCTCGTAGATCTGCTATCTTAGAAAATGTTAAAAGGTTAAATATCAGGACTCATCGGCTGCATAGTTGCCGATACAGATGTCATAAAAAAAAAATCTAATATTGAGCAATCTATCGGCCAAAACTATGTATTGGCTCTATAAAATGTCAAAACAATGCACAGACACTATTCAATCATGACAGCAAGGCTAGTTCAACCGTATCCTGGACACAGCCAGCCAGGCATGTGTGTCTACTGTAGGAACTGTTGGGTGCAACTGGTTGCTAACGTAGGAGTCTTATTTGTGATGATGATGATCTTGTTGTTATGGTGGCCAGACAGGTGAAGTCGAAATTGACTCATTCGCTCTTATCTAACTATATAAATGGCGAGCAACTTCCGTGCCCTCGGTGGCGACACCCCACAGCTCTGTTATCGACTAAACACAACACCGTCAGACCACATGTCGCCAACACTGTCGCCACGGCGGGCGGCCTGAATTTACGTTTCGCGTAGGGCACCTGGCATGCCTCACTACACCGTTCCCACCTCGCAACATAATTAATTCTACTCACCAAATGTCGGACACAACGGAAGTGGAAGCAGCTTCCTACCGCTTACCGTGCGTACCACCGAGGCCAACACAACACGACGGCCCGCCATTGAAAATCCCCAAAACAACAAGAGCACGTTGCTCTGCTCTGCTCCACACACCAGGCTAGGTTCATGACACCAAAGGATTAGCCAGTGATGTCATCATTACTGGTCAACACACCAGGCTAGGTTCATGACAGCAAAGGATTCGACAGTGATGTCATCATTATGCAACCCGGAAGTACACATCGCCGGCATTGGGATGCCAGGTTGGGATGCCACGCCAGAAACAAGCAAGAACCTGCATGATTTTTTTTTTTTTTTTTTTTTTTTCTTTTTTTACCGTTTGGAGATTTTCATCCGACGACTTTGGCGCGGACCACCAGGGGGTCCGCGGACCCCCTGAAACATCAAAAATATTATTTCTTCCCAATTTTTTTCTCATTTTTTTTACTTTTACATTACAACTTCTTTTTTTTTTTTTTTTTTTTTCCCAAATGTTCATCCCATATATACACGCGCCCCGTGCGCGGCTAGGGGTTTCGGGCGGCCGTAGGCCGCCCGGACCTCTAGTATGAGATAACAAAGAACTTGCACAACTTCTCTGTTGGTGCAATAAATGTGGTTTTCAAACCTTTTCGTGTCGAGGACCCCCCAAATGATACGTATTAGGCCCCCCCCCATATGAAAAGCTTTTGTGCCAGGGACCCCCATAAGAGAAGATGTTTATTGTTAGATTAGGTTTAGTACATTAGTACAGTTTTATAACCGTCAATGCTGTAGGTGGGGAGATAACAGTGGAGAGAGTGAAACCTAATAGTCATTCTTATATACAATTTGGGGGTCCTTGACATGAAAATTATTGAGAACCACTGCTGCACATAACGGGGCATGTGAACCTGTGTTTCCCGCTCTCCAGTGTGCAGGAGTCTGACGGTGGAAGCTATTTCTGCAGGGCCTCCAGCAGTCACTTCAAGAGATCTGTTGCCTCTAGCAAAGCCACCCTAACCGTGCTGGGTATGGCATTAGAAAGCACACTAAATCCTAAATCCACCACAGCACAGATAGTCCAATGTACCGGTATATTCCCCATCCTCTTGTCTCCCTTTCAGCCCCCCCAGTCGTCAAGCTGTGGCCCCAAGTGGCAACAGTGCCAATGGGTGCCCGGGTGCTGCTGGAATGCCAGGTGTGGGGACACCATCCTCTCTCCATCAGGTGGTTTAAGCAGGGGTCAAAGAAGACTGGGGGCAAAATTGTCATGGGGTATGTTAATCTAAAATACACCAGAAGTGAAATGCTCACTTAAAAAAAGAAAGAAAAAAGTAAGTAATCTCCTATCTGAAGGCAAAGGGAATTATAGCACTTGTATAACACTGCTCCATAATTTGTAACTATTTTTGTATTGTTAACATCATGTGAGTTATACTTGTAATTAATCAATTTGGGTCAAACTAGGATGCATTTGTATGTATGTGCTGTAGGAAACTGATTGTTATCTGTCTCGATTTGAAACCACACCACAGGAAGTGCTGTGATAACAAGTTGATATGCCCACATGCTGTTAGTGTGTGACCACCAGCAACTCTCTCATACAGGGTGAGAAACGCGACACTCCATATCCCGTCTGTAAGGAGCTATGACGAAGGAACGTACATTTGTGAGGCCTCCAACACGGCTGTCCAAAACCACAGCGCAGCCACGCTTACAGTTGCTGGTAAGGTTTCATGTTAGCTTGAATATCAAAGAAAAATGTGAATTGTGCAAGAGTCGAACTCATAATTTCACAAACAGCATGGGAAATGGTTATTTGGAGTTCTCTGTGTCTATAGCGTACCGACGTCTGACGTCAAAACCTCCCCCTGGATCATAAAGACTTTTCCCATTCAAAATCCTGTAGACTTTTTTTTATTTTTCAAATCACATAAGAACTGTATTCCACTCTGGAACTAGGGTTCAACTGGTTAAGAATAACTTGAAAGATTCATTTTTTAAATCATGTATGTTGGTCTCATGACAAAAACGTGGGCCCTGCCCCTGAGCAACAAATCGGCAACCGCTGGGTCGAGCGGACACGCCTTCGCACACCTTTCGGTAAACGCTATTCTAGAGTTATAGTAATTCTACTGACGTCTGTAAAACGGATGTTTATTTGTGAGGTGGATAATCTGGTTCTCATTGGGCTGCACTGTGGGTGATGTAATCTGTTGCTTGCGTTGTCTCTGTCTTCACATAGATGACGGTGCTCTTCACTTCTCCAGTGCACATCTGTCTGATGCAGGGGAGTATTACTGCACTGCTGAGAACAGGGCAGGACGGCAGCAGAGGCCAACGGTCCTTACTGTCACTGGTACACAGACTCCCTGTAGACTGTATTAGTATGTCCGTCAACCACTTTGCTACTGTAATCTATCTACGTCACCAAGAGAGTAACTAGAATTTAACTATTCAGGCGCAGTGTAATCAGTCTCAATCAGTCTCAATCATTAGATTCAGTCCTTTGTTCTTCTGTACGCTATTTACAAAGTGGAGTCAAAGTCTCACTTGCGGAGCTCACTCTCACACTCCAGGAAAATAATAGCTGATTTATGCTTTGTTGTCTCCGCCAGGCCGAAAGGCATGGCGAGAGAGTATGTTTTATCCCCTGTCCGTCCGTCCGTCCGTTTGTGTGTCCGTCCGTCCGTCCGTCCGTGTGTCATTCTGTCATTTTGTGGACAGCTAATCTCTGGCACCGGTGGCTTGATCACAGCGAAACTGTGCACACACACTCCCTGGATGCCAGAGCAGAACCTCTGCTCCAAATTTTTCACATAGGCCTTTTATAGCGCCACCAGGAGGCTGATTTGTGCAAAACACATTTTTGGACAGTACTCCTACAGATTTTGGCCAGAAATCCCGCATATCTGTACACAGTATCTCTATAGTCATTAAAAGAAACGGCTCGTTTCAGACTTTTCATATTCCATCCTGATTGGCAAAAATTGCCTTTCAAAGTTTGCAGGAGTACTCCGTTTCGAACAAAATGCCTCAAATCATGAACACAGCATGCAATTTCCGTGAAATTTTGCACACTCATTCCCAGTAGGCCGAGGAAGAAATGCCATTTGAAAATGTTCAAATCAGCCTCATGGTGGCGCTGTAACAGGCCGATTCGTGTTTTTACCTATAACTGCACCGATCAGTGTAAAACATTGTATGCACACTCTCTAGTCTAGAGGCCAAGGAAAAACCTTCGCCCTGCATTTTTCACATTTGCCTTTTATAGCGCCACCAGGAGGCAGACTTATGTAAAACACATTTTTTGATATTAAGCATTCAGATTTGATCCAAATTTCACGCAAATCGATACACATGATCTCTATAGTCATGTGATCAAAAGGAATCTGTTTGATTTTTCATATTCCATCCTGATTGGCTAACATTGACATGTAATGTTTGCAGGAGTGGCCCGTTTTGAACAAAATGCCGCGAATCATGAACGCAGCGTCCGATTGCGGTGAAACTTTGAATGCACATTTGCACTACGTTGAGGAACAAATGCCACCCTTTAAACATTGGCCTGTTATAGCGCCACCAGCAGGTCAAATTTAGCAAAACACATTTTTAGAACAAAATGCCTCAAATCATGAATACATGTCCGATTGCCGTGCACGGCCTATAGGAATAAATGGCACCCTTTTCACATTGGCCTATTATTTTCTTTGTTCTGCCGAAGGCATGGCGAGAGAGTATGTTTTACCCCCTGTCCGGCGAGAGAGTATGTTTTACCCCCTGTCCGTCCGTCTGTCCGTCCGCCCGTCCGTCCTTCTGTCTGTGACCAGCTAATCTCCGCCACCGTTGGCCCGGTCGCTGTGAAACTCTTCACACACACTCCCTGGATGCAACAGCAGAACCTCTGCCGCACATTCTTCAGATCAGCCTGTCATAGCGCCACCATGAGGCCGACTTTTGCAAAACACATTTTTGGATATTACTCCTACAGATTTAGTCCAAAAAACACGCAAATCTGTACACAGTATCTCTATAGTCATGTGATCAACACGGATCTGTCCTATTTTCCAGATTCCATCCTGATTGGCTAAGATTGGCTCCCAAAGTTTGCAGGATTGCTCCGTTTTGAACACAATGCCTAAAATCATGAACGCAGCTTGCGATTTCCGTGACATTTCACACGCACATTCCTACTAGGCCTCATGGTGGCGCTATAACAGGCCGATTTGCGCTTTTTAAATATAACTGCACCGATCTGCCAGAAACTTGCACGCACACTCCCGTGAGGCCAAGGAAAAACATCTGCCCTGCATTTTTCACATTTGCCTTTTATAGCACCACCAGGAGGCCGACTTATGTAAGATCTTTCTGTGCAGCACTTTGGCCAATCTTTGGTTGTATGTAAATGTAATCTATACATAAAGTTTGATTTGATTTGAACTGCTTCCTCCTCCGCGCTCCTCTGTGGGCAGCACTCAGCTGGGTGAAGCCGAAAACAAGTTCCCCGGCGGGATGAAAAAGGTCACCAAAAAACAAACAAAAAATATAGCTGCAAGCAGCGATAATACGGGGCCAGTGAATAGAGAGAGAGAGAGAGAGAGAGAGAGAGAGAGAGAGAGAGAGAGAGAGAGAGACATGGAAACAATAGATTGATGAGAGAGAGAGATCGAAACAGAATGGTTTGATTGGACATCTCAACCTATTGCCATTAACAGGATTCGAACTCTCAACCTTCAGACTAATAGGCTGCAACACTACCTATAGTGCTATAGCTTTGTCCAGGCTGATATTGTCTGTTGAAGATCATAAACTCTTGCCTTCTTTCATGAACCAAGTGGCCTGTTTCACTAACACTAAGATCACTCGTTCACAAACCATATGCCAATGAAGAAATTGTACATCTCCTCAGAACCAAAACTAGTGAAAGTAGCCGATCTACAAGCTCACAAACCATGAAAAGTTGTGAGATTGTAGATCAGCTATTTTCAGAATGAAGTATGTCATACATTGAAAAAACGTACTCTCAAATAAGCATTTCAGGTTATCTTTACCATTTGCACATGTATTCATTGATACAGTCATGTTGTTTGCAATTCAACTTAAATTGAGTCTGCATCAAGTGAGGCTTGAACTGGCGACCTTGCAATTGTGAGGCATTCATTTAAGGGAGACGCCATTGGACCAACAGACAAGTAACTGTGAAAAAGGAGATCAGACAGATGATACAGTTTCACGCAAATAGCTGAAAAATCCTGGGTTTAAGTGTTTTTCAAACTGCTCAAAATTGCAGACAATCTAAGGGCGGAGCTTACTGGTCAAAGCGATAGATGTGTTCCTCATGAGTCAAGGCACAAGTGTAAGCAAGTTTCACGACTTTCGGCCAAACGAGGCATGACTTTTGCCTGTTTAAAGTTTGCATTTTCAAAAACTTGCTATAGCGCCCCCCTTTGGCCAATTGGAGTGAGATTGGTTTCAGTGATATTTGGAATGACTCTCTACATCACTGCAACGTTTCAAAGAAATGTGAGTCTGCATGTATGTGTTAGGGGCAGATGAATAATTTTCATAAAACGAAACATTTTACACATGAACGGACCTTTGCCGACAAAACAAAAGCGGCGGATTTTCCATAAGTGAAAAAATGCAGAAGTTAGGAGCCAATGACTGTTTTTCATATAATTCAAAATGGTGGGAGATCTAAAGGTCAGATGTCAAAAGTCAGACCACGAAAGTTGTCGGGCATGAAGAGACGCATGTGTGTATTGAAGTTTCATGGTTGTAGGTCAAACAGGGCATGAGTTGTACCTGTTCAAAGTTGGCACTTTCAATTGAGTGCTATAGCGCCACCCTTTGACGAATGAGTGTGAGAATTATTTCTTGGTAGTTTTTCATGAGCATCTACCATATGGCCGAGTTTCGTAAAAAGCGTATGCACGGTTAAGCCAGAACTGGCAAAAACAAGTATTTTTCAAACTGCTCAAAATTGCGGAAAATCTAAGGGCGGAGCTTAATGGTCAAATCGATACGTGTGTTCCTCATGAGTCAAGGCACATGTGTAAGCAAGTTTCACGACTTTCGGCCAAACAAGGCATGACTTATGCCTGTTTAAAGTCTGCCTTTTCAAAAAATTGCTATAGCGCCCCCTTTTGGCCAATTGGAGTAAGATTGGTTTCAGTGATATTTGGAATGACCCTGTACCTTTCTGCAAAGTTTCAAAGAAATGTGAGTCTGCATGTATGTTTTAGGCACAGATGAATAATTTTCATAAAACTGTAATAGTTAAAATCTATAGAATCCTGGGATTTTGGACCCTTGCTCTACGGCACTGTTTCTCAACCAGTGGGTCGGCACCCAAAAGCAGGCAAGGGACCGTAATAAATTGGCCACAGACTTCTTGGTCAAAATGATATACTCCAGTAAAGTAAAAATACCTAAAAAGTGTACTCAAGTACAGTACTTGAGTACTGTACTGTACAATTAGACCATTGTCTATCCCAAACTAGATATTCAACTTGATGTTCACAGATGGAACAAGATACAAAGAGAGAGAGGGGAAACTTTTGGAATATGTATTTGTTTCCTTGTCCTTGGTCTCTCTCTTGACAAACTGGCTATTTGACTTGAGTTCATTCAACCTCCACCATCAGTTTGATTCTCTTCCTCATAAGTTCACGATTTTTTGATGTATGTACTGTATTTGTGATGTATTTATCAGTGCTCGTTTACTTCTCTTTTCCACCAGCTATTTATTTATTACATTTCATTATATTTGATGGAGGTACAGGACATCAGTTGTAGAAAAACAGCATGTACAGTACTCGTTCATAAATAAATAAGTATATACATAAAACTATTCCATGTTCCCTGGTTAGAGAGCCTTCATGGGAAGCCAGAGATACCAGGTTTGAGTCCAGGCCTCAGCCATTTGTCATAGTGTCCTTGAGCAAGACTTGACCCCTAACTGCTCCCTGAGGCTCTGCTTAAGTAGCGCCCACGGCTCCCGTTACTTAGGCTGGGTTAAATGCAGAGAACATATAACTGTTATATATGTGTGTGTGTGTGTGTGTGTGTGTGTGTGTGTGTGTGTGTGTGTGTGTGTGTGTGTGTGTGTGTGTGTGTGTGTGTGTGTGTGTGTGTGTGTGTGTGTGTGTGTGTGTGTGTGTGTGTGTGTGTGTGTGTGTGTGTGTGTGTGTGTGTGTGCAAATATACGGTGACAAATACCACAAGGGAGTTTGGACCATATTATTATTATTTTCTTTTGCTTTAAAATATGTTCTGCTTCAACTAACTACCTGTTTTACTCTTATTTTTGTCTTTATTCCATTTTTGCAGTGGTGGAAAAAGTATTCAAATGTTTTGCTTAAGTAAAAGTATCAATACAATGTAGAAAAATATGTACTTGTAATATAATGGTTACAAGTACAATTTGGGAATTCTAAAGAGTAAATGTTCTTAGTCACTACACCACTGCATTTCTGTACTCCTATTGTTATTAAGTTATTTAGCTGTTCCGTGTTTTTCACACTTACTGCAGGCTGTGATGACACACAGGGATCAATACATGAGAATGCGAAAATTTGAGGAAAGTATTGCAACAGCATAACTTTATCAACCTACAATGAGAGCATTGTAGGTTGACTAGATACCCAAACTAGATATTAAACTTCATTTTCACAGATGGAACAAGACAGAGGTGGGTTTCAATTTCCTTTAGGCAAAACTCCAACAGACTGTGTGTGTGTGTGTGTGTGTGTGTGTGTGTGTGTGTGTGTGT
Source organism: Gymnoscopelus microlampas (assembly GCF_963454915.1). Lineage (NCBI taxonomy): Eukaryota > Metazoa > Chordata > Actinopteri > Myctophiformes > Myctophidae > Gymnoscopelus > Gymnoscopelus microlampas. The sequence goes on from NC_139941.1 coordinate 14,368,145, forward strand.
GTGTGTGTGTGTGTGTGTGTGTGTGTGTGTGTGTGTGTGTGTGTGTGTGTGTGTGTGTGTGTGTGTGTGTGTGTGTGTGTGTGTGTGTGTGTGTGTGTGTGTGTGTGTTCACATTGGCCTGTTATAGCGCCACCAGCAGGTCTAATTTAGCAAAACACGTTTTTGGAACAAAATGCCTCAAATCATGCATGCAGTGTCCGATTGCATGAAAGAACAAATGCCACCCTTTTCACATTGGCCTATTATAGCGCCACCAGGAGGCCAATAACGTACCTGACCTGGCGGAGACCTGTGCTCCGAGGAGCACTTTTTCTAGTTGCCTATTGTGCCGCACACCAAAATTAGCCGATCCACAAGCTCACAGCGCATCGAGCTTGTAGATCTGCTATCTTCGGTGCATGACACAGGCACACATCAAAGTATAATTCAGGCTTCAGAAGTCAAATGCGCACCACGCTCACATGGATAGCTGGGAACACGTTTGAGATTGCACAATGGCATGGACAGCTCTTATCAAGAAAGGCACATTGTGAGGCCATGGAAATGTGGCGGGGGCTTCATTAGCTCTTGAAATCGGCTGTCATATATCGTTGTGGTCTAGATATCTAGAAATGCCTGGTAAGGCACCGCCGAGCACTATTATCGCGGCTCGATCCTCTGGCAGAGATTTCACACACAGCGAGCAAAATCTCGGCGATCGATCTGCGTGAGATTGTGGGTTTTGGCGGCAAGCGACAAAAAAGGTCCCCGACAGCATAATCGGAGCAAATATCCTACAGTGTGTACTAGCCCTAAGGCTGCCTCTACACACACACACACACACACACACACACACACACACACACACACACACACACACACACACACACACACACACGCACACAGTAGAGTCTGTTTTTTTTTTTCCTGCTGATGTTTATCTTCTTTATCTTAAGCTGAAGAAGATCCAACTGATACAGCCAAGCAGACAAGACTGAATTTGCCTGCAGTGAGTAAGAACAATGTTGTGCAACTCCTGTAGCTTGCGTAGTGGCTTGCCATTGTCGTCAGTCGCACCGTTTAAATGCTGGGGGGGGGGGGGGGCGTGAAATTATGTCACACTTCAGGTAAAGGTGGCCCAGTTTTCGTTTTTTGACTCATTGTGTGGCTTGTTCCTGGTGCCTCGCTCAGTGTGACACTTTTATTGACAGTTACCATCATGTCTGTGTTCCTCCTCTGAATCAGAAAACTGTCTTTGTAAATATCTTTCCAGAGTACAGATGACAGTGAGAGAGTCCAGAGTCCAGTGACTCTGGGGTTGAGGAACGCATGGGGCCAACCCATTACCCACATGTGGAGACCGCACCTACATATTCTATCCAGTCAAGAAAGTATGTCCATGTTTACTGCACACAGAGAAAGAGGTGTTAACCACTTTATTGTCTCCGCCAGGCACCCTCTCTGTCAGATTTTCATGTTCCATCCTGATTGTCTAAGATTGGCTACTAGGAGTTTGCAGGAGCGGTCCATTTAAAAAAAATGCCTCAAATCATGAACACAGCGTGCGATTACTGTGAAACTTTGCACGCTCATTGCCACTAGGCCAAGGAAGAAATGCCACTCTACATTTTTCAAAATCGGCCTTATGGTGGCGTTATAACAGGCCTGTTACGTTCCACATAGTTTGGTTTTGTTGTCTGGGATTCCTTTGTGTTCCTCCCCCTGTCTCTCCTTCCCTCTATCATTCACTACAGGTCTGAAGTCACCAACCCATCAGCTGTCAATCAAACTGTTACCTGGCTCCACCTTCATCCAATCACCACCATCTGCTGCCTATAAAAGGCTGGGTTCCACCTCAGTTGATTCTCTCACCAACATCTCACCTGTTTGCATCCACACTCCCAGAGCTAACTTTAGCAATTCAGAAACTGTTCTACATTTAACCTGCTCTGTGTATGCTGCTGCCTTGGGACAGGAAAGACAGAGGCCTCTATACATAGCCATCACGTAGGTAGAACATTATTAAGCACACTAGGGACAGGTCGATTTTTAAAGAAGGATACCCCTGGAGAAAATGTGTGTGCCCTAATTTAAAATGCCATGCCCATGACCCTCCCTTTGACTAAAAAAAAATCAATGACCCTCCCCAAGTGTTTAAAAAAAAATCACACCCTGTGTGAAGGAAGCGGTGCCTTTGATGAGTTTATTTAATTGGGCTATATATGAACTAGAGAAACAATGTTAAATCCCTGTAAATTTATTCCAAAAATGTGTTTTACTAAACTCTGCGTCCTGGTGGCTGCACACTGCGTTTGCCGTGCTCAAACATACGGACATAACATACGGACGGACGGACGGACACACAGACACGGTCAAATGTAGAGCGGCTGGCACCGCTAAAAATCACAGTAATTATTAATCATGTCTTCCATCATATTCAAGGTATTTGAGAGAAATGAAACAGACTCCAGTCACTTTCAGTTTAAAGCACTGCAGAGGGGAGGTGTTGTGTGTCAGCTGATGCTTGTTGAAGCTCGTTAATGTGACATGCATCAAAGCAATTATGCCTCTGCACTCTCAAATAGGCCTATCTAATCTAAGATGGTTTACATGGTATTATACTTTATCTGGTATTATATATTTTTTTGGAGCTGTTGGAAATAACTAGGCTGCACTTGGTTGGCAAAGTCCAGATGACAAAAATATGAGGTTTGTGGAATTTATAGTTATTCAGTGTTATATTATATTTGTTATATTAGTGTCTATGTGTCCTCCTTTATAGTTAGTGAGAACTTCACTTCTCCCTTAAGCTTGCACAAATGTATTTATTTGTTTGTACAAAGCACTTTGTAATTGATTTTTAAAGTGCTTTATAATTGTTATTTTAAACTAAAGATGATGGCCAATTTTGATGATACATGAGAAAAGAACATTAATAATGTATCATATTAATATCATATGCCCAACATCATGTATGTATCGTGAAATCAGTGTATCTTGACAGACCTAACCCTCCCCATCAAATACAACAACATGACATTTAAAACTGATAATATGTCCGATGTTTTGCTTTCCACATTGATTAGAACATTACTGTTAGTCAGGGGATATTAGCAGAATATTTTCCAATCTTGGAATAAATTCCTTACCAAAAAAAATCTTCACCAATGTGTTTGTAAAGGTGTCTAGTAACACATCTCACAAAGACTGAAATGCAGTATCCCTAGGAGAATTTTTGACAGCTCCTTAAAGTTGGGGTACCCACCATAACCTTGGTTTAAAAAAAAATCTTTAAAAAAATCCAAATTTATTTCTGTTTTAAGTAGCATGTGAGGGGTCAAACTAGGGTGTTTTTATGATTCTGAATCCATTGCAATCATTTGTTTTGCACCAAAACCACTCCTTGGGCTAAAAACGGCCATAGCCATGTATACTTTTTGTGTAAAAACTTTAAAAAGCCCATTGAGATTGGGCCGTTTTTAGCCCAAGGAGTGGTTTTGGTGCAAAACAAATGATTGCAATGGATTCAGAATCATAAAAACACCCTGGTTTGACACCTCACATGCTACTTAAAACAGAATTAAATTTTGATTTTTTTGGGGGATTTCTTTTTAACCAAGGTTATGGATGGTACCCCAACTTTAAGGAGCTGTCAAAAATTCTCCTAGGGATACTGAATTTCAGTCTTTGTGAGATGTGTTACTAGACACCTTTACAAACACGTGTAAAGGTGGTGAAGATTTTTTTTGGTAAGGAATTTATTCCAAGACTTTTTTAATATCCCCTGACTATGTAGTCAGTCTTGCTAAATGCACAGTGTAGTGTCTGTAGTGGTAGCAGAATGGACAGTGTTCTCAATTTACATGTGGGAAACTGTAAAGGGAATCAGACCCTGAGCCAACTAGACCCAGACTCCCTCACCAGAACCCCTTCGAGGTGTGCTAGTTCCTCTCCGGTTACTGGAATTTTAACCTTACTCCTACTTATCGCTTATATCTAGAATGGATAAACTCTTGTCTCTTGAGTTCAACCTTAAGGATCTATTCTCGGTAGATTACAAGTGGCTTCCGACAACGACTAGACTCAGACTTGGACTAGACATTGCTCAAAACTCAGGCACAAATCTAAAATAAGATTTAATAACACTCAGTGATCGGAGACCAATACTGTTTCCTTGGCGTCTTTGACCAGCAGTTACGGGACACAACTACTGTTGTATCTGCGTGTGCTCCAACATCAACTGTAACAGACCTAATTTCACTCCTGGCTCTGCGTTATTACACGGCAGCTAGTGTCTAGTGATCTCTCGTGAGTAGCGCTCTGTATCCTGCTTTTATAGGAAATAAATGAGAGCCACTCGTTGAGAAATGAACCTAGCACCAACCACCTTACTTAGTAATAAATAGCAGATAGCTGAGAATGAAACTTTAGACCGTTGACAGGGCCTGTCCCAACCTGTGTCGGTTAGAGAGAATTTCTCAAACACAGGTTAGCTCCTATATTAATGTAATAATATGTGTTAGCAATCTTACCACAAAAATACAGGAAAAGGACAAAATACCCGGATATCTTTCTTGGCTAATGAGGCAGTGGGGAGGCAGCCGTCACACGAAAATGAAGTTCAATAAAAAGATTTATTAAGGAAGTGAGTTACAAATATAGAGAGTAAAGTATTGAGAAGAGGAAAAGGCCACCGAAGTGGCTAGCAGCAAAATATGAGCAAAACAGAAGTCTCTAGATGCAAAGTCCAGGAAAAATCTGCCCATCCCTGGGCGACCGGAGGTTAAGTACATCAACCCCTGTGGCAGAACACTGTCATTACATGGCATCATCTCACCCCTCCCTTCCAGTCCAATTTCCAACTCTCGAAGCACGTGGTTACTTCCTGTCACGTCTCACCTCCGCCAAGCAGACAGTGCGTGACCTTGGCTGTCTGGCCTGTTATCAGCTTACACAGGCAGCTGGTGAGAAAGTGTGTGGGAAGCGATCTAAGCAAAAACATAGCAGAGCTATAATGCTATAAGCTAAATATCAGTTTTGCATGTTTCAATGATCTCTAATAGTATGGACCATGTTGGCTTCTTGGATCGGGTCGGTATTGGCTGGGGGGTGCCCCGTAGAATCCTGTTGTAGGATCGGGGCTGGGGCAGGGTCCTTGCTGGGGTTCCCTCGATGCATACGGGTGGGGGTATGGTGGTGTAACCCATGGTAAACACCCCCCCCCCTGCTGTAGGGACAGCGTTGTAGGGAGCATTCCAATTGCTCCATCGCTCGCTGCTTCCGGGCCAGCCAGCGGCAGCAGCAGGTGCCCTGGCAGCACGGTTGTGTTTCAGCTTCTCTCTTTTCTTCTTGCCGGCCGACACGGCAGGCGCTTGGGGCAAGGGCCTTACAGGAGCTCGGGGTCTAGGGGTCACATTGATGGCTTGGGCCTCGCTCTCAACACCCCCTCTGACCTCTGGACCTCCAGCTTCCCTCTCACTGCGGTATTTCCTCGTAGCTCGGATCCCAGTGAAGTGGCACATCTTGTCAGGTTCAACACACGGGCCCAACACGGCACCCTCGCGGAACAGTTCCATTCGTGACCTAGTTGTGTCACAGACCCAGTCATGACTCTGGATCTCGTCGATGCAGGCCCACAGCATGTTCTTCCATCCGGTCATGGTCTGGTCAGCTCGGACGACCTTGTAGATGGAGACTCTGGTCGGGAACGTAGAACCCCATCCATCCCCAAGAAGAAGATTGGTGACGCGTGATATGAGTTTGGACACTTCCTCAAAACGTGCTTTACCATGCCATCCCATAGGGTGGTAGGGCTCTCTAATAGGCCTCCTCCCAGGTTGGATTCCCATGATATTGATCCAATTTTTAGGATCCCGCAGTCTCAAGTCAGACATCCGTACTCCAGCAAGATCGATGAGGTGAAGCCTAGCCATGCGACTGGTCAAACCTCTGGTCTCGGTTACCGACTCCCAGGTGGAAGTTATCTTGCTCGAGCTTCTCCCGCCCTTCTGGGTAGAGGAGGATATGGGACACCCAACGGGTCTGGGGGTCTCTTGGAGATACACCCCTAGAGTTGACCAGACCCTGGCAGCCTCAACAAAACTCATTGGGGGTGCCGAAGTCTGGTCTTCATACAGGAAAACAGTTTCCTCGGCGTCTGCCATATGAGCAGAAGGCCCTGCTGTTCGCCAGACCCCAGCAGCCTTAACCGGACCACTCGGAGCTTGGGTCTCAGTCGGGGGTGCCAGGACTTGGTCCTCAGATAGGAAAACAGTGATTTCGGCGTCTGTCATGTGACCAGAAGGCCCCACTGTTTCCCCTGCCATCTCGATCTCGTTTCCTTGGAAGAGAGACATGTTGGCAGTGGCACTGTACCTCGGAGAGTAAACATCGGAGTGTGCATTAACCCAACCCACCCTTGTATATTAAGGGATGATTTCTCTCCTCGGGGAATCGTGACATAACTTACAGCAGGAAGACATCCTCCCCCTCAAGGGGAGGCTTGATTCTTCTTACTACAGATTGGCCTACTGCCTTCACGGTCTCGCCCACTATTGGAAAGAGGCCAGCTTTGTGCAGGAGTGAGACTAAGATAACAACTCCCACGGCCAACATCACAGGCACCCCCCATTTGAGGATGGTTGTTATGGTAACCCAAGCTGTCTGAATAATAGAGGTAACCTGAGTGTAAATTTCAGAGGCTCCTTCTATGATAGAATTCCCCAAATCTTTGGCAGCGCTACCTGTAGCCGCTGCTAAGATTATCATGGTAGCTGTGAAATCACTGTAATTCCACCGATCCCTTGGAGATCTATCTTGTGAACAATTCCCCTCGCTAAGGTTCCAGCCGTGAGTTATGGGCCAGATCCCCTCAAGAGAGAATTTCTTAGTGGTCCATCCTTCACCAGGAGCCGTGACTGACCCCCCCTCCTGGAGATAGTATGAGGGGCCTTGCCAGGGAGACTGGTAATCGAAGGTGGCTCTGGCGCACTGCCCAGTGACTGCAGCATACTTATTGTAACTATTGCAATCATATAATTGTTTTTCTCGCCTCGTCCGATCTCTGTCATTGCAGAATCGGGAATTAGCATAGCTCCATCTATTCAGAAGGTACGCTGAAGGCGGGAAAAAGTATGGGTACCCTTTAACGTAGACCTCCTCATTGATATTCATTGAGGTTCCACATTTCAGGGTCCTGCCCCGCCAAGTGACCGTTGCCTGGCGTACACCCAAAGAGCCGGCAGGTGAAGTGCGGTGACAATTAAGCATCGCCAACGGGGCTCCTATATTACGAGGGTAGTTGGGGTCTAAGTACTCTGTACCTATATCCCCATGTACGGCCCTCCACCTTTTTCCATCTAAAGGCGTTGCAGCTATAGGAGCGTCATACCAGTGCATGTTAGCCCAAGCCCCCGGCTGGGGGGGTGGGTTACGCGCAACGTAGTACCAGTCCAGAATTTTGTCCATGTCTTGGCCAAAAGTCTGTGTTATGCCTAATGGCTGTGTTCCCCAGGTCACCCAGGTCTGGTTATTGACGTGGGTTACCCTCCTAGTGGATGCCAAATCCACCATCGCGGATGTGGCTTCGACCACATGAGTTTGGGGGAACGAATCTACCTGGTAGCACCACATCCAGTTCTCTTTAGTGCAATACTGCTTCCCCGGATACCCATAGGTGGTGTCCGGGTAGTCGCCCAACTCCGCACCCGTCGCCCCGAAGGAGGGCTCCAGGCCCCACCTTACTTTGTAACCGTCTTTCGTTTTCCTGGTTAAAAGCAAGGGTGGGGGGATATCCAGTTCCCCTGGGGAATCATGGATTGGGTTTAATGACTTGTGTAATTTTGGTGGGAGAACCTTTTTGCCTTCGCGCTTAGGGCCATGATTTTCCAGTATTTCCTCAAGAGTATTTCCCCTTACCGTAGTTGGGGGTATTATGTCTCTAGCCATCTTGCCTAGAGTCACCCGCAACATCCCAGGGAGGAAGGGCATCTCCTCGGAGATTACTCTTTCGGTGGATAACTGGAGACCTGTGACCATAGCTGCGAATTGCTGATGTAGGAACATGACTAGCTTATCGTCCTCTGACTTGCGGCTCTTATGCCAACAGTGCTCTATTAGCAGTGTCTCGTCATGGGTTAGCCCCAGACCCGCATAATAGCCCCAGTCATTGAGAGCGTTTCCGTCTCTGTTCAACGTCATTCTATATCTCCTTAAGTTGAATCGACAGGAGGCCGGTTCTCCCACTGTTCCATTTCCGCCAAGTTGGATTCCCATAGTCCGTGCCTCGCGGCACATAGGGACTAAGGTTCCTTCCTCGCGGATTGCCTTTTTGAGAAACGTGGTTTTATCCAGGTCTCTCCATGGCCTATCTGTTTCATTCAGGCCTCCTTCCACGCAGTGCAAGAGAGCGTCCATCACCCGGGTCCCAAAGGAGCCAGTGATTTTGCTTACTTGCTCTGGGTCGAGGACAGGAGCCTCAAATGTGTACAGAGTATGGCCCCCTGCCATGGTTTCTTTAAGAATCCATGGCAAACCAGGTGGGTAGGCTCGGTATCCTCCAGGTCCTGGCTTCTTTTTGGCGAGGACCCAAGGGAACCATTTTTTGACCGGGGATAAAGAGAACCCTGAGGCTAGTCTTTCCCGGGCCAATTGTTTTGAACCATGTTTTACCAGAGGTGCAGCCATTAAAGGAATTGCTATTGGCGTATCTTCCTGAGGGGTTTCTTTAAGACCTAGCTCGTCCATAACTAGGATAACCTCTATAAGATCTGCCATTTCCTTTAAGAAAGCGTCTAGCTCTCTTGTCTCACTAATGGGCCATTTTGTCACAGTAGTAACAACTTGCACCTCAGCAGTTTCAGGGTTCAACACAGATACGAATTTGCGACTGTTTTCCAATTTTACTGCCTTAGTCTGATTGACTTGGGTCAGAACACAATTGGAAACTTCTTCCCAAGGTTCCCATCGTGGGTCCCCCTCATAGCGGAAGCGTGTTGTCACAGTCATACAAGCATATGCGGTTCGGGGCCTTTTTACTGTTCTCAGCTTCTGGACCACCTCACCACGTAGCCTGTTTACGCCGATTGAGTCTACTTCGTAGTCTAACAATCCTTTTACTTCCTCCTCCCTCTGCTCCGTTAGCTCGGGCCATGTAAGGTGCGAGTTACAGTGCTCGGGATTCATGACGTGACAGTCGATGTCATTCTCCATATGGGAACACTGAGGTGGTGGCCCTAGCTTTGTTACGTCCAAAGGAGGGCCTCCATTCTCAGCGTTTTGGAATGATTTCCATAACTCCCAATGTGTCTGGGGGTCATTCTGTCTCATGCATGGTAGGGGACTTACTATTGTAAGGACACCCATCACCCCCCCTTCCCTGGTATTGAGGGTAGGGGGGTACTCATATTCCCATTGCACCCGTGTCTGGGGGTGTGAAAGGGCCCTTATGAGTCCTAAAGTCACTATCAGAGCTATGGCCGTGAAGGTGACTTTTACTAGCAGTTTCGCCGTCATACGGGTAATACTGATTTTTCGGGGAATCTCTGGAGGAGTAATACTTGTCCTGGCGCCCAGGAAAGTTTCTCTAAAGATATTATCATCTCCTCCGTCATCCCTTTCAACTGCACGGTCGGTCATCCTGACACTCCCCCTCCCCTTGTCACCGCCGGAGACCTGCGGGGAGAAGGGCCACAGTCAAGACCACCTTAAGAGGTCCCTGCATCCTTTCTATCTCTCATGAAAGTCCTTACGGCTTTGCGCCATAGGCCCCCTTTCTCGGTCCCTTCCACCCAACCACCAGGCTGCACCTGTCTCTCCCCTAAGGGCAGAGACACGTTGGGTACGCCACGCACGCCCTGTAGGGCGTCAGCATATGAAACCCGTTGCAGTTTAGGCGTAAGGGTCCTATCGGGTACGGGAATAACTCCAAACCCAAATGAGATCACATTACCTTCAGGGTCCACGTCCATTGACACGGTCGCCCTGACCCACTGGTATCCCTCCTTCTCAGGGTGTTCACCATGGGTTATACAGGAACCTAATGCCAGCCCGGCAACCTCAGACCCGATGGGTGCCACGTTGGGTGGCACGTGGGGCGCGCCACGTGGGGCGCTATCCGGGCCATCGCTAGCGAGGATCTCCCATACCAGACTTTCTCTTGTTAGGTTCTTCCTCATATAGCTAGTGTGTTCAGTGTACCAGTCCCAGTGAGATAGACTATAACTATCATCTTGGTATGGTACATGCTCACACTCCACTATTAGTGCAGTACGAGCCCCCAGCATGCATTTTATCAATGCCTGTACGCTCAGTACCACTGCTTTGCCCACCATCCTCTCAGCAGACTTGCCCTTGGGGTCGACCCCTAGGACCATCCGCCGTGATGGAGTGTCGGCGATGCTTATGGTCTCTCGGCCCTTTTTCCAATGGGTGCGAGAGGAACGGGAAGGCACGGGGATGGAATAACACCAGTTGATAGACTTTTCCAGGTCAGACAGGGTTAGGAGGTGTAAGTCCTCCGTGCTCCCTTTGAACTGGATCCCAGCCTTATTGGCCAGAGCCTTTCGAACCGGGGTCATCCCACTCTGCAGGTAACCTTTTCCCGTTGTAATACAAACGCCAGAGTTAACCTTTGCGCCCTTATGCAAGGGGCATGGGAACAACTCATCTCCCGTCCAAGTGCACTGGCACTTGCTGGCCCATGATTTACTCATGGGAGGATAACTCGCCAGTGCTATTCTGCCACACCACTTAACGTAACACATGCCACAGAGTAGGATGCGACAACCCCTAGGGCCTTCTCTAGGGCCTAGGTCTATAGTCGCACTCTCACTCATACTCAGCTGTGTTACGTACCCTGGTGGAACCGCAGCTGGCTTGCATTTACCCTGCCCCGCCCAGCGCTGTGCTGCAACTATGACGTCGCACACTGCACACAGGCAGGGGGAGTTTCTCCACAACCACTCTATGGGCTTCTTGTCAAAACCTATTATTGGCAAGAACCCATTCCTCGCCTCCTTAGCCATCCCCATGCCTCTCCCTAGCCAGATATCCTTTCCGTTAGTGCCTGGAGACATAACAAAGAGTGCCCGTTTGTTGGCACACTCCAAAGCGAAAGGTAGGGACTCCTGGGTTCCAACCTTCCTTTCTGCCTTAGAATGCTTCGACGCCATAGTACTGATCACTGAGTTTTGCGAATCTGTATAGTATGAACTACACTAAATTCCTGTAATACCAACCCGTGTGGACTCAACACTTCTAACACAGTGTCACGTCCTTCACTCTACAGCTTAGGATTTCGCCCCTCAGGTTTGCGGCACACCCACACTTCTTCACCTACGGAAAAGAGAGGAGGAGAGGGATTAGTGCCTGGCACATACCTTCAGCTCTCTTCCTAGGTTTACAGTGTCATGTAACCTGAGGAGAGGGAGGGGTTCGTCCCATGTACTCTCCACCCCCTCACACGTTATGAAATCCTTGACCTCCCGCACAGTGCGTTCGGCCACACCACTGGTACTAGCTAGATAGGGTACTGACCAGAGACCCTGGGTTCCCCTATCTTCCAATACCCTGGTTACTGGTTCGGCTTTGAAGTAGGTTGCATTGTCCGTCCGGAGGGATTCCATTGCTGGTCACTCCTACAGTACGCTGCATAATTAGATAGCTACTTGCAAGCCAGTAGGTGCAAACGTAGGAAACACCTTTATCAAACCTGAATGATGGTTTCATCATCTGGTTTTGCTAAGGCCAAGAGGTCTTTTGGGGCCAATAAAGGCGCCAAACCAGGCCACTATCCCTTCAATCCCATGCTTTCCAGCAGTGGGCATTAAAGAGTGACATGCACATATACACATATGCACATATGTACATACACACACATATACATATATATACATACACACTATGTATACATACATATACACACGTACATTACACAGGCATATAGCTGATGTTAGCATGCAATGTGACTTCAGCTCCTGTGTCTACGAGGTATTCTTCCCCGTTTATATTACAGAGGAGCGTTCCGTCTTTCTCAGTAGTATTCATTTCCAGTGCCGCTAATAGAGGCCTGTATTCTGAAACTGCCAAGATTATGGTATTCACTCTTGCTCTTGGACTGGAGCTTTCCGGGCAGCGCGCTTGGCGCGATACGCTTCTTGCTCCTCCTTGGAGAGTTTGCCCCATTCCTCCTTCTCGAGGTAGGGTACCAATGGTTTTTGGCCCGTGGTCCGGGGTTCCCCCTGGGACTTCGGGCTCCGGGCATTCGGGGGGGGGCTCTGAGGCTTCCCTCCCTTTTTCCCGTTTTTTGGCTGAGAGGTGTTTTTCTCTCTGGCCTTTCTTTCCCCCCGGGGTGGCGGTTCGTTAGGGGAACCTGTAGCCCGGGGTTCTGTTACCCCTGAGGTTTTCGTTTGATTCGAGCGTCGATGCGGTGCTAGTGCATCGCGTCGATCCCAATCGACAACCTCATGACTGAGCCCCCGGGGTGGCGGTTCGTTTGGGGAACCTGTAGCCCGGGGTTCTGTTACCTCTGAGGTTTTCGTTTGATTCGAGCGTCGATGCGGTGCTAGTGCATCACGTCGATCCCAATCGATAACCTCATGACTGAGTTGTTCCTGCCCTTCACTAGGGGAGGCTTCATTGCAGCCCGGTGGGGGGCTTACAATGGTAATTTGTCTCATGCCCAGATGCCTAAATGCAACAGTAATATGTAACCGGGCAGGAAAGGCTTGGGGAGGATCGCTACGATCGTCCCCTTCTTCCTCGTCTGATGAGGAGGAAAAATCCTCATTACTCGCTCCCTCTGTGGGAGTGGGATTTGAGGTTGCCATATCCTTTTAGCTAGGTTGGATTTTTCTAAGCTATCGCACAAGTAATATTATCTCTAACTCTTATTTCGTGGCTTTTGAGCAATTATGTTGGTCCTTCACAGAGATGTTTTTACCACCTGTGGCCGCTGGTTGCGCAGTCCAGCCTCTGTTTCACCCTGTTAGGAGGGATACGCTAGCGGATACAGCCTCCGGTACAAGTTAGCTCTAGGCTCACAAATTAGAGTAATAATAGCTATACTTCCTGAGTTCTGATATACGGCTTGTAACTCCTAGATAACGGTGGTCTCAAGTCCACCCAGGGACGCCATGTAAAGGGAATCAGACCCTGAGCCAACTAGACCCAGACTCCCTCACCAGAACCCCTTCGAGGTGTGCTAGTTCCTCTCCGGTTACTGGAATTTTAACCTTACTCCTACTTATCGCTTATATCTAGAATGGATAAACTCTTGTCTCTTGAGTTCAACCTTAAGGATCTATTCTCGGTAGATTACAAGTGGCTTCCGACAACGACTAGACTCAGACTTGGACTAGACATTGCTCAAAACTCAGGCACAAATCTAAAATAAGATTTAATAACACTCAGTGATCGGAGACCAATACTGTTTCCTTGGCGTCTTTGACCAGCAGTTACGGGACACAACTACTGTTGTATCTGCGTGTGCTCCAACATCAACTGTAACAGACCTAATTTCACTCCTGGCTCTGCGTTATTACACGGCAGCTAGTGTCTAGTGATCTCTCGTGAGTAGCGCTCTGTATCCTGCTTTTATAGGAAATAAATGAGAGCCACTCGTTGAGAAATGAACCTAGCACCAACCACCTTACTTAGTAATAAATAGCAGATAGCTGAGAATGAAACTTTAGACCGTTGACAGGGCCTGTCCCAACCTGTGTCGGTTAGAGAGAATTTCTCAAACACAGGTTAGCTCCTATATTAATGTAATAATATGTGTTAGCAATCTTACCACAAAAATACAGGAAAAGGACAAAATACCCGGATATCTTTCTTGGCTAATGAGGCAGTGGGGAGGCAGCCGTCACACGAAAATGAAGTTCAATAAAAAGATTTATTAAGGAAGTGAGTTACAAATATAGAGAGTAAAGTATTGAGAAGAGGAAAAGGCCACCGAAGTGGCTAGCAGCAAAATATGAGCAAAACAGAAGTCTCTAGATGCAAAGTCCAGGAAAAATCTGCCCATCCCTGGGCGACCGGAGGTTAAGTACATCAACCCCTGTGGCAGAACACTGTCATTACATGGCATCATCTCACCCCTCCCTTCCAGTCCAATTTCCAACTCTCGAAGCACGTGGTTACTTCCTGTCACGTCTCACCTCCGCCAAGCAGACAGTGCGTGACCTTGGCTGTCTGGCCTGTTATCAGCTTACACAGGCAGCTGGTGAGAAAGTGTGTGGGAAGCGATCTAAGCAAAAACATAGCAGAGCTATAATGCTATAAGCTAAATATCAGTTTTGCATGTTTCAATGATCTCTAATAGTATGGACCATGTTGGCTTCTTGGATCGGGTCGGTATTGGCTGGGGGGTGCCCCGTAGAATCCTGTTGTAGGATCGGGGCTGGGGCAGGGTCCTTGCTGGGGTTCCCTCGATGCATACGGGTGGGGGTATGGTGGTGTAACCCATGGTAAACACCCCCCCCCCTGCTGTAGGGACAGCGTTGTAGGGAGCATTCCAATTGCTCCATCGCTCGCTGCTTCCGGGCCAGCCAGCGGCAGCAGCAGGTGCCCTGGCAGCACGGTTGTGTTTCAGCTTCTCTCTTTTCTTCTTGCCGGCCGACACGGCAGGCGCTTGGGGCAAGGGCCTTACAGGAGCTCGGGGTCTAGGGGTCACATTGATGGCTTGGGCCTCGCTCTCAACAGAAACCCATTGAATCCTGGTCAGATTGAAGAAAGTTGAGTATTTGGTATTCAGTAGTTTACAACTTTTGTCACTCTGCACTTTTAATTATTAACTACAGTGACTATACACTGTTGCCTACATCATGGGTTTTCAACTGGTGGTCTGTGGACCACTGGTGGTCCGTGAAGGTATTGCATGTGGTCCCTGACCATGCATTTAGTAATGTAGGAAAGTGAAGATTTGTATTATATTTTATTTTATCGACCACTAGTTGAGAAACAGTATGATGTATGATGACGCATAAATGTTGTCACTTGGAAGTCGGATTTCAAGAACTTCCACAGAAATGGGAGTTAGAATTTCAAGGGAAACTGTAGGCCTACCGGTTTACCTGGTTGAGTCATCATTAGTAGGAAATGTGCCCATATCAATTGCACATGCTTGCTCATATATGTTGCAATGAATCAGTTAACATGAGTTTAATATGGAAGATTAAGAGAACAGAATAGGGGCAACCATGGGAAAGGAATGGATCAGTGGTTCTCAATCTTTTCTGAGCTCTGGACCACTAGCATAATCGCAGTTAAATAATGACTGTTAAAGGACGACTTCACCACTTTTCAACATATCTTCATATAATAGGTCCTCACTAATGCTCATGATAAAATTATACCATTTTTTTCTACTTGGTCTGCGTCTCATAGGAGGGCTGTGGACAGTCCAGAAACCCGTCTACCAGTGACATCATCGTTAGGCAGGATTTTTTTTTTCCAAAAAGATTACAATTTTTTTATTCAGATTTTTATTAAGGCGAGAACAATGGGATCTATTATTGCATTGCAACTTTCCAGGAATACAAAGCCTGCAGTTTCTATTAGCTTGGATTCCACATCGATGATGTCACTGGTAGACAGGATTCTGAACTGTCTACAGCCCTCCTCTGAGACACAGACTGATTAGGAAAAAATTGTACCATTTTATCATGAGCATTAGTGAGGACCTATTATATGAAGATATGTTGAAAAGTGGTGAAGTCGTCCTTTAAGGGCTTTAATTTAATTCAACTCGAATTAACAAATTAAATGAAGGCCTTAACAGTCATTATTTAATTTCAAGCTTTTTCCCCCACACCACGCCCATATCCCCCTCCCAACACAACAGTGGTCCCCAGGTTGATTCTCAGTCAGGGTGGTGATCCCTGGTTCATAATCAGTTGAAAATCCATGGCCTACATGTAACAAATTAGGGTATCAATTATGGCCTGATGATTCTGGTTTTACTTGTGGAGCTAGGCTGGCATCTGCACAACTGTCCATATAGATCCAAATTAATCACATGCACAGAATTACTTCAAATGATTATGAATATCCTGTTATAAATTGGTCATTGTAACCTACCTGGTGTATGTAATTCTATGATCAACAAAAACACACTTAAAAGAAGATATGTCTGTGTTGGAAATTGGGATAATGCATCTCTCTAATATGCCTAACACCTGTTGAAGTGTTGCTTAATTGTTCAACCACCATCGTTAAGACGCTGAATAGATTTGACTGGGTCGTTCACACTTGATGTGCGTTCGTTGATGGCTTGTTAACGACCGTCATTGATTCTAAATAGACCAAGATGTTGACTGGATTTGAATCCTTTGTATCCTTTGAAATAGAGAGGGGTAATTGACCACTGTTCTGCTGTACTAAAAAGGTAGCCTATATAAAAAATGGACTATTTTATCAATTCAAAATTGCATGACCCTCCCTTGGATTCAAAGTAAAATTAGCTGACCCTCCCTTGTACTAAAATTAGAAAGGCATGACCCTCCCCTATTTTCCTCCAGGGACCCCCTTCTGTAAATTTCGACTGGTCCCCGGTGTTTGCCACCTATGTATTTTTGTCACTGGTAGAGTAGTTAGGTAGGCAGGCTTTTGTTTCCCTAGCTGCTTTGTTTGTTATTTTGGCAACACCCGAGTCCCCTGGTAGTGGCTTACTTTTCTTTTGGTTAATCTTCTGTCCTATGCATTTAGAAATGTAATTATTGTAAAGAACTTGCTTGAAGAGTAAAAGCACACAGCACCTTTTGCTCAAACCCTTGTGTGGCCTCCATTATTTGCACTACCTATGCTCAACAACCCGTTTATCATCATTGTGTTACAAACCCAAACCTAGACCCTAAAGGGTTTCGTAACATAATTGGGGGCTCGTCCGGGATTGTTGAGCATTAGAGGTGCAAATAAATAACTTAGGTACTGGTATTTTACTGCAGGAGAGTGGTATTGCATTTTGAAAATTTTGTGACTACTTGTTGCACTATGGCTTCTAGTTTCGATTTGAAACATTTTGTGGCCGGTCCTACGCTCAAAGCTTTTGAATTATGTCGAAAGTCAGATTTAATTTTGATAGCCGAACATTTTGGCATACCAATTAGTAGCCTGTCCCTTAAAAGGGAGATTAAGCCAGTGGTGTTGGACAATTTAGTGGACAAGGGTGTCTTGGTGCGTTCTCCGGAGGCAGGGCCGGGTGGTCCTCCCTGAAACGGTGGAGACGGGGGGGGGCGGGGGACCCCATGGCATTCACACCGACCTCAACAGGGTCATTGGATGGTTCGAGCTGGAATTCCAGTTGGAGACGGCCGTCAGGCTGCGTAAACTGGGCCTAGAGTCTGGCCAGTCACAAACTGTGGCAGCGATCTCCCCTGCTCCTGTTCTTCTTCCAACTGAGGCAGCGCCTGCCTCTATTCACAATATCGGTACAATATTCACATTTTTACCTATGAATGGACCAATCAGCGTGAAACGTTTTTCACATCTGCCTGCATTTTTCATATCTGCCTTTTATAGATCCAACAGGAGGCCGATTTATGCAAAACACATGTCTTGATATTACTCCTACAGATTATGTCCAAACATCACGCAAATCAGTACAGATTAGATTATCTCTATAGTCATGTGATCAACACGGATCTGTCAGATCTTTTTCATATTCTAACCTGATTGGCTAAGATTGGCGTCTAAAGTTTACAGGAGTGGCCCGTTTTGAACAAAAACATATTTTTTTATATTACTCCTACAGATTTCAGTCCAAACATTACGCAAATCGGTACACATTATCTCTATAGTCATGTGATCAAGACTGATCTGTCCGATTCTGATCATTACTGGATCACAATGACCTACCTGACCTGGTGGAGACCTGTGCTCCGAGGAGCACTTTGTCTAGTTGTGTGTAATATCATCTGGTAATCTTTTAATAACTTGTGTGTGTGTGTGTGTGTGTGTGTGTGTAAAAAAGTATGTATGGATACTTAGAGAGTTTATCCTATTTTATTGTCCCACCCCCCCCCCCCCCCAGATCGAGGGGGAGGAAGGCCGCAGCCTGTCCCAGCCCAGCATCCAGCTGCAGTGCGTGGAGGACTGGGCCGGTAACGGTAACAGAGGGGACAACCACAGTCAATGTCAGGAGGAGGGCCTGCCACCACCTCCTCCGTCATCCCTGCCCTCCGGGTGCCCTTCACCCTCCCCGCCGCCAGCCCGCGAGGAGGGCCTGCGATCCTCGCTGACCCTACGGACCACCGAGTCCTGCGTGCCACCGATTCGCCTCAGCATCTCGCATGGCAGCCCGCCCCTCCTCCTCTCCCACCACGTCTCCGTGTGTCACGGTCCGCTCCTCGGGCTGTGGACTTTGATGTTATTATTTAGACCACCATTGCCCTTATATGGTCGTGGACACTTTAGGCCTGTTCTGTAGGCCTGTCACGGTCCGCTCCTCGGGGCGCACACTCTGACTTTATTATTTAGACCTTCCTGCCCTTATAAGGTCTTGGACTTATTAGGCCTTTGTTCTGTTCTGTATGTAGTCTTGTTATTCTGTTACTCTGTTGTTGTAGCCCTGCTGATGTTTTGTACCTTATTTTGTAGTATTGTTTCCTGTTGTGCCTTGTTACTGTTACCTGTCTTGTCTCACCTCCCTGTTGATTAGTCATGTTGTCCTCCTGTGTCCTCTTAGTCTCTCAGCCTATCCCAGTGTTGATTGTCTGTTGAGTTCACCTGTGTCTTATTATTTCCCTGTCTATTTAACCCCTGTGTTTGCAACCTGTCCTAGCTTGTCCATTGTATTGTGTTACGTGTAGTTACATCGTGAGTTCAGTCCCTTGCTTGTATTAATACCTTTTGAGTTAATAAACCCGTTAAACCGACCAGTTCTGCCTCTGTCTCTCCTGCACTTGGGTCCTACAATCTGCCCTGACTCAGACCGTGCCACCGTGGGGCTCACCACTGTGGCGGTGGACGTCCATTTTTACCCGGCAGCCACGGGCGCAGTGGGCGTGTGGAGCAGCACGCATATTAACTCTGTTTCAAGCGCCACTTCGATGACGGGACCCCTGTTCACCTCCTCGCTGGCGAACAGTCAGGAGAATGAGCAGGCGACTCCCAGAATGCATCACAATAAGTAAGTGGTGTGGTGGGGTGGGGGCATGGCCCCACCTGGGAATACAATGTCCAAAACGTCCTTGTGTGGAACATTCTATCCTCATCACTGAATGTTTTTCCAATTTTGTTTTCTTTATGGCCTGTTCCAGCCTTGGAAAATAACTACTGTAGCATATGGTGAATTTGTAATCATCTTAAGCAAAAAAAGTACAAGAGCTCAGACTAACGTACGTTAAGGATAATACTGTGTATGCCTGTGTGATTGTGTTAATGTATGCTTTGTAGCTCCAGTATGACAGGTTTTGCATCACTTAATGTGCTCATTATTTATGTTGCTCGTTACTTGATCATAATTATACTGTATGTGTTCAAGGTAACCTCTTATTTTCTACTTCTTGTTCAATTATATTTTAAATGATAAAGATGGCTAAGAAACAGTGCTGTATGTGTAAACTTACTGCACTCATGGGCTTACTTTGTTTACCGTAGAATCTTTCATTCCTGTTCATATCATGTAACAAGTTGTTTATTTAAGATGATTGACATGTATTGGTACGTATGTATAGCATTCTTCATCAAAACTGCCAAGGATAGAAACTGCACTTGTTCAGTCAAATATTGCAGTTTGTTACAAGTACATTATAGTAAATTGAGGTAATGTTTTTGCATCAAGCTAGTGACTGTTAATACCTCTATTGAAACCAAAGCACTTTGCAGTGGGGCTATATTTATCAAATTTAGGCAACACAGGGATATGTATTGCACTAGAAGTTCGGGCCGCTACGCGGCCCGAACGTCTAGCGTGACGCGTCGTTCACTTTGCAGTGCCACCTTACAGGCACCTCACAGTGTGAGAGAGAGTTTTGTGCTCTCCTAAATCCACGGCAGGCTTTGAAAGTACCCACTTCAGAAAGAGGTGACGTGCATCACCTCTCCAATGACCAAAACCCACTATGGAAGCCGTCGAACTGGTGCGATCTGACGGCATCCTAGAATTTATAGGTAGGATGTGATGTCATGCGTGATGTCATGCTGTCGTGAGATTACGTCACACTGGCGTGATGTGGCGTGATGTCAGATTACGTCACACTGGCCACATACAACGTTCGTACATACTGACAACCGACATGGCGCAGGATTCAAATTGTATATATAGATACTTAAAATGATTATACAGTATTCTAGGTCACTCGAGACACTTTTCTGTAAAAATGTGTGTATAAAATATTGTTGTTTGCATAATGTAATAGATACATATCTATTTATTTGAAGGTACTCTACTAATACCATAAATAAGGGAGACCATATTACATATTGGTTGTGCTAATAGGCTACTTAGTGGATAAACTTACTGTAATTCTGTGATATTTGCCGAAAGCCTCCACTATTTCTCAAGATGACACAAGTCTGTGTTCACAATATGAATGGGAGAAATCATTATATAGGCTACAATTAATAAACACAGCCTTTATTAACACATTTTGACTTGAGATTTGTTTTGCACAGATTATGGGGCAGAAAATATTTACTCTCTATAAAAACATAAATAAATTAATAAAAAAGTAAATGGAACAGTTATAAAATATGTTGACAGTAAGGAAAACATTTTAATTTAAAGAATAATGAATTAATATTATATATTTCCTCTCCTGGCGACCTCCACTTTGAAAAACACTGGTCTAGGCTATAATGGGTTCAGTCTATAAACAAGACCAGGGACCTGGTTCTGCCAGACCTGGCAGATGCCCATGTGTCTATGCCCATGTATGGACGAAAGGGGGACAGACTTTTATAAGCCGGACTTCACATGACGTGTCAGCCTGTGTATGCCCATATATGGACGAAAGGGGGACAGACTTTTCTAGCTGGGACCTAAGGACAAACGGACGGGGCCATGTTTTTTGCCCATGTATGGAGAAAACAGGTACAAAACATGCCCATGTATGGACGAAAGGGGGACAGATTTTTCTGGCTGGGACCTAAGGACAAAGGGGGCATGCCCATGTATGAAGAAAACAGGTACACCCCTTGGGTCTGGCAAACAAATACTGTAAATTACAATCTCTGACTTGATTTATTCAATTAATGTGTACAAAGAAGGCTGTTTAGTTACCCAAACTAAATTCACAAAAATAAAGACATAGTATATATCGTAATATTAATAATTTAGCATTGGGAATGGCTCATTATCATCATTAAGGTCTTTTCACACGGGGAGCGAATGAAGCACCTAGCAATTCATTTTCAATGAGAGACGAGCGGGCCGGTAGAGAGGCGTGGGCAATCTGCCAGGTGAAGGGACAAGCTCGTCTCATGCACACACTCGCCGCCCGGCTGCTGAGTTGAAATGTGTTTAACTTTATTTTACACAATGCGTGAAAACGTATCTACGACATTCCCATGAGGAGTGCACTGCGACCCCATGGATCCAGGCGAATGCACAGGCACGGTGTCGTTCCCCGCAGGGTTCGATTTGCTGGGAGGGATTGACTGCTTTTGACATCATTGATTTGACATCGTTCATTTTTTATGGCTGGTGGGGGATTATGTTTTATCCCTGCTTCTGGTCAAACTGAATTAAATACATGCATTTCCTTTGGTGAAATGTTGTTTGATCACAATTTAACAAATCAAAATGTCATCTTTGTTTTTATATTTTATTTGTCGTAAGAAGAATTACTGTAAATAGCGTTTTTGTGGTTAAGAAAATGTAACCCGCTCGGTTTTTGTTTTCAAATCGAACCCTGGCTCCCCGTGTGAAAAGGCCTTTATAGTTCTGTGGATGGTTTTCTTGGCATCTCGTCCTCCGCGTTGGTTGGAATACTAAAGGCTACATAAGGACACCACTTGGTGTTGAGGCACACCAGACTCTTCAGTGTGGCTGAGTTGACTATATCAAAGCCTGTCTGTCCTCCAAAGGTGCTGGGCTTCCAGTATTCCGGGGAGCAGATGGGGTTTCCTAAAAGGCCCTTCAGGGAGAAAGGAGCACCCATCTCCACTATGCTCTCTCCAAAAATGGCGCCAGGACGCGTTTTTTCCAGCATGAGGCCCACGTAGAACTCCAGGGCATCTATGTCTCCGTAGAGTTCCTCCAACTCCTTGGCGAACTTCTTCTCTCCTATTTGGAAAAGGCCACGACTTCAGTATTAAATCATGAAGACAACGTGAAATGGTAATCAGAGTCTCAGTTCCTACTTCCTACTTAAGACAAAAGGACAAAGAGAAGCATCGTGAGCTTGTAGGTCTACTCCTTCTATTTGGTGGAGAGAGAAAAAAAGAGGGGGCCCAGTATATACCCCTGGGGGTTTAAGTGGTTAAAATGAAACCAAACAACTAGTTTGATTGTGATGAAACACATTCAGCCAGCTCAACATGCAACATGTGATCATTCTGCCTAATAATGATTTGTGCAAGAGGGTCATCCACAAATAAGCACTTAGTAATAAATAGCAATCCCTTAAAACATTTTGTATGTCACAGCGAGAGTCAGCTGATACTGAAGTAGTTTACAATTGACTGCACAAACGTGAGGGACGGGAGAGTTATTTGGTACCACTGAACAGGAAATTGAAATATGTCCTCATTCTTGCCGGGCAGGCGCTGATGTCTTCTAAAGAATGGTACAGTGTGTACAATAGGCCAATAAGGCTCACCTGTCAGGTCGGAGAAAGACGTGTATGGCTTGAGGTGGAACTTCTTCCTGTATTCGTTAAATGGCTGTAGACGCAGTGCTCTGGACTCTTTGATGGCACCTTCTGCCACGTGGGTCACCACCGGGTGGATGTTTTGACCGCCGCCAATCTGAGAGACACAGAACAACGAGCACATTTTATTCTGATGAAATATTATTTGACTTTCTTGCTTATCAACGCAGGAAGCGCTTATCAACACAGGAAGCGGGGATACCCCACCTACCTAGATAAGCCTGTGGATCATCTGAGCATGATAACGCTCCGTAGAACTCCGTCTTTCAGTTTCGCATTTCTTCACTGTTAAGTTAATACTGTTTCCAGTTAACTATGACCAGTATGAAATATGGTGCACTGGGAGCTAATGGGGAGACTATTATTGTTGAAGGGTGGACCGGAAGGGGCTGGTCGTTAGTTGAACAGTGATTCTTGTTAACAAACTCACTGTCTTTCAAAAAATAAAAATGCATTGCAACAATTTCTAAAAATGGTTTGTGACCGTAGAACATAAATAATAAAGGAATAAGTCTTGGTCAAAAGTAAGTATCCTTTGTTACAGTCAATGAGTCAACTATTCTGCTATATATATTTATTTTTTTAATCTTGAAGAAAATGTGGAATATTCTTTACACATTTTAACACAAATCTTCTATGTGCGTCCATGGCATAACATATTTTCAAATGGGTCTGCAGACAAATACATATTAACTTGTGGGTCCTTGACATGAAAATGTGTGTGAACCACTGGTTTAAACATCAGGAAACAAGCCCAAATAAGCAACACCACTTATAGCCCACTCCACACCAATGATTCGCCATGCAACTCCTTGCAACATGCAACTCCTTGCAACATGCAAGTACTTGCAACCATTATCCCCAATGGCAGTTGCAAGGAGTTGCATTAGTGCGGTTGACCTTAAAACTGTTTTGGGTATTTGCCAATGCCCATACCCTAGTTGGGGTTGGCGAAAGGGCCTTTCTGTGTGGAGTTTCTCCCCGTGTCTCCTAGGGTGGTTACCCTCACAAAAAACAGCCTCCCCCTGGTCAGCCGGGGCGCCTGATGGAGCGGAAAGGAACTGGTTGGAATAACGTGTTCCTTCCACGCGCTACGTCCTACCGGGGAAACTCGCCCCTGTCAGGTGATAAGACGCGGTCTGCTCACTCCTCATGCATCGAAGGAGGCATGAGCTCAGTTCGGGGCTCTCCCCAGGCTGGCAGAGGGAGAGTAGCGCCCAGGATTACATCTTAGGCAATTGGCACTGGGTGAAAAAATGGGTTACAAATATCGTGGGATAAAAACAAAACAACAACAATGTAAATGCCAACTTTAGTCTGAAGTAGTCTGTTTGGTGGACCACATACTCTAACTGTAGATGGGGTCAAGACAACCTACAGTACCTTTCCAGCGTGCTGTCGAGAGAAGCTGTCCACCAGCTTCTCCACCCCGTAGTGTGTGAGGACAGAGGTGTTGAAGAGGAACTGGGAGTAGGGGATGTCCGTGCCGTCTATGTGGAAGTGGTCGGGCATGAGCGGATGCCAGTGGTACAACTGGTTGAACTCCACGGCGATGCGGTTGCGGTACTGGAACTGGGACTTGAAGAGCAGGGTGGGGTCAAACTTTAGGTCCAGCAAGTAGCCGCTCAGGTGCTGTACGTAGTCCTCGATCACGATGCGGATGGTCTCCCCTACGCAGGCGGAACAAACAGCGGGGACATTTTTTGTTGTTGTTAAATTGTGATATTATCGGTGGTGGAAAAAGTACTCAAATGTTTTACTTAGTAAAATTATCAATACTGCATTGTAGAAATGCTCTGTTACAAATAAAAGTCTGGAATTCAAAATGTACTTAAGTAAATACAAAAGTATTGTATCAAATATACTTAAATAGCAGATCTACAAGCTCACAACGAGTCACATTGTGAGCTTGTAGATCAGCTGTTTTCAAATAGCCTACAGTATGTATAAAAACTCAAGTTTTCAAATAATTGTATTATAGTAAAAGTACAATATTTGCCTCTGAGATGTAGTGGAGTAGAAGTAAAAGTAATGCAAATTGGAAAATTGGAAATTAGTAACTCAAAATTGTACTTAAGTACATAAAGTTAGTAGCTTTCCACCACGGATATTATCAAACATAAATATCCTTCATATCCTACCCAAGTTTCAAACCTGGGTCCCAAAATGTGTTGAGCTACAACTTACAGCACGTTTGGGAAGGCAAGTTATTTCCATTTGAGTTTCATGCAAATACCTCTTGCATGATGCATTAACACTGAGGATTTTTCTGTAAAGCCTCATTCACAATCATACCTTGTCACACGACGGTGTAGCTCGCCAAGAATAGTTCATTTTCAAGTGCAAATTGTGACGCTTGAAAATTGTGCTTGAATCTAATTTTTGTTAAAGTGAAGTGAGTCAGAGACTTTTTTCTGCATCAATTCAGCTCCCATCTAATCACATTTAAGTGATAATATTCCATCATCATCGCCCGAGTTACACAGTCTGGATTCTCCTCTGACGTCTGTGTGGTTCATTTATTTACACAGCTTGCTTCCCCCAGATGATCTCCACTGTGTAAACTGTGTCAGGGAATATTTCCCCCCCGAACGTAAACTAAAAAGAACTACGTCGGCCAGCCAGCCTCTCATCCCTCACCGATGATGATGAGTCTGGCGGTCTGGAAGAGCTGCTCGTCTGCCCAGGTGGGGTGCTCCCCCTTCAGGATGTCACACACTCTGTTGTGCTCTCTGAGCCACAGGGTGGCGAACATGGTGAGGCCCGGCAGCAGGCCAAACACCTCCTGACCGATGGCCATGCGTTGGGCGGCGGGCACGCCGGCGGGGTAACTCATGTTCACGGGGGCCTCCGAGACGGTCGGGGGGTAAACCTCGCCGTCGATCACCTACATGAACGGAACAAGAAACGTTGACTTTATATGTTTATATGTAACATATGTATGTATGTATGTAAAACCGGGAATGCATCTGTGTAACCACTTAAACCATTATTTTATACTTTGGCTATTCAAAAATTGCAGATATGCAAGCTCATAGTGCGGCACCCAGTGTCACACCTGGGGGTCCCTGGAACAACATATTTTGAGATATTTTGAATTATACATATAATTTTGTAAAAACATTTTTTACATTTGTAGAATCCCCAGAAGCAAAGATTTGCTTTAAAACTATATATATTAAGATTTGCAAAAATGTTCATGATTTTTCAAAAAATAGCAGATCTACAAGCTCACACATAGCGTGGCACTCGGTGCCGCGCTATGTGTGAGCTTGTATATCTGCTATTTTTGAATAGCGAAAGTATAAGGGGGTAAACATCCAACTTTCTTTTCTTTTTTTCCCCCCGTTGGCCTTTTTATTAAAAACCACAGAGTCGTGCGAGAATCCACGCTTGTGAGTTTTTTTTGTGACTCACATACAAGCAGCGCAGGAGTTGTGAAATTCAAAGTGATTCTTGGATGTATTTGTGAATTGCTGTCAAGCAGAGATGCTTTCAGATAGAAAGAAAGTCTTATGTCCACACGGCAACAGCGGTGCAAGTAACTAAGTACATTTACTTAAGTATTCTACTTTTTTGAGGTACTTTTACTTTACTTGAGTATGTCTTATTTTTCTATATTCTACTCCACTACATCTCTGAGGTATATATTGTAGTTTTTACTCCACTGCAATTATTTAAAAATTGTAGCTACAAGTTACTTTGCAGGTTTTGATTATCAAGCCCTATTTTATAGTTATCTATAAGCTCACAACGTTTCGCGATGCGACACGCAGTGAGCTTGTAGATATTCTATTTTTTACATTATATTACTGGCCTGTTACTTGTAACAGAAAAAAACAGTCATATTTTGCGGTATTGTTTTTTTAAGTAAAACAAAGTACTTCCACCACTGCATGGCGCCAATCTCAGAATCTTATCACAGCTTGAAGCAGGTCATAAAGAGAAGGCCCCATATACAGCCAGCTTCTTATACCAGCTGTGGTGGATCATCTTCCACACCGCCATCTGAATCTCAGATAGCCTTCTCAGAACTCAATCTGAGCAAAGAAGTTTAAGATTAGAGGACTTGCGGGAATCGCGCCCAAAAGTTGCACAAGGCGCTTCTGAATGTAATAAAACTCTCTGTTTAAAAAGATTTATTTAAAATCACATGAGTCAGTTGTGGGGAAAAAAAGGCCTGTACAGACAAAAAAGAGGTCTTATTGAAAGTTTCCCCATTTTAGACATTGCATTGCGTTGCAGTTTATAATGGAAGTGAATGTCTGTGATTTCATAGTCAGTCTAATGGTAGTAAATTGTACGTTACAGCTTGCATCAGTGACTTACTGACTGACTGACTGATTCTTTATTAATCCTTCATTCGTCTATTTGTTCGTTTTGTGCCATACAGCCATCAGGACACTAAAAACACACAAGCAATACAGCAATACATGGCACTTGAGTAACACATCAGCTACAACAAAACAAAGTACACATCCCTTATAGGCCATTGGTACTGGCCTGATAATCTGCAGTACCTGATATTTAAGCTTTCCATCCTTATGAAGCCTGAGGTTGAGCTGTCGGACAAGATTATCTCCATAGACGTGTCCAGCGTCCACCTGGGTCAGTCAGAGAAGCAGACACTTGCTTAAAACTAATAATGAATCAGTTAGTTACACACATCAATAATTGTACGTAAAAAAGTACCAGAACAAGTACTGACATCTAAAGCATGAGGCTGGTTATGTTTAGGCCTAAAGCCAGATTTCTTTATACTTGATTGCGCATCATGTCTTGCGCCCAAAATAGCCGCTCATAATTTGTCTTGAGCTTATAGAGGGGCTATTTTCTGTGTTAGCCACTGACGGGCAACTATGTATAATTCGGGCGTTAGTTTTGATCAGATACTGTATACAGAGGTTGTCTAATTGAATTGAAGTGAATTATCCATCTCACCCCATGTCCCAGAGCCTTGGTGAAGCCCAGTCCCAATCGATTGTGGGTCTTGAAGAACTGGTGGGTGAAATGCTGGGCAAAGAAGGCAAACATCAAGTTGGTCCCCTGTGGATCTGGCTTAAACTCTGTCCTTCGTAAAAAACGTTCAACCAGGTGCTTGGAGTCTGGGAGAGTGGTTTTCCCTGAAGATTAAAAAAAAAAAGGTTATACAGTCTACTTGGTAGTATTGTGAACCCATAAATGTTGAGTAGCACAAAGTTTTATCTTAGAAATGTACAGTATGGGTCCCCAGCATTTAGAAACTGCTGTATGTTAACTTGCATATGTTGGGCAATTTGCATAATTAGTAAAATTAGCATAATCAATCACCTATATGGAAAATATTGAAGTGGTTTTAAGGGTTGAGGATGCTGAATCCATTTCTGACATTTTCAGCATTGTAAATGGTTTCAGACAGAAGTTGACATAATAACCCCCGGTGGTTTTTAGAGGATTGGACAGAGAACTTATGTATTTGAAATAACGTCAACTCAGTTATAAATTGTAGTAAAGTAGCACACCAAGTCAGATTCTTACATTGTCACTTAGTAACACAGTAAGACAGATTGTCACTAACAAACTAAGTCAACCACATCCCATGAAGGGAGGAAACGTCACACACGTTCTATCACATCACGTCCCATGTTGTTCATATCTGTTTTACCAGTGTTGAGTCCCCTGACAACAGAGTGCACTACTACAGTGTGGCTGAAATAGTACAGTCAAGCTGCGTTCGCTTCCAGCGTTCGCGCGTCTTACTTGTTCATATCTGTTTTACCAGTGTTGAGTCCCCTGACAATGACTTGTGTCCGCCATTGGTACAATTTATATATACACACACCCCCCCCTAACTGCTCCCGGTGCCCAATGAGCAGGTTGGTACCAGGTATGGTTTCCTCTGCCATCGGTGTGTGTGAATGGGTGACTGTGAAATACATTGTAAAGCGCTTTGGAGAAAGGCGCTGTATACATACGGTACCATTTACAATACATGAATGTACAAGTGCAGTTGTGAGTGTATTGTAGATGCATGTACTGTATGTGCAAGACTTTCTTCAGAAATGCTGACACCACAGAGGTGCTGGTGGTTTACATTCAAGGAAGTCAGGAACATGACACTTACTCTCACACACACACACACACACACACACACACACACACACACACACACACACACACACACACACACACACACACACACACACACACACACACACACACACACACACACACACACACACACACACACACACACACACACACACCTCAAAAGAGAAGTATGATGGTGTGTGGAAAATAAGCTAACCCAACAAGAACCTCAAACCTACATCCTTAATGGTTGATCAGCCACCCTTCCAGCTAGTTAACACACGCACGCACGCACACACACACACACACACACACACACACACACACACACACACACACACACACACACACACACACACACACACACACACACACACACACACACACACACACACACACACACACACACACACACACACACACACACACACACACACACACACACACACAGTGTGATGGTGTGTAGAAAACAAGGTAACCCAACAAGAAGCTCAAACCAACACCCATCACTAACCAATCAGCCAAACATCCAGCTTGTTAACCAGAGAAGCAGCCAGTCAGGCAGTTAGTCAGTCAGTCACCCAACCCAACCAAACCAACCAGCTATTTAACCAGACAGCCAATCACCTCAATCATACAGTTATTTAACCAGATAGTTTGTCTTTTGAGTTTACTCAAACAAACTTCAAACAAACTCAAACAAACGACCCCAGGAGATGCTTTAGAAGTAGGCTAGATAGATATTTCACCAATGACATTGAGCTTTCTTGATTCTGAAAAGCACATCCATGTATTAAACATAAATAACCTAAAATCAACTCAAACATCACAAAAATGGTCCCACAGGAGTTGAAATATGCCCATATAGATTCTAATGAATGTGAATTATATATATTTGGCAAATATTACATATGCCAACATACACAAGTTAGCAGCAGTTTCTAAATGCTGGGGCCACATACTGTACATTTCTAAAATAAAACCTTTTGGTACTCAACATTTCACTCTCAAGAGTTAAATTAACACTATTTTACAGTAGACTCTTAGCCACATGTGACAGGATATTCCGTTTTCATGTGCTTAAGTGGTGTGTTACAGGCTAAACCTTCCCACGCAGACTAGCACCTTTAGTTCCCATGGGTGTAGGGCAGTCCTCTGGCACAGGGGGAAGGATCCGGGTGTAGTACGTCACGTTGGCGTACGACTCCCAGCTGAGGTAGCCATATTTGGAGTTGTACGTCGGGGGGCTTGGAATGAGGTTGGATCTGACTTTGGGAAGAAGAAGACAACGTCAAATCAATTAATGTATTGATTATACAGTACCAGCATCCCGGGCAAATAAATATGCCATCAATAGTTTGTGCGAGTAGCTCACTGGGTTAAATTAATAGTTTCAGTACTGCACACATGCACGCCACACACGTGTGTGTGTGTGTGTGTGTGTGTGTGTGTGTGTGTGTGTGTGTGTGTGTGTGTGTGTGTGTGTGTGTGTGTGTGTATATATATATATATTAAAGAAGCACTATGTAGTTTCCTGCGCAAGTGCTGACATTTATACCATTGATCTAATAGAGCCTGCCCGCTTGCTCAGGGGATAAATTGTATCTTGACCATCAGGTCAAAATGTGTGTCAGATCCTTGTGTTTAGGTGAGACATGACCTTTGACACGATCTAAATGTCTCAATGGAAGGGCAGGGAGACAAAATACAACCACCCCAATTGTATAAGTTAAATTGTATTAACATACTCTACCATTCAGATTGGACAAAATTACATTTTATCAATAAAAAAAAAGTTACATAGTGCTGCTTTTAATCATAAAATGGATCTGCATTTTACAGTGTTAGTATCATACATACAGTATAATGTAACATTTGCCTTTTTCAGCAGCTATTCTGCTTTCCAACATGTTGCATTTGGATTGGAATGGTAAGTTAAAGCTTCGATTCAGAACTTATTCTAATGAATGCAATTAACTCTCTTAAAACTTATGGATTGCAGCTTTAAACTGCTTCTTTATGCCACTATGATGATGACCATTACATGTGTTAGTTTGCATCTGAACACAGAGGTTATGGAACTTTCCACATATACATTTAGCCGGACCTCTTTATGTTTGAATTTCAAACATGTAAAGAATTTAACAAAGCACACACATCCGACAGATCCCATGTGCTGGATAGAAGAATATAGTAAAATACAAAGACCACCTTGGTGGTAATCTATTACAGTTAAGTCACTATGGGAGCATGATCCATTGAGCAGAGGGCAGAGTGCAGACTCTGTTTTTCTATTTTGTAACATCGAAATGTAACAAATCATTTCCAATGAGGCAGAGTAATAAAACATGTCCTTTGGGGGGGAAATGTCTCCGGTGCTCAAGGAGGGAATGTAATCTTCAGTGGAATGTAGGTGAGTTCCGTTGCCAGAGAAGTGAGCTGAGGACACCCAGTCAACTAACAAATGTTTGCTATATCTCATAGACGATTAGAGTGTACAGAACTTTGAGTGTGAGTTATATTCGTTAAACTAAATAGTGTGTTAGCTCAGCGTATTCTGTTCAGTCCAAACAGAGGCTTCCACATAATCTATAAACAGATCCAAGTGAAGGTTTTATCCGCAGTACCTTCCAGTACCGGGAACGTGTATATACTTTGAGCAGGTGTGGCCTGCGTAAGAGATAAGCGTGTTGCTGTGTCCGTACCATGCTCTACTCCTGCGGCTACAGAGACCCGCACTTCCCCCTGCACTCCTCCCTTCCTCCACCAAAGCACTTTCAAGTGACCTAGGGATCAAACACTCCATATATCCGAGCTCCTTGGTGGAAGTCGTATCCATTAGTGAGCTGGTAGATGACCAGCAGGAGCATCCAGCATGGAGCCATGGGAGAGACTGAGTAAATATGAGCAGGATGTCTGGATAGGGAAGGCCGCTCCACCCTCTACCAGTTGGCACGCAGAGAGGCATGCACAAGGGAGTGGATTATGCAGGCATGGCCGTCGCCGTCGGGTCACTCGGGTGGAAACCTTCTATGTCCAAAACGGTTAATTTTCATGATATGAAAAAAGAAAAAAACCTAATTGGAGTAATGAGATGTAATACTAATACTTTTCATTGATTAACGTTAACCACTTTCAACCAGGTGTACCTATTTTTCGGCATGTAATTAACTCAAAATCTTTGGAAAAATAGCTATAATAGCATATCGACAAGCTTGAAGATCAGCAATTTTAACTATTTTTATAACATTTTAAAAGTACATACACATAAACATAGTGCTTAAGTGGTTAAATATTTGTAAAACCCACAGAGATACTAATGTCTAGCATTGATATTTACTGTAGCAAAAAAAAAAAGGAGATACAGTATCGAGATACAAGGTTTCCATCCGACAGTGATGGTGGAATATCTATTTGGACATCTAACTAAATCAGAAGCAAGTTGGAGTGTGCAGTCAGTTGGCACACAGACTTGTGAGCTATGAAGACCCGAGTTTGAATCCGACTCCCAGTCTTGTCTTGCATGTCTCTTCTCTCTCTCTCTCTCTCTCTCTCTCTCTCTCTCTCTCTCTCTCTCTCTGCCCTTAGTTTCTTGTTTCTGTACACTATCCTATCTAAGAAATAAAGCATACAATTACTGAACATAGGCCAAGAAAGAGTGAAAAAGATGATTTCAGAACAGAGAGCAGATACAGAAGCAAAGTTAAGCAGAATCCCATATCAATTAAGCATGATCACAGATCTTTTTGTGTGCATGACGGACTGCCTTGCATATGCATTGCATCCAATTACTAACAATTCTAGAATACTCTAGCCTGCTTTGTATCTGTATTCAATCTCACATCACCACACACCAACACTCCCAGGCCCCATGTGGTTACTGGTGTCAAACTAAAAGCATACATGGGCATACCGAAGAATATTTTTTCACTCTGAAGACTTGAAATACCACTCCACATTTTGCTGTGCAGTGCTGATATACAAGACCGGTAGATGAGCTGTATGTACATACCTGCAGCCCCTTGGTGATCTTTTCAATCACCTTACCCAGCCTGACTATTCTCCTCCCTGGTTACTCCGTGCTGGAATAATATTTTCAGGACAACACACTTCCTACACCTTCCGGATTGAATTAAATCCTCTTCAAGAGAGTTTGTAAGGCCCTCTCGTGTACATTCCTCAACAAAAAAATGGCACCTCGCCATTCAAAATAATAGAAATAGCAGCTTTTAAAGTCAGTAATGTTGTTTTTGCCTTTTGCATACAGTATCTCTTTGCTCTAACTGTCCATGGGGCATCTTAATGGCAGGAAATAAACTGATTAAATAGGATTTTTAAAATGCAATTTGGCAATCTCGGATAAACACGCAAACATTTAAATGACCAACGGAACAGCTGCTGCAGATGTTATTGTGACTATAAAAATTCTATTGGTCTGTGTGTGCGTGTGCATGTGTGTGTGTGTGTGTGTGTTGTACATCTGCAGATGAGACGAGCCCTCCGTGAATTCCCTCTTCCTTTTTTCTGTTGAGAACAACCCGTGCCTCTCACATAACATTAACATTACCTCACTATGTCTGTCCGACCCACGCTCAGCAATATCTCTGTCACAACCATAGTTCACAACCTGCCTTGTCTGCTCCATTGAGGCAGCACTGAAGTGACCAGAAATCCCTGCCAATGCGGCCTATCCAAATATTTACATGTCGTGAACATAACAGAAGGGAACTGAGGCTAATGGCAGAAAGACGTTAGTTGTAAGCAAGCTGATTTATCTGTTGTTGTCGGAGTCCACTATTGAAGTAATTCTCAAGCTTTTTCATTTCAAGGTCCCCCAGTTAGATATGAATTAGATTATTTTAAATATCTGGGACCCCAGACTAAACTTTAAAATCCTCAGTAACTTTGAGAGATTGGAACCAATTCCATTTGTACACTCTCCGAGTTACAAACTATCAATCATTTAGCTGAGGACCCCCTGGAAACCCTTCAAGGACCCCTGGGGTCCCTGACCCCTTCACTGCACTAGTGAAGGACAACTTTCTCATAATATAGATACCTTTTGCTTAGTCTATAAATCGATTAATCTGTCTGTTTGGTCTTAGTCGAGCAAGAATTTGTTAGTCATTTTTTATGCTTTTTTCTATACACATCTGTTATAAACTCTAGATACTGTAGATATAACCCTTTAATTCTGCCATTCTATCATTGTCAACACTGAGTAGCCGTGAAATCACCATTAGAATGTTCAATTCAAAGCTTGTCTCTGCCTTGTATGCATCATCATAATTTCACAGATTTGTTGATTAAATCAACAAACCGATTCGTTGACAAATTACTGTGACAATTATTCAACTAAGAACTTCTTTAGTCGAGGACAGCCCTAGGGATGTCCCCACATAGTTGAATTATTGATTAATCGGTAGCTTTGGTCTGAAGGGCCATCCACACCAAGCACTATAACAATAACTACATTGTATATTGACTCTGCCATCCACTCGAGTTAGAACGATTATCGTGATGAGCCTCCACCGTAACTCTTTTTCAAATCAGCCAGATGGTGGCGCTATAACAACCACTTGAACAGTAGGTCGTACAATCTAGTTTTTTGCCTAGATTCCTTGGATCATGACGCAACTCCGCGTATAGGCCCAGGCCATTGGTGCCGGACTAGATTCTCTGCCATTTCGCGTTTTCTTCAAAACACACTTTTTACACTACACAAATTCTGTCCAAACCTCAAACAAATCGGTACATATTATCTCTGCATTGATCAAGATGTATGCCTATCGGTCAGATTTCACAGGTTCCATTCCAATTGGCTATGACTGCCTTCTAAACTGGATACGGGTAGATTTTGTTCTGGATTTAGGAGTTTATGGTCCCACCCTGATGTAATGTTCACCTGTTTTTATCCTAAATATAAAATATATCCTTGACTTTGGGGATGTTATCCGGTGTGGACTGGCTGTGTTTGGGGACTGGGAAGGAGGGAGTTCATTCTTTACGTTACACTTTAGTGACCCCTAGGCTGGGTTGTACCAGTTTGATCTTCCAAAAAGGCTTTAGAGTCATCTCCAATCTCGTTTTCATTGTACAACATAGGTTCAATTTTCGGAATTTGTAGTGCGCCCCCTCATCCAGTTATTACACTGGCCCGGGGCGCAGCAGCATTTGTGCTGCAGACCACTAACCTGTGAGAACTATTGTCATGAGCTTGTCTCGCAGGAAGCTGTTGTTGATGAGACTCCAGAGCCAGTGGAAATGTGTGAGGATGTAGTGGAGCGTATCTGGGCTGGGCTTCAGCAGGAGGTGAACCCTGGTCCAGAACTCGGCTACAGACACACAGTGTGAACAATTCAGCTTATGTTATTAAAAAGGAAAACTCTTGACATAACAAGCTTTAATGAATGGCTAGCGTCCCTATTCTGGGGGGGGGGGGGGACATTCAGGCGATACTGATCTACAAGCTCACAATGCGTCATGAGCTTGCAGATCGGCTATTTTCAGCAAATAGATTTGGTGTAGAGGGAAAAAAGGATGGGGCCTAGTATAGACCCCGGGGAAACTCTGGTGGGTCAACTATAGCGGTTAAGTGGTTAAGATGTAAGACCCTGGATGTAGAAAGTTAAGACCCAAGAACGACGTCGTCGATGGCCAGGCGACAGCACCCTTATCTGCCCGTTGGCATGTATTTCCTTTTGTTTCTTTTTTGGGCAGTATTTAAAATGTGTCCCCTTATCTGTAGCTACCAAAAAGGCCTCCAGTTGCACTTTGACCCAACGGATAAAGAGAAACAACTGGTAGTACTAAATTATAAACCTTGAGCTTTAATAAAAACCTTGTTGCCAGACCCAAGGGGTCGGCCTACATGAGGCTCTGTCCCCCTTTCGTCCATACATGGGCATGTCACTTTTCTGTCCCCCTTTCGTCCATACATGGGCATAAAAGTCTGTCCACTTTGTGGAAAAGTCTGTCCCCCTTTCGTCCATACATGAGCATAAAAGGGACCTCTGAATTTCGTCCCCTTTCGTCCATACATGGGCATAAAAGGGAATTTATTCTGGGTCTGGCAGAACCAGGTCTCCTGGTCTTGTTTTAAGAGACAGTAACCTAACATTTTGAAATATTCACCCTCAAAAGTGGAAACAATGCTGTTTGTAACAAACTTGAAGTTCATAGCACAACAAAAGCATTATAACTTGAACAAGCTAAGGTGTAAGAGGAACCCCAAGACTAGTACTTTATTTCCCTCTTACATATCTCATACTTCCAAGGAAATGTGTCATAGCAGTTACGTGCGTGCTGAATTATTGCTTGTTTATAGCCCTGGGTAGAATATACTTCAACTCCAATTTAACTGTGAGTCATTTGGCTTTTGGAAAGGGCACGTGCAGTATTACCGTAAGTCTGTTTTTTTTTTGTTTTTCCCTTGCTTTTGCAGAGCTTCTCCAACCTGCTTTTTGTTTGATGTGAATGAACAGATATGAATGTCCCACAAATAAGTGCATGGACCCATGCTTAGAGCCATTAAAGGAGAATTTTGGACTAAAGTTTTCTTACCTTTTCTATGACGTTATGATATCTTAGGATGAATGGTACAGTAGAAAATGTTCATAACTCCACCCCTGAGCCGCCACAGCTTAAAAGGTGCGCGGATAGGCCTTAGGTTAGATCACATATTTGAATAGCTTTTTTTTTTCTTTTTTTTTTTAGATTGACGTTCATAGTGACAGAACACTATGCAAAAAAAAAATCACACCCAGTGTGAAGAGAGTGGTGCCTTTATGTGTTTTTACTAATTTTAACATCTTTTACGTATTTTTACTCATTTTACGTATTTTTACTCAGTTTAAGTATTTTTACTCAAAAGTGTGTGTGTGTGTGTGTGTGTGTGTGCGCGCGCGTGTGTGTTGCACTCCTGTTTGTGTGTAATTAGTGTAACTGGTTGCATCTTTGTGTTGCAATCAGCCGCAGCTGTTGAGGTCATGGTGAGGTCGCGCTCAAACATACATACAGACACACACACACACACACGGACACAAACAAAGTCACGTATAGGAGTGGTTGGCACCACTCAAAAAAGAAAAACAGAAGTCTCGCTAGACGAGAAGTCTCGTCTAGCGAGACTTCTGTTTTTTTGGGGGGACAGTGTTCTGTCACTATGAACGTCAGATCTCAAAAAAAAAAAAAAAAAGCTATTACAATATGTGATCTAACCTAAGGCCTATCCGCGCACCTTTTAAGCTGTGGTGGCTCAGGGGTGGAGTTATGAAATGTTTCTACTGTACCATTCATCCTAAGATATCATAGCGCCATAGAAAAGGTAAGAAAACTTTAGTCCAAAATTCTCCTTTAAGATAGCAAGAGTTCACAGCTAGAAGGTCCTGGGTTCGATTCCCGCCAGGGACGCTGTGGGCGCTGGGGGCGTGTCTTCTCCTCCGCGTCATCAGCGCCCATACCCAGGGTGGGGTTAGCGAAAGGGCCTACTCTGTGTGGAGTTTGTATGTTCTCCCCGTGTCTCCTAGGGTAGTTAATACCCTCACAAAAACATGTAGTAATCCTGGTCGCTATACCGCCTCCCCCATGACAGCCGGGGCGCCTGATGGAGGGGAAGGGAACTGGTTGGAATAACGTGTTCCTTCCACGCGCTACGTCCAACCAGGGAAACTCCCCCCTGTCAGGTGACAAGAATGTCAGTTGGCTCTCATGCACTGAAGGAAGCATGAGCTCGGCCCTGGCCTCCCTGGCTGTGGGGGACTGGTGTAGCGCTGGTGTAGGGCTGGTGTAGCGCCCAGGATCACTTAGGAAATTGGCACCGGGTGAAAAAAAATGTGTTACAAAAATCGCGGGATAAAAATTATGAGAAAAAATATATATAAGATAGCAAGAGTTACATCAATGAGGGGTCAGAAACACTACAGGTCACGTGACTCATGTATCGCGTGTGCTTCATTGACACCCATTATGTGAATTCCATTTTTGCAACTGTACAGTAGTGTGTCAAACTATTGGTTGTCCGATGGCAAGCATTACTTCTGCATTCTTCATATTCTTGTTGATATCGCTGAGCACACCAAAACAAATTCCAATCCAAATCAACTGTAAACTGGCTTTGGAGATTATTGAATGTTGAATATTATATGAATATTCCTTTTTTAAATCAATGGTTCTTAAAGTGGGGTCAAGGGACCCCCAGGGGTCCTTGAGGGGGTTCCAGGGGTTCCCTAGCTAGGAACAAAATTGACCCTTACAGGTCTGTAACTCTTAGAGTGTATCCTTACGTTTTGGTTCCATATTTACACTCTCTGAGCTATGGGGGTCCGTGGTATAATGTATACCAAACTGGGGGTCTTTGAAATAAATACGTTTGAGAGCCACGTACTGTTTTAAATGATCTGCCATAGCTGTAAAACCATTGACAGGATGGAGTGAACAAAGATGATGCAACACTTTCTATCTCAATGGCTGTGCTTAGTGCTGTCGTGAACTGGACTGGTTAGAAGCTGAGTTATGTAAAAAGGTCAGCTCCCTGGTAGCTGGTGAGGCTCATCTGTGTCAGACAGGACAAAGAAACATTCGTTCAATGGCACTTCTCTCTCATCGTTAGACAAGACACAAAATATTTATACTGGAGGATGTCCCACTGCAGCTGGATGAAATGACATAGGCCTTCAACCACAAACTGATTATTGATTTGTCACTGTGCATTCCCCCCCCCCCTCTTTCTCTCTCTCTCTCTCTTATTTGTTTTTCCTTTTTTATCATCTAGAACATGGTCCTTGTTTTAACCACATGAACTTGGCATGAAACTGTGCACGCACAGTCCCTGTAGACAAAGGAGGAACCTCTGCCCAAAATGTTTCAAATCACTATCATGTAACAGGCCAATGTGCTCTACACTACAACCTCACAACTGGTCACACGAGTCATGATGTTTTACGGTAAAGGTTTATCATTAAAGAAGGAAAAAGGAGGGGGGCTAGTAAAACACACAACAGTTAAATGGAAAGAAACATTATTTGGTTTAACTTACGGTCAGTGCAATTATCCCCATAGAAGCCAGTGCGGGTGCAGTCACATTCATAGCGGTCAGTGCCAAATCTCACACACACGCCAGAGTTCTGGCATGGGTAGTGGCAGCAGGGGTTTGCTGGGAACAGATGGAGAGTCTCGTTTCAAACCCAGTATGCTATTGTCATACGATAGGTGGAGCTATAAAGTGTTTGATATTATGTGAGCTGGACCTCCTGGCTAACAGAACTATACCTTTTGTCCTTTTGCCATGTTAAATAAGGCACTATATAAATCCAAGTTATTATTATTATTATTATTGCAGATGTGCTAGACCAGTGGTTCTCAAAGTGAACCCCCAGGGGTCCTTGAAGGGGTTCCAGAGGTCCCCAAAATTACTGTAGATAATATAGCATCAAAATCAACAACTTCAGCCCTAAAGTTGTTAGCCCCCTTTAGCTAATCAACTATTTTTTTAAATTGTTGATGTTCAAGCTCCATAAGTGAATGTGGGTCCCTGGCACAAAATATTTCCGGATTTCCGAACCTGATTTTATTAACATACTCTACCTGCCATATAGATTGCTTAAATGACATTTTATTCATTAAAATAAGTTTCGAATTTGCAGCTTTAAGAATGGCAAGTCAGTCGAAGCTTCATGTACGAGCAAAGACCTTATTTTTAACTCTATGGTGAAGGCGGGTTCAGAATCAGATAACTCACCACTGAAGCCACTTTCACCAACAGAAGATGACACTTGTAGCAGCAGCAAGAGGGACACAAATACCCAAATGGACATGACGCAAAAATCTGGAGGAAACAACATTGGATTCATATTTTTCCATTTAAAACATACTTCAGAAAAGTACAAATACTAGGCCTAATTTCACAAATACAGTTCAGTTGGCTGATAATGAAGATATGTATCACATACAGTGGTGTAAAAAGTACTCATGTTTTACTTAAGTA
This sequence comes from Gymnoscopelus microlampas, assembly GCF_963454915.1. Taxonomy (NCBI): domain Eukaryota; kingdom Metazoa; phylum Chordata; class Actinopteri; order Myctophiformes; family Myctophidae; genus Gymnoscopelus; species Gymnoscopelus microlampas. The sequence continues at coordinate 14,407,991 of NC_139941.1, forward strand.
AAAGTATCAATAATGCAATGTAGAAATACAGTAAAAGTTCGGTAATCAAAATTGACTTGAGTAAAAGTACAAAAGTATACTTAAACACTAAAGTACCTAAAAGTAAAAGTACTCATTATGCAGAATGTCCCATTTCACGAGTTTTCACAAGTTTTGAAAGACAACTTTTGAAAATAGCAGATATACAAGCTCACAATGCATCGCATCATGACGCATTTTGAGCTTGTAGATCTGCATTTTCAAATGGCCAAAATGTATACAGAGCATAATAATGCAAATCTACAGAGTAACTAATATCTAAAGTTTTCAAATAATTTAGTGGAGAAAAGGTATAATATTTGCCTCTAAGATGTGGTGGAGTAGAAGTAAAATTACTGACAATTAGAAATACTTAAAGTAAAAAATCCTCCAAAGTGTACTTAAGTAAAGACTAGTACTTGAGTGAATGTAGTTACTTTACACCACTGCTAAACTGCAAGAGAACACTAAAGTCTTCACTCACCTGTCTTGATGTTCTCCAGCAGATCATATGTGGGTCGTGATGAACTTAAAGCAGACAGGTAAGGTGAAGTCACTGTCATCGTCATAGATCAGAGATCAGTCATAGATCAGTCATAGATCAGTCATCCCGGACGGATCGCTGTCACTCGTTGCTCTCATGCAGTAAAAATGAAAAGCATGCAGGACCACTTGCAACATCAGGCCTCACTGACTGGCTGTCAGAGATGCATTCTATTCTAATGGGCGGTTACACATTCGTCCTGCCTCCTGCCTCCTGCAGTATAACGTAGGCTGATGCAGCCATGGTTCACATGACGCTCGTCTGTCACAAGCGTCATGGAACCACTTGTTCCTGGTTTGAGAATAATTTACATTTACAACCAGTACATCTACTTAAACGTTTACATTTCAAATATAAAGTAGTGACCCTACGGCGACAGATGTAACAAGTTAAAACGCTAGGTTCTAAGTACCTGTATTTTCTGTATTGTTTAATAAAAAGCATTTTATCCGATTGGCGGCCATTTTTTTTTTTATTTTTATTTTTGTGTTAAGTATCAGAGTGCAATACACTTCCAAACCAATAAGGGCGCGTGGTTGAAAGCATTTAGAGAAAAATGGCCACCAATCGGATAAAAAATGCGTTTTATTGATGAATACGGAAGATACGTGTATTTAGACTTAGGCGCTTTAACTTTTTACATTTGTGGCCGTAGGGTAAGCACTTTATATTTGAAATGTGAACGTTCAAGCAGATGTATCGGTTGTAAATGTGTGGTTCCATAACTTTTTGTTGTACTTGTACTTCTACTCCACTACATCTTAGAGGTCCACCACAATGATTTGAAAACTTTAGCAGTTACTTTGTAGATTTGTATTATTATTACAAAACACACTAACCACTTCAGCAGCCATATAGCCTATATTTCGGCCCAAAAGATTTCTTTGAAAACTTGTGAATAATGAGTACCTACTTTTACTTTTACTTCAAGTACATTTTGATGCCAATACTTTTATACTTTTACTCGAAAAAAGTTTGAATTCCGGACTTTTACTTGTAACAGAGTATTTCTACATTGCATATAGACCCCTTAACAGACGACGTCATACTGGCTGCGTGCAGCCAGTATGCGCGCAACGAAACCCATTAGGCTATATCAGGTCTCGTTAGGACGCGTCTCACTAGCCAACACACACAAGAGGGGGTTGGGGTGTGCTGAAACCAGTGCACCCCGAAACAGTTTGGGAATTGATTGCGTGAAACAATCACCTGTGCGTCCAGGCTCAATGTTAGTAAACAAATAATTGGTCTATGGATACTTTTACTTAAGTAAAACATTTGAGTACTTTTTCTAGTTCTACAAGATACAAAATATAAATAATTAAGAATTAATTAATTAATTCATTAATTAATTAAATAATGAACTTGCAGTTACAAATTAAAATCAATCATTTTGTAATTTTTGCCAAAAAAGAAGAAAGAAAAAAAGGAGAAGACAAACTCACAGGCCTGCATACAGAAACTTATCAAAATAGTGATTTAGTGTCACCTGCTGGCTGCAGTGAGAAACACAGGACCAGTGTCTCCAACAGAAACCACATGCAGAATTTGAAATGTAGCCTACTGTAAGTTAAGTTTATACCTTTGCCTCTCTGTAGAATATTGTAGTTCTCTCTCTCTCTCTCTCTCTCTCTCTCTCTCTCTCTCTCTCTCTCTCTCTCTCTCTCTCTCTCTCTCTCTCTCTCTTATTTTTTACTTTGTTATAAAATCTACAACATGTTGCTTGTTTTCTCTTAATTCAAAGGGGCTTTATTGGCATTGAAACCATTATGTTTATTCTACATTGGCAAAATAAATACAAAAGTATTGGCATCAAAATATACTAAGTACCAAAAATAGAAGTACTCATGTGTCACCTTTTTTTCAAAACCTTTCAAAGTAGCAGATCTACAAGCTCAAAACAAGATGTGACGCGATGTGAGCTTGTAGATCGGCTATTTTCAAATAGAGAACGTATAAAATAGGGCTTAATTGGTTAATGTAGCCTACCACATGTTAAATCTTCAAGGTAACTGAGTAAATGTACTTTAGGTAGTGGTGTTCTCTTGCACAAGAGACGCTGCAACTAGTCGTCACTATCTCGTCACTTTTTCCTCATTGGCTGGCCTTGGTAAAAGGCTCACAGGACTGGATCCTGGATCCAGGTTCACAGACTGTTAAATATGGTTTTATTTAACGATACGCAAAAGTACATTACTAAACACATTGACATAATGTGTTTATTCAGAAGGCTATGCCGGCCATGTTCGATGCTTTGTAATTTGCATATCCAGTCTAGAGCGGGCAAGGAAACAGCTGTGTGTGTGTGTGTGTGTGTGTGTGTGTGTGTGTGTGTGTGTGTGTGTGTGTGTGTGTGTGTGTGTGTGTGTGTGTGTGTGTGTGTGCGTGCGTGCGTGCGTGCGTGCGTGCGTGCGTGCGTGCGTGCATGTGTGTGGAACTGATCGGGTAAGGTAGGCAGGATCTAAACCCGGACTGAATGGTGAACGGAATGCTCTCTTTAACTAAAACTGTGCGCATACTGCTACTTATCAGTGTGACGTTGTCTGATAAACACAGCTTACAGAGACCCCTACCCCATCTGATGATGTTGTCAGCGCTCTGTCTAGTTAGCCTAGTTCGATTATTAGATCATTAGAAACTCTGTGCTCAGGTCAGGATTATATATTACATACAAAAGAATAGCTAAATAAGACTGACATGTCTCTGAAACAGTGTAGTTGACAGTAGTTTTCAAGTGGTTTAGCTTGCTGCGAGCTGATATATATGACTGTGTCATTTCTTGTTTTACCCTGCATCTGAACCCATTTGTATGTGCACACCAGTTCACCTTTTTTTCCCCCCAACTAGGTCTCTGTACCAATGAAGAGTGACCACTAAATGCTCTGTGCTCATCACCAGTGACCAAGCAAAGAGGAACCTTTTGATGTTGTTTGCCTCAAGGACAGCTGCAGGAAGCCCGGAAGATTGTGTGATGCTTATCAGTGTTGACACATTTCCTCAAAGTTCAATATTTCAACAGACCCTCTTTAGAAATCAGTCACACACACACAAACACATACAATATTTCCCATTCTCTCGATGCACTCATGCTGATGTTGTGTCAAAATATAAAAACTATTTTTTATACTAATTATTTAAAAAGTATAAAAGGATAAACTCAATATGTAAATGTCTGAAATAAAGTTTTCTGAGGAATACATGGAATATAAAAAAAAAACTTTCATTACAAGGATATTACAACATTTCTAATCAACCAGGTAATTATGACCAATTTATGTATCTAAGGGTTAAGAAATGGAGACAGTACTGAACCCTTTGTGTGGACATCAGACAACTGAGACAAGAAGTGCATAAATACATATTAATTTAACGGAAATTGTAGCATTTTGTAATACACTTGGATTTTTAGGACTTTTGATGTTATGACATATTTATGAAAATGGAACATTTGTTATTGCTTGTGTTGTTCTATCCAAGAGGTTTACGCCTGTTTAAGATCATTCTGTATTTGTCCAAAACTGAAAAGCAATAAATCGAATTAATGGGAAAAATAAAATAGAATATTTGAAATAGTTTCTTTACGATGTGTGTGGGGTCATGTTGTATATTGCCTTGTATTGCCCTCTATTATTATAATGAAGACATGCAGACATTTTGGTCCAACTTGCGAACATAGTGTGATTATGGATGTCGGCAGAATGAGCAGAGTGGGAATAATGTGTGTTGGTGAGTTCCCTTTTTTAGTTTGTTCCCAATTTCATTATTGATTTGTTTCCAGTCCACCCCCACAGTCAATAATCTTTTTTTTGTTCAGGGATCCACCTCTGCATAGGCCTACTAAAATAGAGAAATGTGTAAGCAGAGCTGTGCAACATTGCAACAGGTTCTGGCATCACAGGTGGCAGAAGGATGCTACATTCCCACACACAAACTTGCTGCCGTGGCAACAACCACAATTCCCAGAGGACCTCAACACACAGACAGGTGTAGGTGTTTGAGGCAGAGCTGGGAGACTATAAGAGAGAGGGGACAAACAATGCAAGGTGGGCAGAGAGCTGATGGCTGGACTCCAGAGCTGGACACACTCTGTCTGTTTATGTTAAGTAGCAGTTTGGACATTATTTGGACTTAAAGAACATTATTCTCCCTCTGGGACGTTTTATGTTGTCTTTGCAAATTGCCTCATGTTGGCCTTCCTGAGTTAATTATCTGAGTTAATTAAACCTCATTTCATTTGAACCCTGGATTTGGCCTGTTTGTTCTGCACTGCCTCACACTAGCCCACTCTAGATACCTCTCATGTCATTACAAGGTATACATATAAACAACAATAACAATATAAAAACGTTTTTTAAAAATAGCAGCAATGTTTTTAAATGTGTTTAATGATTGTTGCTCTGTTAATGTACTGTATGGTAGATATGTGTACTGTATGTATGTATGTATGTCTGTAGTACTACAGTATGTAGTCTGTAGATCTGTTTGGTGCAGATAGTGTAAGAATACACAGATGATTGACAGTCTTTGTGGTGGTTTTGCTGTGGTCTGACAGGGCAGATTGTGAACACTCTGAGAGACACCAGGCTGAGATCAGTGCTGAAGTAATCTATACCTTACAGTTACCCAGATGATACCTGAGTCCCCTCGAACCCTACCGTTGACTAGGTAAGTAGGTATAGTCCCAGCAAATGACAGAGCTGTAGGAGTTGTAACTTGGGGCCTAACTTAGTTAGTTAGGCCTATGCTCCGGTGGGGTGCAGGTATATTGGAGTCGGATGTTGTTTTTTGCTATAAATAACTTAATAACAATAGAAGTACAAAAATGCAGTGGTGTAAAGTGACTAAGAACATTTACTCAAGTAGGCCTACTGTACTACTGTACTTTTTAGGTATTTCCAGTTTTCTGTACTTTTACTTCTACTCCACTACTTCTCAGAGGCAAATATTGTAATTTCATTCCACTACAATTATTTGAAAACTTTAGATACTTGTTACTTAGATTTTGATTATTATTACAAAACAGCATTAACAACTTCAGCCCTATATACATTTCAAAATACTTTTTCCACCACTGCAGAAATGGAATAAAGACAAAAAATAAGAATAAAACAGGTAGTTAGTTGAAGCCGAAAATATTTTAAAGCAAAAGAACCACCAGGGACCAAAAAAAGTCACTACAAAGTACTACCAATCAACTCTAAATTGCCTGAAACTGAAATTGAAATTGTCTGTACTCCTAACAGGTTTTTGGGGGGACGATTTTTGCCTCCACACTTAGTGATTTTTTCGGATTTAACTTTCGTTTCGGTAGTGACCAACTTTCGTTTCGGTAGTGACACAATGGTGAAAAAATAAATTTACTAAGTCCAGAGCTCGATGAATGTTAGGGACCAAAAAAAGTCACTACAAAGTACTACCAATCAACTCTAAATTGCCTGAAACGTACTCCTAACAGGTTTTTGGGGGGACAATTTTGGCCTCCACACTTAGTGATTTTTTCGGATTTAACTTTCGTTTCGGTAGGGACCAACTTTCGTTTCGGTAGTGACACAATGGTGAAAAAATAAAATTACTAAGTCCAGAGCTCGATGAATGTTAGGGACCAAAAAAAGTCACTACAAAGTACTACCAATCAACTCTAAATTGCCTGAAACGTACTCCTAACAGGTTTTTGGGGGGACGATTTTGGCCTCCACACTTAGCGATTTTTTCGGATTCAACTTTCGTTTCGGTAGTGACCAACTTTCGTTTCGGTAGTGACACAATGGTGAAAAAATAAATTTACTAAGTCCAGAGCTCGATGAATGTTAGGGACCAAAAAAAGTCACTACAAAGTACTACCAATCAACTCTAAATTGCCTGAAACGTACTCCTAACAGGTTGTTGGGGGGACAATTTTGGCCTCCACACTTAGTGATTTTTTCGGATTTAACTTTCGTTTCGGTAGGGACCAACTTTCGTTTCGGTAGTGACACAATGGTGAAAAAATAAAATTACTAAGTCCAGAGCTCGATGAATGTTAGGGACCAAAAAAAGTCACTACAAAGTACTACCAATCAACTCTAAATTGCCTGAAACGTACTCCTAACAGGTTTTTGGGGGGACGATTTTGCCCTCCACACTTAGTGATTTTTTCGGATTCAACTTTCGTTTCGGTAGTGACCAACTTTCGTTTCGGTAGTGACACAATGGTGAAAAAATAAATGTACTAAGTCCAGAGCTCGATGAATGTTAGGGACCAAAAAAAGTCACTACAAAGTACTACCAATCAACTCTAAATTGCCTGAAACGTACTCCTAACAGGTTTTCGGGGGGACGATTTTGGCCTCCACACTTAGTGATTTTTTTGGATTTAACTTTCGTTTCGGTAGTGACCAACTTTCGTTTCGGTAGTGACACAATGGTGAAAAAATAAATTTACTAAGTCCAGAGCTCGATGAATGTTAGGGACCAAAAAAAGTCACTACAAAGTACTACCAATCAACTCTAAATTGCCTGAAACGTACTCCTAACAGGTTGTTGGGGGGACAATTTTGGCCTCCACACTTAGTGATTTTTTCGGATTTAACTTTCGTTTCGGTAGGGACCAACTTTCGTTTCGGTAGTGACACAATGGTGAAAAAATAAAATTACTAAGTCCAGAGCTCGATGAATGTTAGGGACCAAAAAAAGTCACTACAAAGTACTACCAATCAACTCTAAATTGCCTGAAACGTACTCCTAACAGGTTTTTGGGGGGACGATTTTGCCCTCCACACTTAGTGATTTTTTCGGATTCAACTTTCGTTTCGGTAGTGACCAACTTTCGTTTCGGTAGTGACACAATGGTGAAAAAATAAATGTACTAAGTCCAGAGCTCGATGAATGTTAGGGACCAAAAAAAGTCACTACAAAGTACTACCAATCAACTCTAAATTGCCTGAAACGTACTCCTAACAGGTTTTCGGGGGGACGATTTTGGCCTCCACACTTAGTGATTTTTTCGGATTTAACTTTCGTTTCGGTAGTGACCAACTTTCGTTTCGGTAGTGACCCAATGTACTAGGCGTAAGTATGTAGTTGTAAGCCTGCCTTTAAATGTCCATTGCCGCATTGACAATGCATTGGGCGCTTAAAGTTGAATATCTCCCAAACTACAAATGATTTCAAAGAAAAAATCTCAAGCATGCATGTCCACAGTAAGGTGGAGCACAATTGATATGAATGGAGTTTCTAGGTGAAAGTGTTTTTTTGAGGTCCCAAAATCTTCCATCGACCTCCATTATAAATCTCTGAACTTTTAAAGGAGTACTATTCTCAAACAATGAAACATTTCAAATATCCCTTTTCAGGCAAAAATGTCCATATTAGGATGAACATTTTAAAGTTTGAATGGGGTTTCTATTCTATATATGACATTTTGAATCTTTACAGTCAGTTCACCTTCTTTTGGGTCTTGAGTCGAACCAATTACTCCCGCGGAGACATCAAATTTCTCTTTTGGGCCTTGAGTCTTGGGACTCAAGGCTCAAACGAGAAATTTGATGTGTCCGCGGGAGTAATTGGTTCGACTCAAGACTCTTTTGGGTCTTGAGTCTTGGGGGGGAAAAAAGTGCCCCAGTTAGTTTTGAACCGGGAACCTTCTGGTTACAAGTCCTGCATCTAAACCACTGCACCACAGAGGTTCTTACCTGTTCTGTTGACTTGCCTTTCATTTTCTGAAAGATTATATAAAGGTAAAAGCCCCAGGTAAAAGTTAGAAAGATGTCCTTGCGGGATTTGAACTCAGGACCTTCAGTGTGCAAGGCCTGAATCTTAACCACTGCTCCACCATGGTACACACTTTCTATGGTCTCTTGCACGCAGTTCAGTGAAAGATCAGATAAAGGTGCAAGAGTCGAATACCTGTCCTGGATGGATTTGAACTTGTAACCTTCTGGTTGCAAGTCCTGTATCTAAACCACTGCACCACAGAGGTTCTGACTTGTTCTGTTAACTTAGCCTGCCAAAGTTTGTACCCTTTTCCCTTTAAATATCCATTGCCATTGACAATGCATGAGGCGCTTAAAGTTAAATATCTCCAAAACTACAAATGATTTCAAAATAAAAAATCTCAAGCATGCATGTCCACAGTAAGGTGGATTTTTTGAACTGTGAATGGAGTTTCTAGGTGAAAGTGTTTTTTTGAGGTCCCAAAACCTTCCATCCGCCTCCATTCTAAATCTCTGAACTTTTAAAGGAGTACAATTCTAAAACTATGCAACATTTCAAAGATTCCTTTTCAGGCAAACATGTCCACAGTAAGATGAACATTTTAAAGTATGAATGAGGTTACTAGGCATAAGTATGTAGTTGTAAGCCTGCCTTTAAATGTCCATTGCCGCATCGACAATGAATGGGGCGCTTAAAGTTAAATATCTCCAAAACTACAAATGATTTAAAAAAAAAAAATCTCAAGCATGCATGTCCACAGTAAGGTGGATTTTTTGAACTGTGAATGGAGTTTCTAGGTGAAAGTGTTTTTTTGAGGTCCCTTAATCCTAACCCTAACCTTCCATCCGCCTCCATTCTAAATCTCTGAACTTTTAAAGGAGTACAATTCTAAAACTATGCAACATTTCAAAGATTCCTTTTCAGGCAAACATGTCCACAGTAAGACGAACATTTTAAAGTATGAATGAGGTTACTAGGCATAAGTATGTAGTTGTAAGCCTGCCTTTAAATGTCCATTGCCGCATCGACAATGAATGGGGCGCTTAAAGTTAAATATCTCCAAAACTACAAATGATTTCAAAATAAAAAATCTCAAGCATGCATGTCCACAGTAAGGTGGATTTTTTGAACTGTGAATGGAGTTTCTAGGTGAAAGTGTTTTTTTGAGGTCCCTTAATCCTAACCCTAACCTTCCATCCGCCTCCATTCTAAATCTCTGAACTTTTAAAGGAGTACAATTCTAAAACTATGCAACATTTCAAAGATTCCTTTTCAGGCAAACATGTCCACAGTAAGATGAACATTTTAAAGTATGAATGAGGTTACTAGGCATAAGTATGTAGTTGTAAGCCTGCCTTTAAATGTCCATTGCCGCATCGACAATGAATGGGGCGCTTAAAGTTAAATATCTCCAAAACTACAAATGATTTAAAAAAAAAAATCTCAAGCATGCATGTCCACAGTAAGGTGGATTTTTTGAACTGTGAATGGAGTTTCTAGGTGAAAGTGTTTTTTTGAGGTCCCAAGACCTTCCATCCGCCTCCATTCTAAATCTCTGAACTTTTAAAGGAGTACAATTCTAAAACTATGCAACATTTCAAAGATTCCTTTTCAGGCAAACATGTCCACAGTAAGATGAACATTTTAAAGTATGAATGAGGTTACTATGGTGAAAAATACATTTACTAAGTCCAGAGCTCGATGAATGTTAGGGACCAAAAAAAGTGTCACTACAAAGTACTACCAATCAACTCTAAATTGCCTGAAACGTACTCCTAACAGGTTTTCGGGGGGACGATTTTGGCCTCCACACTTAGTGATTTTTTCGGATTTAACTTTCGTTTCAGTAGTGACCAACTTTCGTTTCGGTAGTGACCCAATGGTGAAAAAATAAATGTACTAAGTCCAGAGCTCGATGAATGTTAGGGACCAAAAAAAGTGTCACTACAAAGTACTACCAATCAACTCTAAATTGCCTGAAACGTACTCCTAACAGGTTTTCGGGGGGACGATTTTGGCCTCCACACTTAGTGATTTTTTCGGATTTAACTTTCGTTTCGGTAGTGACCAACTTTCGTTTCGGTAGTGACCCAATGTACTAGGCGTAAGTATGTAGTTGTAAGCCTGCCTTTAAATGTCCATTGCCGCATTGACAATGCATTGGGCGCTTAAAGTTGAATATCTCCCAAACTACAAATGATTTCAAAGAAAAAATCTCAAGCATGCATGTCCACAGTAAGGTGGAGCACAATTGATATGAATGGAGTTTCTAGGTGAAAGTGTTTTTTTGAGGTCCCAAAATCTTCCATCGACCTCCATTATAAATCTCTGAACTTTTAAAGGAGTACTATTCTCAAACAATGAAACATTTCAAAGATCCCTTTTCAGGCAAAAATGTCCATATTAGGATGAACATTTTAAAGTTTGAATGGGGTTTCTATTCTATATATGACATTTTGAATCTTTACAGTCAGTTCACCTTCTTTTGGGTCTTGAGTCGAACCAATTACTCCCGTGGAGACATCAAATTTCTCTTTTGGGCCTTGAGTCTTGGGACTCAAGGCTCAAACGAGAAATTTGATGTGTCCGCGGGAGTAATTGGTTCGACTCAAGACTCTTTTGGGTCTTGAGTCTTGGGGGGGAAAAAAAGTGCCCCAGTTAGTTTTGAACCGGGAACCTTCTGGTTACAAGTCCTGCATCTAAACCACTGCACCACAGAGGTTCTTACCTGTTCTGTTGACTTGCATGTCATTTTCTCAAAGATTATATAAAGGTAAAAGCCCCAGGTAAAAGTTAGAAAGATGTCCTTGCGGGATTTGAACTCAGGACCTTCAGTGTGCAAGGCCTGAATCTTAACCACTGCTCCACCATGGTACACACTTTTTATGGTCTCTTGCACGCAGTTCAGTGAAAGATCAGATAAAGGTGCAAGAGTCGAATACCTGTCCTGGATGGATTTGAACTTGTAACCTTCTGGTTGCAAGTCCTGTATCTAAACCACTGCACCACAGAGGTTCTGACTTGTTCTGTTAACTTAGCCTGCCAAAGTTTGTACCCTTTTCCCTTTAAATATCCATTGCCATCGACAATGCATGAGGCGCTTAAAGTTAAATATCTCCAAAACTACAAATGATTTCAAAATAAAAAATCTCAAGCATGCATGTCCACAGTAAGGTGGATTTTTTGAACTGTGAATGGAGTTTCTAGGTGAAAGTGTTTTTTTGAGGTCCCAAAACCTTCCATCCGCCTCCATTCTAAATCTCTGAACTTTTAAAGGAGTACAATTCTAAAACTATGCAACATTTCAAAGATTCCTTTTCAGGCAAACATGTCCACAGTAAGATGAACATTTTAAAGTATGAATGAGGTTACTAGGCATAAGTATGTAGTTGTAAGCCTGCCTTTAAATGTCCATTGCCGCATCGACAATGAATGGGGCGCTTAAAGTTAAATATCTCCAAAACTACAAATGATTTCAAAATAAAAAATCTCAAGCATGCATGTCCACAGTAAGGTGGATTTTTTGAACTGTGAATGGAGTTTCTAGGTGAAAGTGTTTTTTTGAGGTCCCTTAATCCTAACCCTAACCTTCCATCCGCCTCCATTCTAAATCTCTGAACTTTTAAAGGAGTACAATTCTAAAACTATGCAACATTTCAAAGATTCCTTTTCAGGCAAACATGTCCACAGTAAGATGAACATTTTAAAGTATGAATGAGGTTACTAGGCATAAGTATGTAGTTGTAAGCCTGCCTTTAAATGTCCATTGCCGCATCGACAATGAATGGGGCGCTTAAAGTTAAATATCTCCAAAACTACAAATGATTTCAAAATAAAAAATCTCAAGCATGCATGTCCACAGTAAGGTGGATTTTTTGAACTGTGAATGGAGTTTCTAGGTGAAAGTGTTTTTTTGAGGTCCCTTAATCCTAACCCTAACCTTCCATCCGCCTCCATTCTAAATCTCTGAACTTTTAAAGGAGTACAATTCTAAAACTATGCAACATTTCAAAGATTCCTTTTCAGGCAAACATGTCCACAGTAAGACGAACATTTTAAAGTATGAATGAGGTTACTAGGCATAAGTATGTAGTTGTAAGCCTGCCTTTAAATGTCCATTGCCGCATCGACAATGAATGGGGCGCTTAAAGTTAAATATCTCCAAAACTACAAATGATTTCAAAATAAAAAATCTCAAGCATGCATGTCCACAGTAAGGTGGATTTTTCGAACTGTGAATGGAGTTTCTAAGTGAAAGTGTTTTTTTGAGGTCCCTTAATCCTAACCCTAACCTTCCATCCGCCTCCATTCTAAATCTCTGAACTTTTAAAGGAGTACAATTCTAAAACTATGCAACATTTCAAAGATTCCTTTTCAGGCAAACATGTCCACAGTAAGATGAACATTTTAAAGTATGAATGAGGTTACTAGGCATAAGTATGTAGTTGTAAGCCTGCCTTTAAATGTCCATTGCCGCATCGACAATGAATGGGGCGCTTAAAGTTAAATATCTCCAAAACTACAAATGATTTTTTTTTTTTAAATCTCAAGCATGCATGTCCACAGTAAGGTGGATTTTTTGAACTGTGAATGGAGTTTCTAGGTGAAAGTGTTTTTTTGAGGTCCCAAGACCTTCCATCCGCCTCCATTCTAAATCTCTGAACTTTTAAAGGAGTACAATTCTAAAACTATGCAACATTTCAAAGATTCCTTTTCAGGCAAACATGTCCACAGTAAGATGAACATTTTAAAGTATGAATGAGGTTACTATGGTGAAAAATACATTTACTAAGTCCAGAGCTCGATGAATGTTAGGGACCAAAAAAAGTGTCACTACAAAGTACTACCAATCAACTCTAAATTGCCTGAAACGTACTCCTAACAGGTTTTCGGGGGGACGATTTTGGCCTCCACACTTAGTGATTTTTTCGGATTTAACTTTCGTTTCAGTAGTGACCAACTTTCGTTTCGGTAGTGACCCAATGGTGAAAAAATAAATGTACTAAGTCCAGAGCTCGATGAATGTTAGGGACCAAAAAAAGTGTCACTACAAAGTACTACCAATCAACTCTAAATTGCCTGAAACGTACTCCTAACAGGTTTTCGGGGGGACGATTTTGGCCTCCACACTTAGTGATTTTTTCGGATTTAACTTTCGTTTCGGTAGTGACCAACTTTCGTTTCGGTAGTGACCCAATGTACTAGGCGTAAGTATGTAGTTGTAAGCCTGCCTTTAAATGTCCATTGCCGCATTGACAATGCATTGGGCGCTTAAAGTTGAATATCTCCCAAACTACAAATGATTTCAAAGAAAAAATCTCAAGCATGCATGTCCACAGTAAGGTGGAGCACAATTGATATGAATGGAGTTTCTAGGTGAAAGTGTTTTTTTGAGGTCCCAAAATCTTCCATCGACCTCCATTATAAATCTCTGAACTTTTAAAGGAGTACTATTCTCAAACAATGAAACATTTCAAAGATCCCTTTTCAGGCAAAAATGTCCATATTAGGATGAACATTTTAAAGTTTGAATGGGGTTTCTATTCTATATATGACATTTTGAATCTTTACAGTCAGTTCACCTTCTTTTGGGTCTTGAGTCGAACCAATTACTCCCGTGGAGACATCAAATTTCTCTTTTGGGCCTTGAGTCTTGGGACTCAAGGCTCAAACGAGAAATTTGATGTGTCCGCGGGAGTAATTGGTTCGACTCAAGACTCTTTTGGGTCTTGAGTCTTGGGGGGGAAAAAAAGTGCCCCAGTTAGTTTTGAACCGGGAACCTTCTGGTTACAAGTCCTGCATCTAAACCACTGCACCACAGAGGTTCTTACCTGTTCTGTTGACTTGCATGTTATTTTCTCAAAGATTATATAAAGGTAAAAGCCCCAGGTAAAAGTTAGAAAGATGTCCTTGCGGGATTTGAACTCAGGACCTTCAGTGTGCAAGGCCTGAATCTTAACCACTGCTCCACCATGGTACACACTTTTTATGGTCTCTTGCACGCAGTTCAGTGAAAGATCAGATAAAGGTGCAAGAGTCGAATACCTGTCCTGGATGGATTTGAACTTGTAACCTTCTGGTTGCAAGTCCTGTATCTAAACCACTGCACCACAGAGGTTCTGACTTGTTCTGTTAACTTAGCCTGCCAAAGTTTGTACCCTTTTCCCTTTAAATATCCATTGCCATCGACAATGCATGAGGCGCTTAAAGTTAAATATCTCCAAAACTACAAATGATTTCAAAATAAAAAATCTCAAGCATGCATGTCCACAGTAAGGTGGATTTTTTGAACTGTGAATGGAGTTTCTAGGTGAAAGTGTTTTTTTGAGGTCCCAAAACCTTCCATCCGCCTCCATTCTAAATCTCTGAACTTTTAAAGGAGTACAATTCTAAAACTATGCAACATTTCAAAGATTCCTTTTCAGGCAAACATGTCCACAGTAAGATGAACATTTTAAAGTATGAATGAGGTTACTAGGCATAAGTATGTAGTTGTAAGCCTGCCTTTAAATGTCCATTGCCGCATCGACAATGAATGGGGCGCTTAAAGTTAAATATCTCCAAAACTACAAATGATTTCAAAATAAAAAATCTCAAGCATGCATGTCCACAGTAAGGTGGATTTTTTGAACTGTGAATGGAGTTTCTAGGTGAAAGTGTTTTTTTGAGGTCCCTTAATCCTAACCCTAACCTTCCATCCGCCTCCATTCTAAATCTCTGAACTTTTAAAGGAGTACAATTCTAAAACTATGCAACATTTCAAAGATTCCTTTTCAGGCAAACATGTCCACAGTAAGATGAACATTTTAAAGTATGAATGAGGTTACTAGGCATAAGTATGTAGTTGTAAGCCTGCCTTTAAATGTCCATTGCCGCATCGACAATGAATGGGGCGCTTAAAGTTAAATATCTCCAAAACTACAAATGATTTTTTTTTTTTAAATCTCAAGCATGCATGTCCACAGTAAGGTGGATTTTTTGAACTGTGAATGGAGTTTCTAGGTGAAAGTGTTTTTTTGAGGTCCCAAGACCTTCCATCCGCCTCCATTCTAAATCTCTGAACTTTTAAAGGAGTACAATTCTAAAACTATGCAACATTTCAAAGATTCCTTTTCAGGCAAACATGTCCACAGTAAGATGAACATTTTAAAGTATGAATGAGGTTACTATGGTGAAAAATACATTTACTAAGTCCAGAGCTCGATGAATGTTAGGGACCAAAAAAAGTGTCACTACAAAGTACTACCAATCAACTCTAAATTGCCTGAAACGTACTCCTAACAGGTTTTCGGGGGGACGATTTTGGCCTCCACACTTAGTGATTTTTTCGGATTTAACTTTCGTTTCAGTAGTGACCAACTTTCGTTTCGGTAGTGACCCAATGGTGAAAAAATAAATGTACTAAGTCCAGAGCTCGATGAATGTTAGGGACCAAAAAAAGTGTCACTACAAAGTACTACCAATCAACTCTAAATTGCCTGAAACGTACTCCTAACAGGTTTTCGGGGGGACGATTTTGGCCTCCACACTTAGTGATTTTTTCGGATTTAACTTTCGTTTCGGTAGTGACCAACTTTCGTTTCGGTAGTGACCCAATGTACTAGGCGTAAGTATGTAGTTGTAAGCCTGCCTTTAAATGTCCATTGCCGCATTGACAATGCATTGGGCGCTTAAAGTTGAATATCTCCCAAACTACAAATGATTTCAAAGAAAAAATCTCAAGCATGCATGTCCACAGTAAGGTGGAGCACAATTGATATGAATGGAGTTTCTAGGTGAAAGTGTTTTTTTGAGGTCCCAAAATCTTCCATCGACCTCCATTATAAATCTCTGAACTTTTAAAGGAGTACTATTCTCAAACAATGAAACATTTCAAAGATCCCTTTTCAGGCAAAAATGTCCATATTAGGATGAACATTTTAAAGTTTGAATGGGGTTTCTATTCTATATATGACATTTTGAATCTTTACAGTCAGTTCACCTTCTTTTGGGTCTTGAGTCGAACCAATTACTCCCGTGGAGACATCAAATTTCTCTTTTGGGCCTTGAGTCTTGGGACTCAAGGCTCAAACGAGAAATTTGATGTGTCCGCGGGAGTAATTGGTTCGACTCAAGACTCTTTTGGGTCTTGAGTCTTGGGGGGGAAAAAAAGTGCCCCAGTTAGTTTTGAACCGGGAACCTTCTGGTTACAAGTCCTGCATCTAAACCACTGCACCACAGAGGTTCTTACCTGTTCTGTTGACTTGCATGTTATTTTCTCAAAGATTATATAAAGGTAAAAGCCCCAGGTAAAAGTTAGAAAGATGTCCTTGCGGGATTTGAACTCAGGACCTTCAGTGTGCAAGGCCTGAATCTTAACCACTGCTCCACCATGGTACACACTTTTTATGGTCTCTTGCACGCAGTTCAGTGAAAGATCAGATAAAGGTGCAAGAGTCGAATACCTGTCCTGGATGGATTTGAACTTGTAACCTTCTGGTTGCAAGTCCTGTATCTAAACCACTGCACCACAGAGGTTCTGACTTGTTCTGTTAACTTAGCCTGCCAAAGTTTGTACCCTTTTCCCTTTAAATATCCATTGCCATCGACAATGCATGAGGCGCTTAAAGTTAAATATCTCCAAAACTACAAATGATTTCAAAATAAAAAATCTCAAGCATGCATGTCCACAGTAAGGTGGATTTTTTGAACTGTGAATGGAGTTTCTAGGTGAAAGTGTTTTTTTGAGGTCCCAAAACCTTCCATCCGCCTCCATTCTAAATCTCTGAACTTTTAAAGGAGTACAATTCTAAAACTATGCAACATTTCAAAGATTCCTTTTCAGGCAAACATGTCCACAGTAAGATGAACATTTTAAAGTATGAATGAGGTTACTAGGCATAAGTATGTAGTTGTAAGCCTGCCTTTAAATGTCCATTGCCGCATCGACAATGAATGGGGCGCTTAAATATCTCCAAAACTACAAATGATTTCAAAATAAAAAATCTCAAGCATGCATGTCCACAGTAAGGTGGATTTTTTGAACTGTGAATGGAGTTTCTAGGTGAAAGTGTTTTTTTGAGGTCCCTTAATCCTAACCCTAACCTTCCATCCGCCTCCATTCTAAATCTCTGAACTTTTAAAGGAGTACAATTCTAAAACTATGCAACATTTCAAAGATTCCTTTTCAGGCAAACATGTCCACAGTAAGATGAACATTTTAAAGTATGAATGAGGTTACTAGGCATAAGTATGTAGTTGTAAGCCTGCCTTTAAATGTCCATTGCCGCATCGACAATGAATGGGGCGCTTAAAGTTAAATATCTCCAAAACTACAAATGATTTCAAAATAAAAAATCTCAAGCATGCATGTCCACAGTAAGGTGGATTTTTTGAACTGTGAATGGAGTTTCTAAGTGAAAGTGTTTTTTTGAGGTCCCTTAATCCTAACCCTAACCTTCCATCCGCCTCCATTCTAAATCTCTGAACTTTTAAAGGAGTACAATTCTAAAACTATGCAACATTTCAAAGATTCCTTTTCAGGCAAACATGTCCACAGTAAGATGAACATTTTAAAGTATGAATGAGGTTACTAGGCATAAGTATGTAGTTGTAAGCCTGCCTTTAAATGTCCATTGCCGCATCGACAATGAATGGGGCGCTTAAAGTTAAATATCTCCAAAACTACAAATGATTTTTTTTTTTTAAATCTCAAGCATGCATGTCCACAGTAAGGTGGATTTTTTGAACTGTGAATGGAGTTTCTAGGTGAAAGTGTTTTTTTGAGGTCCCAAGACCTTCCATCCGCCTCCATTCTAAATCTCTGAACTTTTAAAGGAGTACAATTCTAAAACTATGCAACATTTCAAAGATTCCTTTTCAGGCAAACATGTCCACAGTAAGATGAACATTTTAAAGTATGAATGAGGTTACTATGGTGAAAAATACATTTACTAAGTCCAGAGCTCGATGAATGTTAGGGACCAAAAAAAGTGTCACTACAAAGTACTACCAATCAACTCTAAATTGCCTGAAACGTACTCCTAACAGGTTTTCGGGGGGACGATTTTGGCCTCCACACTTAGTGATTTTTTCGGATTTAACTTTCGTTTCAGTAGTGACCAACTTTCGTTTCGGTAGTGACCCAATGGTGAAAAAATAAATGTACTAAGTCCAGAGCTCGATGAATGTTAGGGACCAAAAAAAGTGTCACTACAAAGTACTACCAATCAACTCTAAATTGCCTGAAACGTACTCCTAACAGGTTTTCGGGGGGACGATTTTGGCCTCCACACTTAGTGATTTTTTCGGATTTAACTTTCGTTTCGGTAGTGACCAACTTTCGTTTCGGTAGTGACCCAATGTACTAGGCGTAAGTATGTAGTTGTAAGCCTGCCTTTAAATGTCCATTGCCGCATTGACAATGCATTGGGCGCTTAAAGTTGAATATCTCCCAAACTACAAATGATTTCAAAGAAAAAATCTCAAGCATGCATGTCCACAGTAAGGTGGAGCACAATTGATATGAATGGAGTTTCTAGGTGAAAGTGTTTTTTTGAGGTCCCAAAATCTTCCATCGACCTCCATTATAAATCTCTGAACTTTTAAAGGAGTACTATTCTCAAACAATGAAACATTTCAAAGATCCCTTTTCAGGCAAAAATGTCCATATTAGGATGAACATTTTAAAGTTTGAATGGGGTTTCTATTCTATATATGACATTTTGAATCTTTACAGTCAGTTCACCTTCTTTTGGGTCTTGAGTCGAACCAATTACTCCCGTGGAGACATCAAATTTCTCTTTTGGGCCTTGAGTCTTGGGACTCAAGGCTCAAACGAGAAATTTGATGTGTCCGCGGGAGTAATTGGTTCGACTCAAGACTCTTTTGGGTCTTGAGTCTTGGGGGGGAAAAAAAGTGCCCCAGTTAGTTTTGAACCGGGAACCTTCTGGTTACAAGTCCTGCATCTAAACCACTGCACCACAGAGGTTCTTACCTGTTCTGTTGACTTGCATGTTATTTTCTCAAAGATTATATAAAGGTAAAAGCCCCAGGTAAAAGTTAGAAAGATGTCCTTGCGGGATTTGAACTCAGGACCTTCAGTGTGCAAGGCCTGAATCTTAACCACTGCTCCACCATGGTACACACTTTTTATGGTCTCTTGCACGCAGTTCAGTGAAAGATCAGATAAAGGTGCAAGAGTCGAATACCTGTCCTGGATGGATTTGAACTTGTAACCTTCTGGTTGCAAGTCCTGTATCTAAACCACTGCACCACAGAGGTTCTGACTTGTTCTGTTAACTTAGCCTGCCAAAGTTTGTACCCTTTTCCCTTTAAATATCCATTGCCATCGACAATGCATGAGGCGCTTAAAGTTAAATATCTCCAAAACTACAAATGATTTCAAAATAAAAAATCTCAAGCATGCATGTCCACAGTAAGGTGGATTTTTTGAACTGTGAATGGAGTTTCTAGGTGAAAGTGTTTTTTTGAGGTCCCAAAACCTTCCATCCGCCTCCATTCTAAATCTCTGAACTTTTAAAGGAGTACAATTCTAAAACTATGCAACATTTCAAAGATTCCTTTTCAGGCAAACATGTCCACAGTAAGATGAACATTTTAAAGTATGAATGAGGTTACTAGGCATAAGTATGTAGTTGTAAGCCTGCCTTTAAATGTCCATTGCCGCATCGACAATGAATGGGGCGCTTAAAGTTAAATATCTCCAAAACTACAAATGATTTCAAAATAAAAAATCTCAAGCATGCATGTCCACAGTAAGGTGGATTTTTTGAACTGTGAATGGAGTTTCTAGGTGAAAGTGTTTTTTTGAGGTCCCTTAATCCTAACCCTAACCTTCCATCCGCCTCCATTCTAAATCTCTGAACTTTTAAAGGAGTACAATTCTAAAACTATGCAACATTTCAAAGATTCCTTTTCAGGCAAACATGTCCACAGTAAGATGAACATTTTAAAGTATGAATGAGGTTACTAGGCATAAGTATGTAGTTGTAAGCCTGCCTTTAAATGTCCATTGCCGCATCGACAATGAATGGGGCGCTTAAAGTTAAATATCTCCAAAACTACAAATGATTTCAAAATAAAAAATCTCAAGCATGCATGTCCACAGTAAGGTGGATTTTTTGAACTGTGAATGGAGTTTCTAGGTGAAAGTGTTTTTTTGAGGTCCCTTAATCCTAACCCTAACCTTCCATCCGCCTCCATTCTGAATCTCTGAACTTTTAAAGGAGTACAATTCTAAAACTATGCAACATTTCAAAGATTCCTTTTCAGGCAAACATGTCCACAGTAAGACGAACATTTTAAAGTATGAATGAGGTTACTAGGCATAAGTATGTAGTTGTAAGCCTGCCTTTAAATGTCCATTGCCGCATCGACAATGAATGGGGCGCTTAAAGTTAAATATCTCCAAAACTACAAATGATTTCAAAATAAAAAATCTCAAGCATGCATGTCCACAGTAAGGTGGATTTTTTGAACTGTGAATGGAGTTTCTAAGTGAAAGTGTTTTTTTGAGGTCCCTTAATCCTAACCCTAACCTTCCATCCGCCTCCATTCTAAATCTCTGAACTTTTAAAGGAGTACAATTCTAAAACTATGCAACATTTCAAAGATTCCTTTTCAGGCAAACATGTCCACAGTAAGATGAACATTTTAAAGTATGAATGAGGTTACTAGGCATAAGTATGTAGTTGTAAGCCTGCCTTTAAATGTCCATTGCCGCATCGACAATGAATGGGGCGCTTAAAGTTAAATATCTCCAAAACTACAAATGATTTTTTTTTTTTAAATCTCAAGCATGCATGTCCACAGTAAGGTGGATTTTTTGAACTGTGAATGGAGTTTCTAGGTGAAAGTGTTTTTTTGAGGTCCCAAGACCTTCCATCCGCCTCCATTCTAAATCTCTGAACTTTTAAAGGAGTACAATTCTAAAACTATGCAACATTTCAAAGATTCCTTTTCAGGCAAACATGTCCACAGTAAGATGAACATTTTAAAGTATGAATGAGGTTACTAGGCATAAGTATGTAGTTGTAAGCCTGCCTTTAAATGTCCATTGCCGCATCGACAATGAATGGGGCGCTTAAAGTTAAATATCTCCAAAACTACAAATGATTTCAAAATAAAAAATCTCAAGCATGCATGTCCACAGTAAGGTGGATTTTTTGAACTGTGAATGGAGTTTCTAGGTGAAAGTGTTTTTTTGAGGTCCCTTAATCCTAACCCTAACCTTCCATCCGCCTCCATTCTGAATCTCTGAACTTTTAAAGGAGTACAATTCTAAAACTATGCAACATTTCAAAGATTCCTTTTCAGGCAAACATGTCCACAGTAAGACGAACATTTTAAAGTATGAATGAGGTTACTAGGCATAAGTATGTAGTTGTAAGCCTGCCTTTAAATGTCCATTGCCGCATCGACAATGAATGGGGCGCTTAAAGTTAAATATCTCCAAAACTACAAATGATTTCAAAATAAAAAATCTCAAGCATGCATGTCCACAGTAAGGTGGATTTTTTGAACTGTGAATGGAGTTTCTAAGTGAAAGTGTTTTTTTGAGGTCCCTTAATCCTAACCCTAACCTTCCATCCGCCTCCATTCTAAATCTCTGAACTTTTAAAGGAGTACAATTCTAAAACTATGCAACATTTCAAAGATTCCTTTTCAGGCAAACATGTCCACAGTAAGATGAACATTTTAAAGTATGAATGAGGTTACTAGGCATAAGTATGTAGTTGTAAGCCTGCCTTTAAATGTCCATTGCCGCATCGACAATGAATGGGGCGCTTAAAGTTAAATATCTCCAAAACTACAAATGATTTTTTTTTTTTAAATCTCAAGCATGCATGTCCACAGTAAGGTGGATTTTTTGAACTGTGAATGGAGTTTCTAGGTGAAAGTGTTTTTTTGAGGTCCCAAGACCTTCCATCCGCCTCCATTCTAAATCTCTGAACTTTTAAAGGAGTACAATTCTAAAACTATGCAACATTTCAAAGATTCCTTTTCAGGCAAACATGTCCACAGTAAGATGAACATTTTAAAGTATGAATGAGGTTACTATGGTGAAAAATACATTTACTAAGTCCAGAGCTCGATGAATGTTAGGGACCAAAAAAAGTGTCACTACAAAGTACTACCAATCAACTCTAAATTGCCTGAAACGTACTCCTAACAGGTTTTCGGGGGGACGATTTTGGCCTCCACACTTAGTGATTTTTTCGGATTTAACTTTCGTTTCAGTAGTGACCAACTTTCGTTTCGGTAGTGACCCAATGGTGAAAAAATAAATGTACTAAGTCCAGAGCTCGATGAATGTTAGGGACCAAAAAAAGTGTCACTACAAAGTACTACCAATCAACTCTAAATTGCCTGAAACGTACTCCTAACAGGTTTTCGGGGGGACGATTTTGGCCTCCACACTTAGTGATTTTTTCGGATTTAACTTTCGTTTCGGTAGTGACCAACTTTCGTTTCGGTAGTGACCCAATGTACTAGGCGTAAGTATGTAGTTGTAAGCCTGCCTTTAAATGTCCATTGCCGCATTGACAATGCATTGGGCGCTTAAAGTTGAATATCTCCCAAACTACAAATGATTTCAAAGAAAAAATCTCAAGCATGCATGTCCACAGTAAGGTGGATTTTTTGAACTGTGAATGGAGTTTCTAGGTGAAAGTGTTTTTTTGAGGTCCCAAAACCTTCCATCCGCCTCCATTCTAAATCTCTGAACTTTTAAAGGAGTACAATTCTAAAACTATGCAACATTTCAAAGATTCCTTTTCAGGCAAACATGTCCACAGTAAGACGAACATTTTAAAGTATGAATGAGGTTACTAGGCATAAGTATGTAGTTGTAAGCCTGCCTTTAAATGTCCATTGCCGCATCGACAATGAATGGGGCGCTTAAAGTTAAATATCTCCAAAACTACAAATGATTTCAAAATAAAAAATCTCAAGCATGCATGTCCACAGTAAGGTGGATTTTTTGAACTGTGAATGGAGTTTCTAGGTGAAAGTGTTTTTTTGAGGTCCCAAAACCTTCCATCCGCCTCCATTCTAAATCTCTGAACTTTTCAAGGAGTACAATTCTAAAACTATGCAACATTTCAAAGATTCCTTTTCAGGCAAACATGTCCACAGTAAGACGAACATTTTAAAGTATGAATGAGGTTACTAGGCATAAGTATGTAGTTGTAAGCCTGCCTTTAAATGTCCATTGCCGCATCGACAATGAATGGGGCGCTTAAAGTTAAATATCTCCAAAACTACAAATGATTTCAAAATAAAAAATCTCAAGCATGCATGTCCACAGTAAGGTGGATTTTTTGAACTGTGAATGGAGTTTCTAGGTGAAAGTGTTTTTTTGAGGTCCCTTAATCCTAACCCTAACCTTCCATCCGCCTCCATTCTAAATCTCTGAACTTTTAAAGGAGTACAATTCTAAAACTATGCAACATTTCAAAGATTCCTTTTCAGGCAAACATGTCCACAGTAAGATGAACATTTTAAAGTATGAATGAGGTTACTAGGCATAAGTATGTAGTTGTAAGCCTGCCTTTAAATGTCCATTGCCGCATCGACAATGAATGGGGCGCTTAAAGTTAAATATCTCCAAAACTACAAATGATTTCAAAATAAAAAATCTCAAGCATGCATGTCCACAGTAAGGTGGATTTTTTGAACTGTGAATGGAGTTTCTAGGTGAAAGTGTTTTTTTGAGGTCCCTTAATCCTAACCCTAACCTTCCATCCGCCTCCATTCTAAATCTCTGAACTTTTAAAGGAGTACAATTCTAAAACTATGCAACATTTCAAAGATTCCTTTTCAGGCAAACATGTCCACAGTAAGACGAACATTTTAAAGTATGAATGAGGTTACTAGGCATAAGTATGTAGTTGTAAGCCTGCCTTTAAATGTCCATTGCCGCATCGACAATGAATGGGGCGCTTAAAGTTAAATATCTCCAAAACTACAAATGATTTCAAAATAAAAAATCTCAAGCATGCATGTCCACAGTAAGGTGGATTTTTTGAACTGTGAATGGAGTTTCTAAGTGAAAGTGTTTTTTTGAGGTCCCTTAATCCTAACCCTAACCTTCCATCCGCCTCCATTCTAAATCTCTGAACTTTTAAAGGAGTACAATTCTAAAACTATGCAACATTTCAAAGATTCCTTTTCAGGCAAACATGTCCACAGTAAGATGAACATTTTAAAGTATGAATGAGGTTACTAGGCATAAGTATGTAGTTGTAAGCCTGCCTTTAAATGTCCATTGCCGCATCGACAATGAATGGGGCGCTTAAAGTTAAATATCTCCAAAACTACAAATGATTTTTTTTTTTTAAATCTCAAGCATGCATGTCCACAGTAAGGTGGATTTTTTGAACTGTGAATGGAGTTTCTAGGTGAAAGTGTTTTTTTGAGGTCCCAAGACCTTCCATCCGCCTCCATTCTAAATCTCTGAACTTTTAAAGGAGTACAATTCTAAAACTATGCAACATTTCAAAGATTCCTTTTCAGGCAAACATGTCCACAGTAAGATGAACATTTTAAAGTATGAATGAGGTTACTATGGTGAAAAATACATTTACTAAGTCCAGAGCTCGATGAATGTTAGGGACCAAAAAAAGTGTCACTACAAAGTACTACCAATCAACTCTAAATTGCCTGAAACGTACTCCTAACAGGTTTTCGGGGGGACGATTTTGGCCTCCACACTTAGTGATTTTTTCGGATTTAACTTTCGTTTCAGTAGTGACCAACTTTCGTTTCGGTAGTGACCCAATGGTGAAAAAATAAATGTACTAAGTCCAGAGCTCGATGAATGTTAGGGACCAAAAAAAGTGTCACTACAAAGTACTACCAATCAACTCTAAATTGCCTGAAACGTACTCCTAACAGGTTTTCGGGGGGACGATTTTGGCCTCCACACTTAGTGATTTTTTCGGATTTAACTTTCGTTTCGGTAGTGACCAACTTTCGTTTCGGTAGTGACCCAATGTACTAGGCGTAAGTATGTAGTTGTAAGCCTGCCTTTAAATGTCCATTGCCGCATTGACAATGCATTGGGCGCTTAAAGTTGAATATCTCCCAAACTACAAATGATTTCAAAGAAAAAATCTCAAGCATGCATGTCCACAGTAAGGTGGAGTTTTTGAACTGTGAATGGAGTTTCTAGGTGAAAGTGTTTTTTTGAGGTCCCAAAACCTTCCATCCGCCTCCATTCTAAATCTCTGAACTTTTAAAGGAGTACAATTCTAAAACTATGCAACATTTCAAAGATTCCTTTTCAGGCAAACATGTCCACAGTAAGACGAACATTTTAAAGTATGAATGAGGTTACTAGGCATAAGTATGTAGTTGTAAGCCTGCCTTTAAATGTCCATTGCCGCATCGACAATGAATGGGGCGCTTAAAGTTAAATATCTCCAAAACTACAAATGATTTCAAAATAAAAAATCTCAAGCATGCATGTCCACAGTAAGGTGGATTTTTTGAACTGTGAATGGAGTTTCTAGGTGAAAGTGTTTTTTTGAGGTCCCAAAACCTTCCATCCGCCTCCATTCTAAATCTCTGAACTTTTAAAGGAGTACAATTCTAAAACTATGCAACATTTCAAAGATTCCTTTTCAGGCAAACATGTCCACAGTAAGACGAACATTTTAAAGTATGAATGAGGTTACTAGGCATAAGTATGTAGTTGTAAGCCTGCCTTTAAATGTCCATTGCCGCATCGACAATGAATGGGGCGCTTAAAGTTAAATATCTCCAAAACTACAAATGATTTCAAAATAAAAAATCTCAAGCATGCATGTCCACAGTAAGGTGGATTTTTTGAACTGTGAATGGAGTTTCTAGGTGAAAGTGTTTTTTTGAGGTCCCAAAACCTTCCATCCGCCTCCATTCTAAATCTCTGAACTTTTCAAGGAGTACAATTCTAAAACTATGCAACATTTCAAAGATTCCTTTTCAGGCAAACATGTCCACAGTAAGACGAACATTTTAAAGTATGAATGAGGTTACTAGGCATAAGTATGTAGTTGTAAGCCTGCCTTTAAATGTCCATTGCCGCATCGACAATGAATGGGGCGCTTAAAGTTAAATATCTCCAAAACTACAAATGATTTCAAAATAAAAAATCTCAAGCATGCATGTCCACAGTAAGGTGGATTTTTTGAACTGTGAATGGAGTTTCTAGGTGAAAGTGTTTTTTTGAGGTCCCTTAATCCTAACCCTAACCTTCCATCCGCCTCCATTCTAAATCTCTGAACTTTTAAAGGAGTACAATTCTAAAACTATGCAACATTTCAAAGATTCCTTTTCAGGCAAACATGTCCACAGTAAGATGAACATTTTAAAGTATGAATGAGGTTACTAGGCATAAGTATGTAGTTGTAAGCCTGCCTTTAAATGTCCATTGCCGCATCGACAATGAATGGGGCGCTTAAAGTTAAATATCTCCAAAACTACAAATGATTTCAAAATAAAAAATCTCAAGCATGCATGTCCACAGTAAGGTGGATTTTTTGAACTGTGAATGGAGTTTCTAGGTGAAAGTGTTTTTTTGAGGTCCCTTAATCCTAACCCTAACCTTCCATCCGCCTCCATTCTAAATCTCTGAACTTTTAAAGGAGTACAATTCTAAAACTATGCAACATTTCAAAGATTCCTTTTCAGGCAAACATGTCCACAGTAAGACGAACATTTTAAAGTATGAATGAGGTTACTAGGCATAAGTATGTAGTTGTAAGCCTGCCTTTAAATGTCCATTGCCGCATCGACAATGAATGGGGCGCTTAAAGTTAAATATCTCCAAAACTACAAATGATTTCAAAATAAAAAATCTCAAGCATGCATGTCCACAGTAAGGTGGATTTTTTGAACTGTGAATGGAGTTTCTAAGTGAAAGTGTTTTTTTGAGGTCCCTTAATCCTAACCCTAACCTTCCATCCGCCTCCATTCTAAATCTCTGAACTTTTAAAGGAGTACAATTCTAAAACTATGCAACATTTCAAAGATTCCTTTTCAGGCAAACATGTCCACAGTAAGATGAACATTTTAAAGTATGAATGAGGTTACTAGGCATAAGTATGTAGTTGTAAGCCTGCCTTTAAATGTCCATTGCCGCATCGACAATGAATGGGGCGCTTAAAGTTAAATATCTCCAAAACTACAAATGATTTTTTTTTTTTAAATCTCAAGCATGCATGTCCACAGTAAGGTGGATTTTTTGAACTGTGAATGGAGTTTCTAGGTGAAAGTGTTTTTTTGAGGTCCCAAGACCTTCCATCCGCCTCCATTCTAAATCTCTGAACTTTTAAAGGAGTACAATTCTAAAACTATGCAACATTTCAAAGATTCCTTTTCAGGCAAACATGTCCACAGTAAGATGAACATTTTAAAGTATGAATGAGGTTACTATGGTGAAAAATACATTTACTAAGTCCAGAGCTCGATGAATGTTAGGGACCAAAAAAAGTGTCACTACAAAGTACTACCAATCAACTCTAAATTGCCTGAAACGTACTCCTAACAGGTTTTCGGGGGGACGATTTTGGCCTCCACACTTAGTGATTTTTTCGGATTTAACTTTCGTTTCAGTAGTGACCAACTTTCGTTTCGGTAGTGACCCAATGGTGAAAAAATAAATGTACTAAGTCCAGAGCTCGATGAATGTTAGGGACCAAAAAAAGTGTCACTACAAAGTACTACCAATCAACTCTAAATTGCCTGAAACGTACTCCTAACAGGTTTTCGGGGGGACGATTTTGGCCTCCACACTTAGTGATTTTTTCGGATTTAACTTTCGTTTCGGTAGTGACCAACTTTCGTTTCGGTAGTGACCCAATGTACTAGGCGTAAGTATGTAGTTGTAAGCCTGCCTTTAAATGTCCATTGCCGCATTGACAATGCATTGGGCGCTTAAAGTTGAATATCTCCCAAACTACAAATGATTTCAAAGAAAAAATCTCAAGCATGCATGTCCACAGTAAGGTGGATTTTTTGAACTGTGAATGGAGTTTCTAGGTGAAAGTGTTTTTTTGAGGTCCCAAAACCTTCCATCCGCCTCCATTCTAAATCTCTGAACTTTTAAAGGAGTACAATTCTAAAACTATGCAACATTTCAAAGATTCCTTTTCAGGCAAACATGTCCACAGTAAGACGAACATTTTAAAGTATGAATGAGGTTACTAGGCATAAGTATGTAGTTGTAAGCCTGCCTTTAAATGTCCATTGCCGCATCGACAATGAATGGGGCGCTTAAAGTTAAATATCTCCAAAACTACAAATGATTTCAAAATAAAAAATCTCAAGCATGCATGTCCACAGTAAGGTGGATTTTTTGAACTGTGAATGGAGTTTCTAGGTGAAAGTGTTTTTTTGAGGTCCCAAAACCTTCCATCCGCCTCCATTCTAAATCTCTGAACTTTTCAAGGAGTACAATTCTAAAACTATGCAACATTTCAAAGATTCCTTTTCAGGCAAACATGTCCACAGTAAGACGAACATTTTAAAGTATGAATGAGGTTACTAGGCATAAGTATGTAGTTGTAAGCCTGCCTTTAAATGTCCATTGCCGCATCGACAATGAATGGGGCGCTTAAAGTTAAATATCTCCAAAACTACAAATGATTTCAAAATAAAAAATCTCAAGCATGCATGTCCACAGTAAGGTGGATTTTTTGAACTGTGAATGGAGTTTCTAGGTGAAAGTGTTTTTTTGAGGTCCCTTAATCCTAACCCTAACCTTCCATCCGCCTCCATTCTAAATCTCTGAACTTTTAAAGGAGTACAATTCTAAAACTATGCAACATTTCAAAGATTCCTTTTCAGGCAAACATGTCCACAGTAAGATGAACATTTTAAAGTATGAATGAGGTTACTAGGCATAAGTATGTAGTTGTAAGCCTGCCTTTAAATGTCCATTGCCGCATCGACAATGAATGGGGCGCTTAAAGTTAAATATCTCCAAAACTACAAATGATTTCAAAATAAAAAATCTCAAGCATGCATGTCCACAGTAAGGTGGATTTTTTGAACTGTGAATGGAGTTTCTAGGTGAAAGTGTTTTTTTGAGGTCCCTTAATCCTAACCCTAACCTTCCATCCGCCTCCATTCTAAATCTCTGAACTTTTAAAGGAGTACAATTCTAAAACTATGCAACATTTCAAAGATTCCTTTTCAGGCAAACATGTCCACAGTAAGACGAACATTTTAAAGTATGAATGAGGTTACTAGGCATAAGTATGTAGTTGTAAGCCTGCCTTTAAATGTCCATTGCCGCATCGACAATGAATGGGGCGCTTAAAGTTAAATATCTCCAAAACTACAAATGATTTCAAAATAAAAAATCTCAAGCATGCATGTCCACAGTAAGGTGGATTTTTTGAACTGTGAATGGAGTTTCTAGGTGAAAGTGTTTTTTTGAGGTCCCAAAACCTTCCATCCGCCTCCATTCTAAATCTCTGAACTTTTAAAGGAGTACAATTCTAAAACTATGCAACATTTCAAAGATTCCTTTTCAGGCAAACATGTCCACAGTAAGACGAACATTTTAAAGTATGAATGAGGTTACTAGGCATAAGTATGTAGTTGTAAGCCTGCCTTTAAATGTCCATTGCCGCATCGACAATGAATGGGGCGCTTAAAGTTAAATATCTCCAAAACTACAAATGATTTCAAAATAAAAAATCTCAAGCATGCATGTCCACAGTAAGGTGGATTTTTTGAACTGTGAATGGAGTTTCTAGGTGAAAGTGTTTTTTTGAGGTCCCAAGACCTTCCATCCGCCTCCATTCTAAATCTCTGAACTTTTAAAGGAGTACAATTCTAAAACTATGCAACATTTCAAAGATTCCTTTTCAGGCAAACATGTCCACAGTAAGATGAACATTTTAAAGTATGAATGAGGTTACTATGGTGAAAAATACATTTACTAAGTCCAGAGCTCGATGAATGTTAGGGACCAAAAAAAGTGTCACTACAAAGTACTACCAATCAACTCTAAATTGCCTGAAACGTACTCCTAACAGGTTTTCGGGGGGACGATTTTGGCCTCCACACTTAGTGATTTTTTCGGATTTAACTTTCGTTTCAGTAGTGACCAACTTTCGTTTCGGTAGTGACCCAATGGTGAAAAAATAAATGTACTAAGTCCAGAGCTCGATGAATGTTAGGGACCAAAAAAAGTGTCACTACAAAGTACTACCAATCAACTCTAAATTGCCTGAAACGTACTCCTAACAGGTTTCGGGGGGACGATTTTGGCCTCCACACTTAGTGATTTTTTCGGATTTAACTTTCGTTTCTGTAGTGACCAACTTTCGTTTCGGTAGTGACCCAATGTACTAGGCGTAAGTATGTAGTTGTAAGCCTGCCTTTAAATGTCCATTGCCGCATTGACAATGCATTGGGCGCTTAAAGTTGAATATCTCCCAAACTACAAATGATTTCAAAGAAATAATCTCAAGCATGCATGTCCACAGTAAGGTGGAGCACAATTGATATGAATGGAGTTTCTAGGTGAAAGTGTTTTTTTGAGGTCCCAAAACCTTCCATCCGCCTCCATTCTAAATCTCTGAACTTTTAAAGGAGTACAATTCTAAAACTATGCAACATTTCAAAGATTCCTTTTCAGGCAAACATGTCCACAGTAAGACGAACATTTTAAAGTATGAATGAGGTTACTAGGCATAAGTATGTAGTTGTAAGCCTGCCTTTAAATGTCCATTGCCGCATCGACAATGAATGGGGCGCTTAAAGTTAAATATCTCCAAAACTACAAATGATTTCAAAATAAAAAATCTCAAGCATGCATGTCCACAGTAAGGTGGATTTTTTGAACTGTGAATGGAGTTTCTAGGTGAAAGTGTTTTTTTGAGGTCCCAAAACCTTCCATCCGCCTCCATTCTAAATCTCTGAACTTTTCAAGGAGTACAATTCTAAAACTATGCAACATTTCAAAGATTCCTTTTCAGGCAAACATGTCCACAGTAAGATGAACATTTTAAAGTATGAATGAGGTTACTAGGCATAAGTATGTAGTTGTAAGCCTGCCTTTAAATGTCCATTGCCGCATCGACAATGAATGGGGCGCTTAAAGTTAAATATCTCCAAAACTACAAATGATTTCAAAATAAAAAATCTTAAGCATGCATGTCCACAGTAAGGTGGATTTTTTGAACTGTGAATGGAGTTTCTAGGTGAAAGTGTTTTTTTGAGGTCCCTTAATCCTAACCCTAACCTTCCATCCGCCTCCATTCTAAATCTCTGAACTTTTAAAGGAGTACAATTCTAAAACTATGCAACATTTCAAAGATTCCTTTTCAGGCAAACATGTCCACAGTAAGATGAACATTTTAAAGTATGAATGAGGTTACTAGGCATAAGTATGTAGTTGTAAGCCTGCCTTTAAATGTCCATTGCCGCATCGACAATGAATGGGGCGCTTAAAGTTAAATATCTCCAAAACTACAAATGATTTCAAAATAAAAAATCTCAAGCATGCATGTCCACAGTAAGGTGGATTTTTTGAACTGTGAATGGAGTTTCTAGGTGAAAGTGTTTTTTTGAGGTCCCTTAATCCTAACCCTAACCTTCCATCCGCCTCCATTCTAAATCTCTGAACTTTTAAAGGAGTACAATTCTAAAACTATGCAACATTTCAAAGATTCCTTTTCAGGCAAACATGTCCACAGTAAGACGAACATTTTAAAGTATGAATGAGGTTACTAGGCATAAGTATGTAGTTGTAAGCCTGCCTTTAAATGTCCATTGCCGCATCGACAATGAATGGGGCGCTTAAAGTTAAATATCTCCAAAACTACAAATGATTTCAAAATAAAAAATCTCAAGCATGCATGTCCACAGTAAGGTGGATTTTTTGAACTGTGAATGGAGTTTCTAGGTGAAAGTGTTTTTTGAGGTCCCTTAATCCTAACCCTAACCTTCCATCCGCCTCCATTCTAAATCTCTGAACTTTTAAAGGAGTACAATTCTAAAACTATGCAACATTTCAAAGATTCCTTTTCAGGCAAACATGTCCACAGTAAGATGAACATTTTAAAGTATGAATGAGGTTACTAGGCATAAGTATGTAGTTGTAAGCCTGCCTTTAAATGTCCATTGCCGCATCGACAATGAATGGGGCGCTTAAAGTTAAATATCTCCAAAACTACAAATGATTTTTTTTTTTAAATCTCAAGCATGCATGTCCACAGTAAGGTGGATTTTTTGAACTGTGAATGGAGTTTCTAGGTGAAAGTGTTTTTTTGAGGTCCCAAGACCTTCCATCCGCCTCCATTCTAAATCTCTGAACTTTTAAAGGAGTACAATTCTAAAACTATGCAACATTTCAAAGATTCCTTTTCAGGCAAACATGTCCACAGTAAGATGAACATTTTAAAGTATGAATGAGGTTACTAGGCATAAGTATGTAGTTGTAAGCCTGCCTTTAAATGTCCATTGCCGCATCGACAATGAATGGGGCGCTTAAAGTTAAATATCTCCAAAACTACAAATGATTTTTTTTTTTTTAATCTCAAGCATGCATGTCCACAGTAAGGTGGATTTTTTGAACTGTGAATGGAGTTTCTAGGTGAAAGTGTTTTTTTGAGGTCCCAAGACCTTCCATCCGCCTCCATTCTAAATCTCTGAACTTTTAAAGGAGTACAATTCTAAAACTATGCAACATTTCAAAGATTCCTTTTCAGGCAAACATGTCCACAGTAAGATGAACATTTTAAAGTATGAATGAGGTTACTATGGTGAAAAATACATTTACTAAGTCCAGAGCTCGATGAATGTTAGGGACCAAAAAAAGTGTCACTACAAAGTACTACCAATCAACTCTAAATTGCCTGAAACGTACTCCTAACAGGTTTTCGGGGGGACGATTTTGGCCTCCACACTTAGTGATTTTTTCGGATTTAACTTTCGTTTCAGTAGTGACCAACTTTCGTTTCGGTAGTGACCCAAGTCCAGAGCTCGATGAATGTTAGGGACCAAAAAAAGTGTCACTACAAAGTACTACCAATCAACTCTAAATTGCCTGAAACGTACTCCTAACAGGTTTTCGGGGGGACGATTTTGGCCTCCACACTTAGTGATTTTTTCGGATTTAACTTTCGTTTCGGTAGTGACCAACTTTCGTTTCGGTAGTGACCCAATGTACTAGGCGTAAGTATGTAGTTGTAAGCCTGCCTTTAAATGTCCATTGCCGCATTGACAATGCATTGGGCGCTTAAAGTTGAATATCTCCCAAACTACAAATGATTTCAAAGAAAAAATCTCAAGCATGCATGTCCACAGTAAGGTGGAGCACAATTGATATGAATGGAGTTTCTAGGTGAAAGTGTTTTTTTGAGGTCCCAAAATCTTCCATCGACCTCCATTATAAATCTCTGAACTTTTAAAGGAGTACTATTCTAAAACAATGAAACATTTCAAAGATCCCTTTTCAGGAAAAAATGTCCATATTAGGATGAACATTTTAAAGTTTGAATGGGGTTTCTATTCTATATATGACATTTTGAATCTTTACAGTCAGTTCACCTTCTTTTGGGTCTTGAGTGGAACCAATTACTCCCGCGGAGACATCAAATTTGATGTCTCCGCGGGAGTAATTGGTTCCACTCAAGACTCTTTTGGGTCTTGAGTCTTGGGAAAGAAAAAAAAAGTGCGCAAGTTGAATTTGAACCGGGAATCTTGTGGTTGCAAGTCCTGTATCTAAACCACTGCACCAGAGAAGTCCTTACCTGTTCTGTTGACTTGCGTGGAATTTTCTCAAAGATTATATAAAGGTAAAAGCCCCAGGTAAAAGTTAGAAAGATGTCCTTGTGGGATTTGAACTCAGGACCTTCAGTATGCAAGGCCTGAATCCTAACCACTGCTCCACCATGTTACGTACTTCTATGGTCTCTTACACGCTCTTCACTGAAAGATCAGATAAAGGTGCAACAGTCAGGTATTGGTTGGAAACCTGTCCTGGTTGGATTCGAACCGGTAACCTTCTGGTTGCAAGTCCTACTGTATATCTAAACCACTACAGCACAGAGGTTCTGACTTGTTCTGTTAACTTAGCCTGGCAAAGTTTGTACCCTTTTCCCTTTTAACTTTCGTTTCGGTAGTGACCAACTTTCGTTTCGGTAGTGACCCAATGGTGAATTTACTAAGTCCAGAGCTCGATGAATGTTAGGGACCAAAAAAAATGTCACTACAAAGTACTACCAATCAACTCTAAATTGCTTGAAATGTACTCCTAACAGGTTTTCGGGGGGACGATTTTGGCCTCCACACTTAGTGATTTTTTGGGATTTAATATCCATTGCCATAGACAATGCATTAGGCACTTAAAGTTAAATATTTCAAAAACTACAAATCATTTCAAAGTAAAACATCTCAAGGATGCATGTTCACAGTAAGGGGGAATTTTTTAACCTTGAATGGAGTTTCTAGGTGAAAGTGTTTTTTTGAGGTCCCAAAACCTTCCATCCGCCTCCATTATAAATCTCTGAAATTTTAAAGGAGTACAATTCTAAAACTATGCAACATTTCAAAGATTCCTTTTCAGGCAAACATGTCCACAATAAGATGAACATTTTAAAGTATGAATGAGGTTACTAGGCGTAAGTATGTAGTTGTAAGCCTGCCTTTAAATGTCCATTGCCGCATCGACAATGCATGGGGCGCTTAAAGTTAAATATCTCCAAAACTACAAATGATTTCAAAATAAAAAATCTCAAGCATGCATGTCCACAGTAAGGTGGATTTTTTGAACTGTGAATGGAGTTTCTAGGTGAAAGTGTTTTTTTGAGGTCCCTTAATCCTAACCCTAACCTTCCATCCGCCTCCATTCTAAATCTCTGAACTTTTAAAGGAGTACAATTCTAGAACTATGCAACATTTCAAAGATTGCTTTTCAGGCAAACATGTCCACAGTAAGATGAACATTTTAAAGTATGAATGGGGTTACTAGGCGTAAGTATGTAGGATTAGTAGCCTGAACTCGTTTCCCATTGCCGCATCGACAATGCATGGGGCGCTTAAAGTTAAATATCTCCCAAACTACAAATGATTTCAAAGATAAAATCTCAAGCATGCATGTCCACAGTAAGGTGGAGCACAAATGATGTGAATGGAGTTTCTAGGTGAAAGTGTTTTTTTGAGGTTCCAAAATCTTCCATCGACCTCCATTATAAATCTCTGAACTTTTAAAGGAGTACTATTCTAAAACAATGAAACATTTCAAAGATCCCTTTTCAGGAAAAAATGTCCATATTAGGATGAACATTTTAAAGTTTGAATGGGGTTTCTATTCTATATGACATTTTGAATCTTTACAGTCAGTTCACCTTCTTTTGGGTCTTGAGTGGAACCAATTACTCCCGCGGAGACATCAAATTTCTCTTTTGGACCTTGAGTCTTGGGACTCAAGGCCCAAAAGAGAAATTTGATGTCTCCGCGGGAGTAATTGGTTCAACTCAAGACTCTTTTGGGTCTTGAGTCTTGGGAAAGAAAAAAAAAGTGCGCAAGTTGAATTTGAACCGGGAACCTTGTGGTTGCAAGTCCTGTATCTAAACCACTGCACCAGAGAGGTCCTTACCTGTTCTGTTGACTTGCGTGGAATTTTCTGAAAGATTATATAAAGGTAAAAGCCCCAGGTAAAAGTTAGAAAGATGTCCTTGTGGGATTTGAACTCAGGACCTTCAGTATGCAAGGCCTGAATCCTAACCACTGCTCCACCATGGTACGTACTTCTGTGGTCTCTTACACGCTCTTCACTGAAAGATCAGATAAAGGTGCAACAGTCAGGTATTGGTTGGAAACCTGTCCTGGTTGGATTCGAACCGGTAACCTTCTGGTTGCAAGTCCTACTGTATATCTAAACCACTACAGCACAGAGGTTCTGACTTGTTCTGTTAACTTAGCCTGGCAAAGTTTGTACCCTTTTCCCTTTTAACTTTCGTTTCGGTAGTGACCAACTTTCGTTTCGGTAGTGACCCAATGGTGAAAAAATAAATGTACTAAGTCCAGAGCTCGATGAATGTTAGGGACCAAAAAAAATGTCACTACAAAGTACTACCAATCAACTCTAAATTGCCTGAAACGTACTCCTAACAGGTTTTCGGGGGGACGATTTTGGCCTCCACACTTAGTGATTTTTTCGGATTTAACTTTCGTTTCGGTAGTGACCAACTTTCGTTTCGGTAGTGACCCAATGGTGAATTTACTAAGTCCAGAGCTCGATGAATGTTAGGGACCAAAAAAAATGTCACTACAAAGTGCTACCAATCAACTCTAAATTGCCTGAAACGTACTCCTAACAGGTTTTCGGGGGGACGATTTTGGCCTCCACACTTAGTGATTTTTTCGGATTTAACTTTCGTTTAGGTAGTGACCAACTTTCGTTTCGGTAGTGACCCAATGGTGAATTTACTAAGTCCAGAGCTCGATGAATGTTAGGGACCAAAAAAAATGTCACTACAAAGTGCTACCAATCAACTCTAAATTGCCTGAAACGTACTCCTAACAGGTTTTTGGGGGGGACGATTTTGGCCTCCACACTTAATGATTTTTTCGGATTTAACTTTCGTTTCGGTAGTGACCAACTTTCGTTTCGGTAGTGACCCAATGGTGAATTTACTAAGTCCAGAGCTCGATGAATGTTAGGGACCAAAAGAAATGTCACTACAAAGTACTACCAATCAACTCTAAATTGCCTGAAACATACTCCTAACAGGTTTTCGGGGGGACGATTTTGGCCTCCACACTTAGTGATTTTTTCGGATTTAACTTTCGTTTTGGTAGTGACCAACTTTCGTTTCGGTAGTGACCCAATGGTGAATTTACTAAGTCCAGAGCTCGATGAATGTTAGGGACCAAAAAAAATGTCACTACAAAGTACTACCAATCAACTCTAAATTGCCTGAAATACCCATTGCCATAGACAATGCATTAGGCACTTAAAGTTAAATATTTCAAAAACTACAAATCATTTCAAAGTAAAACATCTCAAGGATGCATGTTCACAGTAAGGGGAAATTTTTTAACTGTGAATGGAGTTTCTAGGTGAAAGTGTTTTTTTGAGGTCCCAAAACCTTCCATCCGCCTCCATTATAAATCTCTGAACTTTTAAAGGAGTACAATTCTAAAACTATGCAACATTTCAAAGATTCCTTTTCAGGCAAACATGTCCACAGTAAGATGAACATTTTAAAGTATGAATGAGGTTACTAGGCGTAAGTATGTAGTTGTAAGCCTGCCTTTAAATGTCCATTGCCGCATCGACAATGCATGGGGCGCTTAAAGTTAAATATCTCCAAAACTACAAATGATTTAAAAAAAAAAATCTCAAGCATGCATGTCCACAGTAAGGTGGAGCACAAATGATGTGAATGGAGTTTCTAGGTGAAAGCGTTTTTTTGAGGTCCCAAAATCTTCCATCAACCTTATAAATATCTGAACTTTTAAAGGAGTACTATTCTAAAACAATGAAACATTTAAAAGATCCCTTTTCAGGAAAAAATGTTCATATTAGGATGAACATTTTAAAGTTTGAATGGGGTTTCTATTCTATATATGACATTTTGAATCTTTACAGTCAGTTCACCTTCTTTTGGGTCTTGAGTGGAACCAATTACTCCCGCGGAGACATCAAATTTCTCTTTTGGGCCTTGAGTCCCAA
This sequence comes from Gymnoscopelus microlampas, assembly GCF_963454915.1. NCBI lineage: Eukaryota > Metazoa > Chordata > Actinopteri > Myctophiformes > Myctophidae > Gymnoscopelus > Gymnoscopelus microlampas. The sequence goes on from NC_139941.1 coordinate 14,445,928, forward strand.
GACTCAAGGCCCAAAAGAGAAATTTGATGTCTCCGCGGGAGTAATTGGTTCGACTCAAGACTCTTTTGGGTCTTGAGTAAGAAAAAAAAAGTGCACCAATTAGATTTGAACCGGGAACCTTGTGGTTACAAGTTCTGTATCTAAACCACTGCACCACAGAGGTCCTTACCTGTTCTGCTGACATGCGTGGAATTTTCTCAAAGATTATATAAAGGTAAAAGCCCCAGGTAAAAGTTAGAAAGATGTCCTTTTGGGATCTGAACTCAGGACCTTCAGTATGCAAGGCCTGAATCCTAACCACTGCTCCACCATGGTACATACTTTCTATGGTCTCTTACACACTCTTCAGTGAAAGATCAGATAAAGGTGCAACAGTCAGATACTGGTTGGAAACCTGTCCTGGTTGGATTCAAACCGGTAACCTTCTGGTTGCAAGTCCTATATCTAAACCACTACAGCACAGAGTTTCTGACTTGTTCTGTTAACTTAGCCTGGCAAACTTTGTACCCTTTTCCCTTTTAACTTTCGTTTCGGTAGTGACCAACTTTCGTTTCGGTACTGACCCAATGGTGAATTGGGTCCAGAGCTCGATGAATGTTAGGGACCAAAAAAAATGTCACTACAAAGTACTACCAATCAACTCTAAATTGCTTGAAACGTACTCCTTACAGGTTTTCGGGGGGACGATTTTGGCCTCCACACTTAGTGATTTTTTCGGATTTAACTTTCGTTTCTGTAGTGACCAACTTTCGTTTCGGTAGTGACCCAATGTACTAGGCGTAAGTATGTAGTTGTAAGCCTGCCTTTAAATGTCCATTGCCGCATTGACAATGCATTGGGCGCTTAAAGTTGAATATCTCCCAAACTACAAATGATTTCAAAGAAATAATCTCAAGCATGCATGTCCACAGTAAGGTGGAGCACAATTGATATGAATGGAGTTTCTAGGTGAAAGTGTTTTTTTGAGGTCCCAAAACCTTCCATCCGCCTCCATTCTAAATCTCTGAACTTTTAAAGGAGTACAATTCTAAAACTATGCAACATTTCAAAGATTCCTTTTCAGGCAAACATGTCCACAGTAAGACGAACATTTTAAAGTATGAATGAGGTTACTAGGCATAAGTATGTAGTTGTAAGCCTGCCTTTAAATGTCCATTGCCGCATCGACAATGAATGGGGCGCTTAAAGTTAAATATCTCCAAAACTACAAATGATTTCAAAATAAAAAATCTCAAGCATGCATGTCCACAGTAAGGTGGATTTTTTGAACTGTGAATGGAGTTTCTAGGTGAAAGTGTTTTTTTGAGGTCCCAAAACCTTCCATCCGCCTCCATTCTAAATCTCTGAACTTTTCAAGGAGTACAATTCTAAAACTATGCAACATTTCAAAGATTCCTTTTCAGGCAAACATGTCCACAGTAAGATGAACATTTTAAAGTATGAATGAGGTTACTAGGCATAAGTATGTAGTTGTAAGCCTGCCTTTAAATGTCCATTGCCGCATCGACAATGAATGGGGCGCTTAAAGTTAAATATCTCCAAAACTACAAATGATTTCAAAATAAAAAATCTCAAGCATGCATGTCCACAGTAAGGTGGATTTTTTGAACTGTGAATGGAGTTTCTAGGTGAAAGTGTTTTTTTGAGGTCCCTTAATCCTAACCCTAACCTTCCATCCGCCTCCATTCTAAATCTCTGAACTTTTAAAGGAGTACAATTCTAAAACTATGCAACATTTCAAAGATTCCTTTTCAGGCAAACATGTCCACAGTAAGATGAACATTTTAAAGTATGAATGAGGTTACTAGGCATAAGTATGTAGTTGTAAGCCTGCCTTTAAATGTCCATTGCCGCATCGACAATGAATGGGGCGCTTAAAGTTAAATATCTCCAAAACTACAAATGATTTCAAAATAAAAAATCTCAAGCATGCATGTCCACAGTAAGGTGGATTTTTTGAACTGTGAATGGAGTTTCTAGGTGAAAGTGTTTTTTTGAGGTCCCTTAATCCTAACCCTAACCTTCCATCCGCCTCCATTCTAAATCTCTGAACTTTTAAAGGAGTACAATTCTAAAACTATGCAACATTTCAAAGATTCCTTTTCAGGCAAACATGTCCACAGTAAGACGAACATTTTAAAGTATGAATGAGGTTACTAGGCATAAGTATGTAGTTGTAAGCCTGCCTTTAAATGTCCATTGCCGCATCGACAATGAATGGGGCGCTTAAAGTTAAATATCTCCAAAACTACAAATGATTTCAAAATAAAAAATCTCAAGCATGCATGTCCACAGTAAGGTGGATTTTTTGAACTGTGAATGGAGTTTCTAGGTGAAAGTGTTTTTTGAGGTCCCTTAATCCTAACCCTAACCTTCCATCCGCCTCCATTCTAAATCTCTGAACTTTTAAAGGAGTACAATTCTAAAACTATGCAACATTTCAAAGATTCCTTTTCAGGCAAACATGTCCACAGTAAGATGAACATTTTAAAGTATGAATGAGGTTACTAGGCATAAGTATGTAGTTGTAAGCCTGCCTTTAAATGTCCATTGCCGCATCGACAATGAATGGGGCGCTTAAAGTTAAATATCTCCAAAACTACAAATGATTTTTTTTTTTTAATCTCAAGCATGCATGTCCACAGTAAGGTGGATTTTTTGAACTGTGAATGGAGTTTCTAGGTGAAAGTGTTTTTTTGAGGTCCCAAGACCTTCCATCCGCCTCCATTCTAAATCTCTGAACTTTTAAAGGAGTACAATTCTAAAACTATGCAACATTTCAAAGATTCCTTTTCAGGCAAACATGTCCACAGTAAGATGAACATTTTAAAGTATGAATGAGGTTACTAGGCATAAGTATGTAGTTGTAAGCCTGCCTTTAAATGTCCATTGCCGCATCGACAATGAATGGGGCGCTTAAAGTTAAATATCTCCAAAACTACAAATGATTTTTTTTTTTTAAATCTCAAGCATGCATGTCCACAGTAAGGTGGATTTTTTGAACTGTGAATGGAGTTTCTAGGTGAAAGTGTTTTTTTGAGGTCCCAAGACCTTCCATCCGCCTCCATTCTAAATCTCTGAACTTTTAAAGGAGTACAATTCTAAAACTATGCAACATTTCAAAGATTCCTTTTCAGGCAAACATGTCCACAGTAAGATGAACATTTTAAAGTATGAATGAGGTTACTATGGTGAAAAATACATTTACTAAGTCCAGAGCTCGATGAATGTTAGGGACCAAAAAAAGTGTCACTACAAAGTACTACCAATCAACTCTAAATTGCCTGAAACGTACTCCTAACAGGTTTTCGGGGGGACGATTTTGGCCTCCACACTTAGTGATTTTTTCGGATTTAACTTTCGTTTCAGTAGTGACCAACTTTCGTTTCGGTAGTGACCCAAGTCCAGAGCTCGATGAATGTTAGGGACCAAAAAAAGTGTCACTACAAAGTACTACCAATCAACTCTAAATTGCCTGAAACGTACTCCTAACAGGTTTTCGGGGGGACGATTTTGGCCTCCACACTTAGTGATTTTTTCGGATTTAACTTTCGTTTCGGTAGTGACCAACTTTCGTTTCGGTAGTGACCCAATGTACTAGGCGTAAGTATGTAGTTGTAAGCCTGCCTTTAAATGTCCATTGCCGCATTGACAATGCATTGGGCGCTTAAAGTTGAATATCTCCCAAACTACAAATGATTTCAAAGAAAAAATCTCAAGCATGCATGTCCACAGTAAGGTGGAGCACAATTGATATGAATGGAGTTTCTAGGTGAAAGTGTTTTTTTGAGGTCCCAAAATCTTCCATCGACCTCCATTATAAATCTCTGAACTTTTAAAGGAGTACTATTCTAAAACAATGAAACATTTCAAAGATCCCTTTTCAGGAAAAAATGTCCATATTAGGATGAACATTTTAAAGTTTGAATGGGGTTTCTATTCTATATATGACATTTTGAATCTTTACAGTCAGTTCACCTTCTTTTGGGTCTTGAGTGGAACCAATTACTCCCGCGGAGACATCAAATTTGATGTCTCCGCGGGAGTAATTGGTTCCACTCAAGACTCTTTTGGGTCTTGAGTCTTGGGAAAGAAAAAAAAAGTGCGCAAGTTGAATTTGAACCGGGAACCTTGTGGTTGCAAGTCCTGTATCTAAACCACTGCACCAGAGAAGTCCTTACCTGTTCTGTTGACTTGCGTGGAATTTTCTCAAAGATTATATAAAGGTAAAAGCCCCAGGTAAAAGTTAGAAAGATGTCCTTGTGGGATTTGAACTCAGGACCTTCAGTATGCAAGGCCTGAATCCTAACCACTGCTCCACCATGTTACGTACTTCTATGGTCTCTTACACGCTCTTCACTGAAAGATCAGATAAAGGTGCAACAGTCAGGTATTGGTTGGAAACCTGTCCTGGTTGGATTCGAACCGGTAACCTTCTGGTTGCAAGTCCTACTGTATATCTAAACCACTACAGCACAGAGGTTCTGACTTGTTCTGTTAACTTAGCCTGGCAAAGTTTGTACCCTTTTCCCTTTTAACTTTCGTTTCGGTAGTGACCAACTTTCGTTTCGGTAGTGACCCAATGGTGAATTTACTAAGTCCAGAGCTCGATGAATGTTAGGGACCAAAAAAAATGTCACTACAAAGTACTACCAATCAACTCTAAATTGCTTGAAATGTACTCCTAACAGGTTTTCGGGGGGACGATTTTGGCCTCCACACTTAGTGATTTTTTGGGATTTAATATCCATTGCCATAGACAATGCATTAGGCACTTAAAGTTAAATATTTCAAAAACTACAAATCATTTCAAAGTAAAACATCTCAAGGATGCATGTTCACAGTAAGGGGGAATGTTTTAACCTTGAATGGAGTTTCTAGGTGAAAGTGTTTTTTTGAGGTCCCAAAACCTTCCATCCGCCTCCATTATAAATCTCTGAAATTTTAAAGGAGTACAATTCTAAAACTATGCAACATTTCAAAGATTCCTTTTCAGGCAAACATGTCCACAATAAGATGAACATTTTAAAGTATGAATGAGGTTACTAGGCGTAAGTATGTAGTTGTAAGCCTGCCTTTAAATGTCCATTGCCGCATCGACAATGCATGGGGCGCTTAAAGTTAAATATCTCCAAAACTACAAATGATTTCAAAATAAAAAATCTCAAGCATGCATGTCCACAGTAAGGTGGATTTTTTGAACTGTGAATGGAGTTTCTAGGTGAAAGTGTTTTTTTGAGGTCCCTTAATCCTAACCCTAACCTTCCATCCGCCTCCATTCTAAATCTCTGAACTTTTAAAGGAGTACAATTCTAGAACTATGCAACATTTCAAAGATTCCTTTTCAGGCAAACATGTCCACAGTAAGATGAACATTTTAAAGTATGAATGGGGTTACTAGGCGTAAGTATGTAGGATTAGTAGCCTGAACTCGTTTCCCATTGCCGCATCGACAATGCATGGGGCGCTTAAAGTTAAATATCTCCCAAACTACAAATGATTTCAAAGATAAAATCTCAAGCATGCATGTCCACAGTAAGGTGGAGCACAAATGATGTGAATGGAGTTTCTAGGTGAAAGTGTTTTTTTGAGGTTCCAAAATCTTCCATCGACCTCCATTATAAATCTCTGAACTTTTAAAGGAGTACTATTCTAAAACAATGAAACATTTCAAAGATCCCTTTTCAGGAAAAAATGTCCATATTAGGATGAACATTTTAAAGTTTGAATGGGGTTTCTATTCTATATGACATTTTGAATCTTTACAGTCAGTTCACCTTCTTTTGGGTCTTGAGTGGAACCAATTACTCCCGCGGAGACATCAAATTTCTCTTTTGGACCTTGAGTCTTGGGACTCAAGGCCCAAAAGAGAAATTTGATGTCTCCGCGGGAGTAATTGGTTCAACTCAAGACTCTTTTGGGTCTTGAGTCTTGGGAAAGAAAAAAAAAGTGCGCAAGTTGAATTTGAACCGGGAACCTTGTGGTTGCAAGTCCTGTATCTAAACCACTGCACCAGAGAGGTCCTTACCTGTTCTGTTGACTTGCGTGGAATTTTCTGAAAGATTATATAAAGGTAAAAGCCCCAGGTAAAAGTTAGAAAGATGTCCTTGTGGGATTTGAACTCAGGACCTTCAGTATGCAAGGCCTGAATCCTAACCACTGCTCCACCATGGTACGTACTTCTGTGGTCTCTTACACGCTCTTCACTGAAAGATCAGATAAAGGTGCAACAGTCAGGTATTGGTTGGAAACCTGTCCTGGTTGGATTCGAACCGGTAACCTTCTGGTTGCAAGTCCTACTGTATATCTAAACCACTACAGCACAGAGGTTCTGACTTGTTCTGTTAACTTAGCCTGGCAAAGTTTGTACCCTTTTCCCTTTTAACTTTCGTTTCGGTAGTGACCAACTTTCGTTTCGGTAGTGACCCAATGGTGAAAAAATAAATGTACTAAGTCCAGAGCTCGATGAATGTTAGGGACCAAAAAAAGTGTCACTACAAAGTACTACCAATCAACTCTAAATTGCCTGAAACGTACTCCTAACAGGTTTTCGGGGGGACGATTTTGGCCTCCACACTTAGTGATTTTTTCGGATTTAACTTTCGTTTCGGTAGTGACCAACTTTCGTTTCGGTAGTGACCCAATGGTGAATTTACTAAGTCCAGAGCTCGATGAATGTTAGGGACCAAAAAAAATGTCACTACAAAGTGCTACCAATCAACTCTAAATTGCCTGAAACGTACTCCTAACAGGTTTTCGGGGGGACGATTTTGGCCTCCACACTTAGTGATTTTTTCGGATTTAACTTTCGTTTAGGTAGTGACCAACTTTCGTTTCGGTAGTGACCCAATGGTGAATTTACTAAGTCCAGAGCTCGATGAATGTTAGGGACCAAAAAAAATGTCACTACAAAGTGCTACCAATCAACTCTAAATTGCCTGAAACGTACTCCTAACAGGTTTTTGGGGGGGACGATTTTGGCCTCCACACTTAATGATTTTTTCGGATTTAACTTTCGTTTCGGTAGTGACCAACTTTCGTTTCGGTAGTGACCCAATGGTGAATTTACTAAGTCCAGAGCTCGATGAATGTTAGGGACCAAAAGAAATGTCACTACAAAGTACTACCAATCAACTCTAAATTGCCTGAAACATACTCCTAACAGGTTTTCGGGGGGACGATTTTGGCCTCCACACTTAGTGATTTTTTCGGATTTAACTTTCGTTTTGGTAGTGACCAACTTTCGTTTCGGTAGTGACCCAATGGTGAATTTACTAAGTCCAGAGCTCGATGAATGTTAGGGACCAAAAAAAATGTCACTACAAAGTACTACCAATCAACTCTAAATTGCCTAAAATACCCATTGCCATAGACAATGCATTAGGCACTTAAAGTTAAATATTTCAAAAACTACAAATCATTTCAAAGTAAAACATCTCAAGGATGCATGTTCACAGTAAGGGGAAATTTTTTAACTGTGAATGGAGTTTCTAGGTGAAAGTGTTTTTTTGAGGTCCCAAAACCTTCCATCCGCCTCCATTATAAATCTCTGAACTTTTAAAGGAGTACAATTCTAAAACTATGCAACATTTCAAAGATTCCTTTTCAGGCAAACATGTCCACAGTAAGATGAACATTTTAAAGTATGAATGAGGTTACTAGGCGTAAGTATGTAGTTGTAAGCCTGCCTTTAAATGTCCATTGCCGCATCGACAATGCATGGGGCGCTTAAAGTTAAATATCTCCAAAACTACAAATGATTTAAAAAAAAAAATCTCAAGCATGCATGTCCACAGTAAGGTGGAGCACAAATGATGTGAATGGAGTTTCTAGGTGAAAGCGTTTTTTTGAGGTCCCAAAATCTTCCATCAACCTTATAAATATCTGAACTTTTAAAGGAGTACTATTCTAAAACAATGAAACATTTAAAAGATCCCTTTTCAGGAAAAAATGTTCATATTAGGATGAACATTTTAAAGTTTGAATGGGGTTTCTATTCTATATATGACATTTTGAATCTTTACAGTCAGTTCACCTTCTTTTGGGTCTTGAGTGGAACCAATTACTCCCGCGGAGACATCAAATTTCTCTTTTGGGCCTTGAGTCCCAAGACTCAAGGCCCAAAAGAGAAATTTGATGTCTCCGCGGGAGTAATTGGTTCGACTCAAGACTCTTTTGGGTCTTGAGTAAGAAAAAAAAAGTGCACCAATTAGATTTGAACCGGGAACCTTGTGGTTACAAGTTCTGTATCTAAACCACTGCACCACAGAGGTCCTTACCTGTTCTGCTGACATGCGTGGAATTTTCTCAAAGATTATATAAAGGTAAAAGCCCCAGGTAAAAGTTAGAAAGATGTCCTTTTGGGATCTGAACTCAGGACCTTCAGTATGCAAGGCCTGAATCCTAACCACTGCTCCACCATGGTACATACTTTCTATGGTCTCTTACACACTCTTCAGTGAAAGATCAGATAAAGGTGCAACAGTCAGATACTGGTTGGAAACCTGTCCTGGTTGGATTCAAACCGGTAACCTTCTGGTTGCAAGTCCTATATCTAAACCACTACAGCACAGAGTTTCTGACTTGTTCTGTTAACTTAGCCTGGCAAACTTTGTACCCTTTTCCCTTTTAACTTTCGTTTCGGTAGTGACCAACTTTCGTTTCGGTACTGACCCAATGGTGAATTGGGTCCAGAGCTCGATGAATGTTAGGGACCAAAAAAAATGTCACTACAAAGTACTACCAATCAACTCTAAATTGCTTGAAACGTACTCCTTACAGGTTTTCGGGGGGACGATTTTGGCCTCCACACTTAGTAAATTCACCATTGGGTCACTACCGAAACGAAAGTTGGTCACTACCGAAAGGAAAGTTAAATCCGAAAAAATCACTAAGTGTGGAGGCCAAAATCGTCCCCCCGAAAACCTGTAAGGAGTACGTTTCAGGCAATTTAGAGTTGATTGGTAGTACTTTGTAGTGACTTTTTTTGGTCCCTAACATTCATCGAGCTCTGGACTTAGTACATTTATTTTTTCACCATTGTGTCACTACCGAAACGAAAGTTGGTCACTACCGAAACAAAAGTTAAATAACTTTTGTTTCGGTAGTGACCAACTTTCGTTGTGCACTCCCTTCGCCCCTACACACACACACACACACACACACACACACACACACACACACACACACACACACACACACACACACACACACACACACTGACACACACACACACACACACACACACACACACACACACACACACACACACACACACACACACACACACACACACTCACATTTACACTCCAAGGACCACAAACTTATGGTAATAAGTTTGAGCTTTGTTTGGGTGCTTTATTCTTTCGCAGGTATGTACAAATATGTTGTTCAGGTAATGTATGCATTTTGTCATTAACAACAGCAACCAATCAATCCTCCACACCCATGTTCTTGTGTTTACTTCTGTACAAAGACATGCATGCAGTTTTGCATTTGAGTCATGCATGCAGTCACACAAATACTAACCTTTGATGAGGAAATCGTTTGATTAGCCTACATATTCACCAATCAAGGGTATAAAAACAGGTTGGCTAATTATTTTGCGACCCTCTTAGCAAAATAAATAACATGCTTTATCCGTGCATTAAGTTGTAAATCGAAGAAATGTTTTGCTTATTATGACATGCCCAAAATAGGGACGTCAGGGTGAAAGTGCATGTTCCACCCTGTTCCACTAGAGGGAGTAGTGGTCCCACATATATTCAACAAATGGTGACATCATCATCATTCCCAGTAAGGCATTGGGCATCTGTGTAGTGAGTGACCCTGGTAGTTCTGTTGACCTCAGCAACACCATGGCAGTCACAGCACACATTGTATCATCTCAGAATTAACCTGAATGTAGGCCTATGTTCTCTGGTGATAATGTCTGGTGGGGGGGGGGGGGGGGGGGGGCGTGAGATAAATGGAGGGGGAGGGGGGAGAGAAAGAGAGAAGGGGAGGAGAGAGAGAGAGAGAGAGAGAGAGAGAATGATGAAGAGAGGGTGAGAGAGAGAGATATGAAGAGAGAGAAGAGAGGGTGAGAGAAAGAGATGGAGGGAGGGAGAGACAGATGGGGAGAGAGAGAGAGGGGGGAGAGAGAGAGGGAAAGAGAGAGAGAGAGAGAGAGAGAGAGAGAGAGAGAGAGAGAGAGAGAGAGAGAGAGAGAGAGAGAGAGAGAGAGAGAGACTGCCACAGCCTGAGCCTAGAGAACTGAGAGAGTATCCAGCTGGTCTGTCAGTGTCTGCTGTACATGATCCAAACATTCTGTGGTCACCCTTCTATTCTTTTACATTAACTTGTTCTGTATCAAGGGGAGAGACAAACATGTTAGAACAGTTGTACTGTTCCTTTTCCTGTCAGAAGAGGAGATAGAGAGAGAGAGCGAGAGAAACCAGAGAGAGAGAGGGTGAGAGAGAGAGAGAGAGAGAGAGAGAGAGGGAGAGAGAGAGAGAGAGAGAGAGAGAGAGAGAGAGAGAAAACAAGGACATACAGTTGTGTGGTCGATGCAGTAACTGGTTGAGCCACCAGGATGGCCCACAGCTACTTATCTTTAGCATTGGAAGTGGTTGACCCATACACACAGCAATAGTGCTGTTGCACAGACATAGGAAGACCAGTTAATTAGGGCCTGTTTATTCGTTTAAGCTCATCACAAGTTTCTAATGGCTTTAGTTTTTTCCCCCTAACATGTTCAAACTGTCACAATCTGCAAGCTGTTGACAGACGTGAAGTGCCTTTATTACCGCTCTGCTTTTCAGATGCCCCGTGCAGCATACAAACCCAACCACTGAAAACATGTTACATGCCGTTTCCTCAAACTGAAACCATGCCATGAATTACTTTGACAATCATTCCGTGATAGATATGAAAAAGAATGAGAGGCACCAGGAACTAATTATCAAATAATCATTTCCCGCCTTACAAGCGCCTGAAAGGGCCTGCTATCTGCATAGGGCTTGTAAGACATGCTGCTGGTTGCCATGGCGTTGTTTGTGCAGGCGGGAGACTGAGGCTCATTGCTTCCTATATAGCGTTCCTGGTAATTGAGATCAGATGCTCCTCGGAGTGGAACCTGGACTGGGAGTAACCTGGAAGCATTTATTTTATGGAGAAGATGTTTAGTTAAGCCATGCTCCTGCGCTTAATGAGCCCAGGTCCCGGGCTGGTGATGAATACGATTGGTGAAAGCACTGAAGGCTGGTTCCTGACTTCTTCCTTCCCCCGGATCGGGTTACAGATTAGCAGACTTCCTGTCCAGTTGGGGAACGGGCCGATCCAACTGATGCGTTGGAGAGGAGGGGTGCGCAGGAGGGCACGGTGTATTATCTCAGAAGGGGTTTTTGACAGAGCCACACGGCGGTGGGTCCGCGGAAGGGAAGGCCCTCCTGAATGCCATTTGTTAAAGCTATGAGGAGATGCAACCGAACCCAAACGAGGCTCCCTCTTCACACGCACGTGCATTTATCTCCCGTACCGTCCTGGAGAACAGAGGTTTCGTATTTTCCGTATGGCTGGTGGTCCACATACGCTGTTAAATAAGGGAGGTTCTTGTCCATATTTGGTCATTTTAGAGTTGATTTTGGCATGTGTTCGAATGCGGCTTTGACGTGGGCCGGGCCTCATTTGGGCATATAGTCAAATGCTCCTATCCCAGTAGTCAGTGAGTCAGCCAGGCCGTAGAGAGTTGGGGGGTTATGCAGTCACAATCCTCAGGCCCCCACAATGCATACTCCAAAATGATCTGAGGGCTGGAGGAGGAGCGTCCATTGTAGTCATTCATCAGCTGTCAGTGAGCTGGCACAGTTCACTGTAGGAAAACACAGAGTCCTCTCAATGTAATATAGCCATCCTGCGCACAGGCCGCGTTCGAAGCGCTTATGGTTTCAAATGCTCGAGGTTTGGTCCTCAAGGGTCTTCGCCGTGTGTGCAGAAACTCTCCAACTCAAGGATACAGTTGGAGTAGTACTTCGACCGACTATTTGTCAATGTCACTTGTAATGGTTATACCTAATACCCATATTGTAATGGTTATTGTGATAATTTCATGAACTGCCTGCGGACATCAAAGGTCCCAGAATTGTGTGCCATTGTCTAAGTGTTCTTGCCCTTGGCATTCCGCTGCAGGGGGATCTGTTCTATCACACTCTCTTAACCAACGTGGCGAAAAGACCAGAGGTTCGCTTATCAAAACAAACCTCAGAGGAGTCTGATTGTGGTACGGGTTGTAGCCCCTCTCCAATGTTCGCTACAAAAACACCCCCACCGCACCCTGGCCAACCTCTCCGTACTTCCTGTGGCTGCTGTGCCTGATTTATACATGGATGCATGCTCGTGTCGCGCACCTAAAATAGCAGATCTACAAGCTCACGACGCTTTGCAGCACGACTCGTTGCGAGATTTGCAGGTCGGCTGTTGTAACTAAGTATAAGGCAGTTTTTACAGGCGTGCAGGCACGCTGGGCACCAGCCACCTCTCCTTGACACGGCCGAGGCTCCGTGCTACACCCCGCGCTGCTAGCATCAACAGGGAGGCAGGATATTGCAGTCGGCATCAAACTAAACACCCAATGCCTCCTGCACAAGTAATCTCTGCACTGAGCCTATTTAATCTGACAGTTTAAACACTTGAACTCAGAGCTGGCCTGTTGACAGCATGGGGGGGTTTCGGGGATGGGGGGTCGGGCCGTGGAGGGGATGGTGCGCTCTTGGGCACGCCGTGTGCAGCTGACCCCGAGGGGTTCTCCCTGATTAGGAGACCGCCTCACCTCTGATTGCTCAGGGTCACTGCAGGTGAGTGCAAGTGGTCGGAAGGAAGTCATTTTCCTCCTGGAGCTCGTTACCTGATTGGGTAAGTAGCTGATCCCTGACCCGATCCCAACTCCTCATACATATCTGAGGCTGAAGGCAAGGTGCTGGATCACGATCAGAGGGCTAGATTAAATCACGCAACGCTACAATATCGTACCACTCGTGTAATTGTACCTCGCGTGTATTATTGCCATATTGTTGCTGTTATGCTGAGAGCAATGGAATGGCGTGCTGGACTCGGCAGGAAATCTATTGAGAACATGCACACTTAGCTTTATACTTGGCTTTTTTTTTTTACTTTCTCTCTGCCATCCGTCATCACGCTGCAAATTCATAGTGTTTTATGAATAATTGCTAACAAGGAAAAGTTAACTAAACTGCTCTCTTCTTAAGAGATGTCATGCAATTATCAATTTTTCCAGCTGTCAGTTTGGAGTTGCAAATTATTTCTAGCATTTATGAGATGATGTTTGTACCCGGCTCCCTTGATTATTACAGACAAATAACACAAAGATAGAATATATTTAGTCTTCTTTTTTCAGATTATTGTCAAGACATATAAACGCAAAATGTAACAAAATGTACAAGCCAGATTCAAACTTGTGACCCCCTGGATATGCTCTACATCTTCGACTGCTGAGCCACTGATCTATAATAAACTCCCATGGATAATTGAATCACTTTAACTCTATTTTAGACATGTCATTATAAGCAAAGGTTTTCTCTTTTTTCCCCATTCTCTTTTTAAATATGAGAAATTATATAATCCAAATTCTTCCTACTGTAAACACATCATTAACTAATTATTTAATTTTGACTGTTCACACGGTAGCTGACCACTCATTTCTGATATCTTGTTGCCTGTGTTTTCAAGTGATATTTAAGATTTCATTTACTGAGCGTACCAAGAGGACACACAGAGGAGAAACCATACTATTGCACTTGTTTGGAATAAGTTGCAATAGGTTGAAAAGACATGCATACTGTAAGTGAATGCGGTTCATAACTGAGAAATGCATTCATGCCAATCGAAATACTTAAAGAGTTATTGGGCCCGATTACACTAAGCTGATCGTAAATATCAGTGTAAATAACGTGTATAAAGTGACTAAAGGAGGGTGTATTTTCTCTAAGCAAAAACCGACGTGCAGTTCACAAAGGGGTGTGTAAATCCCTGATATGTGCAGATCACAGTTGTTCCTCATTTTTGCCTGAAGGTCAGTGGCGCGTTCACATGGAACATCCGTTGCATTGCTCCACGCCCCCATTTAAGACCATAAAGCTGTTTACACTCAAAATATGGGTGTAAACAGCTTAGTGAATCGGGCCCAATGTCTTTTTTACGTATACACCCATTTTCAGGGAATTTTCTCCAACATGGAATTCCGCAGTTAGCATATTGTATCTTCTGAAACTGATCTGTTCCTTATGTATTTGAGAAATCAATTATCTCTGATTGCACTTGCACTTAATTTACACTGAATCTCCACTGTTTTGAAAACTGTCTGAACTATTCTGAGTAAACTGTACAATGTAACATCAGAAATATGTTCAACGGACCATTAGGTGCAATTGTACTGTACTAGTATGATTTCTTCAGGCGTTGTCTTAATACATTGTTGGATGTCCATCGTTTTTACATTATGTGCAGATGAGGTCTGTCTCCTGAGAGAGGTAGTTCAGAACAAAGTTATAGTGTGCTGTCTGAGTGAGCATCATGATAATCACGTAAAACCAGCAATCTAAACCACTGTATGACCTCTCTGTCATTAGTTGTCATCTCTTCTGATATGGTAAACAAAGAGAAGTTTGTTGACATCTGCATTAGAAAAAAGAATGGCTAGTTTATTCTACAGTGTTTACAGTGGTCACTTCCAGGCCGTATGCTTTCACCCCGCAGGAAAAGCATTAGCCTTCCCTCCCTCCCTCCCTCCCTCCGTGGAATTGATCAGCTGCTTCCTGGCTGTAAATACAGAGGTATACTGTAATCCACTTGATAAATATCAAGTGAAATAAAGCAATCAGCTGAAAGCAATTTGCATGTCTGTGCTCGAGCCAGCGGCTCGTGATTTTCTCTCCTGTCATCCATCATAGACTGCATGCTCGGGCCAAAATACACAATACCCCCAAATTGCTGTCATATGGAGCTCAAGCACTGAAAAAAAAGCCACCATTTTTCCTTGTCTGTACTTCAAATAAACTTGTATTTGTTAAATAACTGGAGAGGGCTTTTTGTCCAATGCAACTCTTCAGAGAGAGGGGGTTGGTGTAATCTGTTATTTCCTTTTGTTTGTTGAAAGCTTGGCTGCAGGACTGTAATCTGGATAGGTTTGATGTCTGTGTATAGATGTCAGCCTGTTGGACGTTTGGAAGACACTGGATGGTGACTCTGCAAAAGTGATACCGATTCGGCTACATGTCATTGGTTCATCGGCTGAAATCTGTCCATACGAGTTATGGCTGATTTATACTAAGTCGTGCGACTGAGTTGCACGCCAAAAATAGCACATCTACAAGCTCACACTGCGTTGCGGATGCGACACATGGTGAGCTTCTAGATAAGCTATTTCTGGCACGCGACTGTCATAGGACGAAGCATAAATTAGGCTTTAGCTGTAATTTCCTCCTTCAAAGCCCTTTCGTTTCCGTGCACACTTCATTACCCAGCATTTAGCCTAAACCTTATTTGTCATGTGTGCATGTAGGCTACCGTACTGTAGGCCAGTTCAACATGCAGCTCAACAAGCCCGTCTTTGCCTCTCGGGTAGATTAGAGGGCTGCATAGTTGCTATTATAGCCCAGCCAATGAATATAATCACACCCAGTTTACACGCAGACAGCTCTCACACCCAATATTCACCTCCAACATCCTATCAACATTCATAAGTAGCCAGAGACCTCAATCCCCCAGAGGTTCTAGAGAAACAAGATAAGAGCCTGGTGTTGGGTTGTAGCACTGCTCCATCCTTCCCCAAACATTTTCTTTGAGCGAACAGGCCAAGTAGAACATTTGTCATTTTGTCACTTGGCTTTGTGTTGTGTACTGCTGGTCCTCTATAGTTGAGATCATTTGGGGAAAAAGGTCAGAAGAATCATGACCAAACCACCACATTTACATCTTGCTTATAAAGGAAAGAACAACATAAAAACCTGACGTGGACTTTATGGGAGGAGTCAGAGAAGTGTGCAAAAACACAGAGACATCAGTCTCTGTTTTGGGTAACGCTTTACATAAGTAATGCATTACTTAGTCATAAAATTACTAAGTAACAAAGTAATATAAGGTAAGGTATTACTTTCCATAACTCGTTTTTCATAGTATTTTACAAATAAACACATTTGGCCACGATCCTGGTAGCACTGGGGTAAAGTATTTGCCCACCACCATGGAGACCATGGGTTTGATTCCACTGGCTTGGCCAGGCACACCAATGAACACAACTGGCTGGGTTCAGCAAGTGAGAAGCGGCAAGAGATTGTGTGCTTTGTCGCTGCACAAGCGACTCCTTCTGTTTGGTCGGGGTGACTGTTCAGCAGAGAGTGGAACTGGAAGCGATAGCGTGTTCCTTTGCACGAAATTACACCCAGGAAACTCCTCGCCGTCAGGTGAAAATAAATGAGTAGAAGGCAGGAGGCATGTGCAAGCACCTTCCCCAAGACAACTGCTGAGAGGTTAACAGTGACAGGGACTGTGTAGTGTAGTAAGGGGAAATGGCATACAGACAGAATTGGGGAGAAAAACTAAAAAGGCTGTCAAATTCACACACACACTGATGACATTGCAGTTTGTACTGCCCTTCGCTATTCAGACTTTTGTTAAATGTTAAATATACTGTAAAGTTATTAGTGATTTATCATGACATAGAAATTTAGGCTGCAAAAATAGCATTCTAATATGCATAACATTATTATGGTATTCTACTCTATTCCATTTGCACTTCATTTGTAGGTGTTTTTGTAAAAGTAACGTGTAAAGTCATGTAAATTAGTACATTGCATTATTGTAATAATACTGCAATACTGTAACATAATTTATTACTGTTAATTAAAAGTAATATATAATATTACATATTGAAAGTAACTTCCCCAACACTGTCTATGACTGAGAGCTGAAGCACACTGGTGCCAATCCGATTCTTGCACTTGGGTCTCAAAAAAATCTATTAGAGATAGCTCAAGCCTGAAGACCACACATTCTGGTGGAAAGAGGCCAATCTATTGGATTGTAGCCTGCTTAACCTAAAAATACATCTAACTACCCCAAACCAGCTTAGAGCAATTGGCAATAATGTACAGGAATCAGGAACATTAGACTCGAATAACATAACAAGAAAGTGAGAATTCATGGCACAGAGCAAATCCTGACTCAGCCTCAACTGTATTACTGATTATTACAAATAGCACCTGTATAGGAATTCACTCCACTGTGGCATATTCCTCATTTCACCATCTAACACTAAGTGCATTGTTTACCTTCCAAAGTGAAAGTCAATGTGTTACATAAGTCGTGTTATTTCAAGGTGACAATAGGACTCCACCTTTAATGTTGATTGTTTCCTCCAGTACATGTACATACGTAAATAATATGCCCTCCTGCAATATTTCCCCCTCACATTCATAGTGAGCGGATGACACACACGTAATACATTGTTGACATTCCGACGAGCAAACTGTCCCTTGGGGGCCATTGATGAATCTAATAGCTTTAGCATGTGCTGAAGTTTGTTTTTTTATTGGGGCTTGGGAGCACTCCCTCATTGTTCCAGTGGAACGTGCACAGCTGTGCCGTACCTGCAAGGAAGGGCAGGGGAGCAAAGGCGAGGACTGACAGTAGCGTTGCTGCGCCAGTGCTTGACATTCACACGTCCACAGAGCAGGACAGGATACTGAAGGTGACACATGCATCCTCAGCTGCAGCCATTGTTTCAGCTGTCAATTTATGATGCTTTCCACGTTGCAAGAGATTCAGGAGTGTTCCTTTTACATTAGATTGTCTGTAAGAGAGACCCAAGAAAAGCATAGACCAACAGTTATACCTCACACAATAAAAAATAAAATAAAAATTAGGATATAAAATTAACAAAAATATCCATGCATTCTCCATGTCAAATGTTTCTAAATATGTGCATATATTTATTAAACTTTCCTAAAACAATCACTTATCTTGTGCCAAAACTAGAGTATTTTATTTGTGACGATCGAGATTATGTTTCACAGTTCTTGCAGCATCCAGGGCTAACAACCTACTGTCTTGTAATAGAAACCAAATGATGCTCTTCTCACCTGTTCTTTCAAGTGATACACTCGCATCATGACCAACCCATATTGACCCGACAATGCACTGAAGTCCATTATGGACAATACAGCCATACAGGAGACTATATAGGACAATGCAATTCTGCAATTACAGGTGAGACCAGACCAAATGCTTTTTATAATAATCCTATATAATAAAAAGTGTTATTGATTTCATGGAAACCTTACATTACAGCAGAGGTCGCAGAGGGTGGTTTTAGAGATGTTTTTAAGTGACAAGAATCAGGTCAATTTGTCTATCATTTAAGGAAGGGTCTTTGTAGGCCTAAAGCTCAACATGAGAAAAAGGTTGTATAGAACAAGAATTTAAACATGCTAAAAGAAAAAAAGTAGTCACACTAGTGTCAGCTCTATCCTTCCACTCAGCAGCACTGTGGGCTATCACCTATATCACTGTTTTCCAAACAGTGGGTCGGGACCCATCTTTCGGTCACAGATACATTTTTATGGGTCGTAAGTAAATATCTCCTTTTTTCCGTTTCCTACATTTTAAAAATGATATAGGCCTATATATTATTTCAAAAGATTTAAAAAAGTCAAAATCACAATTTTGCATAAATTAAAAACAATTCCAATATTTTTCAAAACTATTTCATAAAAAATAAAATAAAAATATAACTAATCATTTTCATAAATAAATAAATAAAAAGTTAAAGAAGTAGTGATAGCAGATCTACAAGCTCACAACTCCATGCGAAGCAACATGGTGTGAGCTTGTAGATCTGCTATTTTCACTAGTTTGGGTCCCGGACACGTTTTTTGGGGCTTGTTCATTTGGGGAGCTGCTTGCAAAATAATGATCTGTTTTAATAAAGTAAAGCCATTTTGGGGGGAAAAGAGCGTGTTCACAATGTACAGCCAGGGAGGCATCAATTCCTCTGTAAGGGAATGGGGTGTAAACTTTCATCTAGGCGGAGAGTGCAGGGGGAGAGAGAGAGCTGCAGAGTGTGCAGCCTGTCATTGCAGAGAGACAGACGGACAGACAGATAGACAGACATACAGACAGTTCAGATAGACAGATCAGATAGACAGACAGACAGACAGACAGACAGCAGGTTTTTTGGAAGGACTCCGGGTGAATGTGGCCTGGCTCCCAGCACATCACTTCAGACCCGATTACCACGATATTCTCAAGAATGAAACACACTATTGGACATTAAAGAGGCCGAATGAAGGTGGACCGTTAACTCTGGACAGAAATCGCCTAGAACCCCCTCTCTACCGTGGAAATGGCGCTTCTATAGACGTTGATCGGAGTTGTTTTACTACACTTTATTTTGCCTGCGGTGATGTTCTGGAAGAAAAATGAACAATCAGTACTGGGGAAAGTTTTACTGGACGGTGTTTTCGTTAAGAAGGTAAAAAAAAATCGCTCGATCGCGTTTTATATAGCCGTGTTTTTTGAAGGGTGAACTGTAAAAAAAAAAAAGTCTTGGCGATCATGCGGTCCTTTTGTTTCCAATGTTTGTATATTAGAGACAATAATTAACGTCATCTCACATTGCTGTTAATTTCGTTCAAATGAAGGGCAACATGCATTGTGAATTCCACCCGAAAAACGCAGATTTTGGCAGCAGTGTGAATACAGCTGTAATCACCATGGGAGCCTCGAGTACTTAAATGGCCTGATCATCATAAGCGACACAATCAAGCTCCTTTATGCTTCAAGATCAGCTGCAACTTATTGCACATTGTCTCTTTGTGAATAGATCCGACCCTCGATTGGAGCCTCTTCACTTTGTAGATGATCGATTTTCGATTATACGGCTATTGAAATTAAGGATGCAAAGCGTTTTTGTCGGTGGCCCGGTGCCTTGTGCTTTGACTGACAGTTGAAATTGACACTTGATGTCGCCTCTCATTCTGCACCATTTCAAGCCATCACTAATTGCAGGTATAGCCTCGGTCTTTTCACTGCGCTTTTTGATTGCACGGGGGAATGTGACTGTGAGGTAGCCTCGATCATATTATTTTTTCCCTCTGTCTAATTGCCATCAACATTATCTTTTTGTTTGCCCAGGGTTTAAATACGGGAGAAACGCGTTGTTGGTTGTTTTTGGAGCGGATCTAAAAGCTGTCAGATAATGTAGGGATGGATGATGATGGTGCGTAATTCTCAGAGCTGCAGGGACCGGCTCCACCTTCTCTCTGAATAGGCTGATCAGTCTTCAAGACTCGAAAATGGTGAGTCCCAAAACATCTGGAGGACTTGGTGCCTGTAGCCTAACCTTGAAGTTGTTATTATTTCTCTGTTTTCCGTTATACTTGACTGAAAAACGGACCTTTTATGCGATTTTTGGACCCGGTCAAAACAAAAGTTTGGCACGGCTGCAGTGAGGCTTTGTGGTTTTATTTTAGAAGGCGTTTTCCATGTAAGAGTAGGCCTAATAGCCTACTGTTGTTTATTGTTTTCCTATATAGACTATTTGTATTTATAGCCCACAATCAGGAATATATCCCAATCAGGTCCAGCTGTTTTCAGCTGGACCGTCCATCCATAATAGGGGGGGTTACTAAAAAAAAATAATAATAATAATAAAGTGGTTAAAATCTAAAATGACAAAGAAAACAATAATACAAATAAATACAAATAAATACATTGACATGTAATGTCACTGACGTGGAAAACGTTTGTTATTATATTATAAAACAGTCTAAAGCGGAGGTGAAGGAGGAGCAGAGTGCATCCAGTCCTTCTCATACGGCCCAACAGTCTCCCTCCGCGAGGCCCTCCGGCAAGAACCAGTGCGCCAGTTGTGGCATGGACATCCATGACCGTTACATACTGAAGGTGAGACTATAATCTAATCATTGATTGATTGATTGAATACTTTATTAACAGAGCACAGAAAGTAGGCCTACAGTTCAATACAAAAGGATGCTAAAAGGATGAAAACTCAGCACAATGGCTTGTTTCCATTGTGGTCCTGTGCATTCAATTCATCGAAACATTTAATGACAAAACAATAAAATACAATACTATGCATAAACATCAGTTTTTAGCTTTGGCCATGTTGTCCAACTTGTTCATGCAACTCCGAGAGTCCATTTGGTTCCATTCTCGGGGTTCCGGAGGATTTATAGGCCTCCGACCCTGCGTGCTTCCTTCAAAAATAGTCAAATGCATAATGACGGCATAAGATAATGCCATTAATAGTCATTAATAGCAGTCAGTAGGCCTGCCACGTTTATTACATAATCGCCTAATCGCAATTATTTGAGATAATCGCAATTATTCGGCATAATTGTTTTCATGTTGAAACATTTTCACTTAAAAAAAAAGTATAACATTATTAAATGTGTCAGTAATTTCTTTGTATATTTAAGTTATATGTCTTATCTGCCCTGTGCAATTTCGTATTATGAAGCCTAAAAATAAAAAAAACAGAAATTTAAACTGTATTCACATGTTCCAATGTCCAATGCCCCAAAACACAATTAAATCGTCAATTGCAATTATTTGTGTGACAATTCAATTTGTAATAGTGACAGCCCTAGTAGTCTAGTCAGTATTAATTATTAAATAGTCATTAGCCTACTGTATGTACTGAGTTACATATTTGTAAGCATCGATGCGTGCTTACATGTTTCAATGTAGCTGGCCCGTAAATGTATTTTAGGCTAAATTATAACATTGTGATCGGCAGGTAAATAATCTGAACTGGCATGCGGGCTGTTTGGAGTGTTCAGTGTGCAGGGCATCACTGAGGCAGCACAACACCTGCTACATCAAAAACAAAGAGATATACTGCAAACTGGATTATTTCAGGTAAATTATGTTTTTGTTTTGTATTTATGCAGGATTAGTAATGTTATTATACTTTGATCTGCAAATAATAATCATTGTTAGCCTATGTAATTTCCTATTGACTTTTTAAAATGTGTTTTAAACTATTGAATAATTTATTTTCAAAATGATCCTAAATCATATATCATTTTGAATTCGGTAGGCCATATAGGATGTGGACCCCATGTCAAAATAGATTAAATCGAGTCGGCAATTAAAGATGGTAATACCTTTGTTATGCTAATTTAGCCATGACGACTCATGTTTTAATTGCCCACATTTTATTTAATTGCCCTTTAAAAAAATAATTTCCTTTTCTTGAACTTTGTTAGAATTGTCCTCCCAATTATTTTGTTGGGTAACCCTGCATTGTAAATGATATACAATTTTATTTGCAAAGGGATTTCAAAGTTAGACCTATCTGACATATCTTTTATTTGATAATGATCTAAATTTAATCAATGCAATAATTGCAATTTTTTAGTTTATGTTTATTAAAATGGCTTCACAATATTTTATTCTCATGTCTTTCGTTTGATTATTTAATTCAAGGTTTTTCGTCTTGCTCCCGCAGTCTGCACGCATAATTAATATAACTGTACAAACGTAACCAAATAGATCCCAAAAAAATGTATACTGAGGATTTTACTGTAGCCCATTATGAAATAAGATGGACAGAGCAAAATATACACATAATGATAGAGTTCATAGTCCTTTAAGTTAATTGGTATTTAAGTGCTCTAAATATAAACATATGAGAACACAGCAAAAATAAATACTAACACGAATAAATAGCCTATAGGCTGGGGGGAGAGGGGTCAATAATGAAGACCACATAAAATTGCACTGCACAAGGATTAAAACCACTAACCAAGAAAGCGAGGATGATTCTTCCCAATCAAAACAGCCTAAAATACTGTCTTGCCCGCTGCTAAACATCTCTGATGATGCCTTTTTATGTGGCATACACAGCACAGAGAAGATGCTTTATGACAAAGGAGAGGCCTTTCATTTTGGGTGCAAAATGCTGCCCAGCGTAATGTCAAAGTAACGTCAAAATACTGCAGTGTAATGTCATCAGCATGAGTATTATTTACCACTGTCGTCCCTAAAGGCATGTCATTATAGTAAAAAAAATATAATTATAATTGTAAAAAATTGTAAAAGAAAATATTTATTTCAAAGCAGATCTGCAAGCTCATAACATGTCACAACATCATTTTGTGCTTTTAGATCAGCTATTTTCGCTAGTTGTCATATGACAAAGTAGGACTTGAAAAAAATTGCATTCGGGTCCCTTTTTAGTGCATAATATACGAACGCAACTCCTAAAATGCAATGTCAAAATGTATCCAGAGGTCAATGACATTACAGCCAACCCTTACTGTATTTCCCTGCATTTATGTTATCTCACAGTAGGTTTGGAACCAAGTGTGCCCAGTGTGGGCGTCAGGTGTATGCTAGTGACTGGGTGCGGCGGGCGCGCGGCAGTGTGTACCACCTGGCATGCTTCGCCTGTTTCTCCTGCAAGAGACAGCTGTCCACTGGCGAGGAGTTTGGGCTGGTGGAGGGCAGGGTGCTCTGTCGCAGCCACTATGACATCATGCTGGACAACCTGCGCAGGGCTGCAGAGAATGGTACAATACCCAGTTTTTTCACCCCTTTTGTGTAGAATGTGTTAATGCTTTCAGTGTTTATTGGTCTGTTTTTAATCCTAACACAGTAAAGGAAAGGCATATTTTCATGTACAGGTCACATTGTCATGTCATGCATGTCATGCCAATTTATGTTATGTTATGTTATGTTATGTTATGTTATGTTATGTTATGTTATGTTATGTTATGTTATGTTATGTTATGTTATGTTATGTTATGTTAGGTTAGGTTAGGTTATGTTAGGTTAGGTTAGGTTAGGTTAGGTTGATACTTACATTACCGTAGGTTACTTTTTTTTATTATACTGTGAGTTACGTTCATATTCTCAATACACATCCATTTTCACAAGATGCTGTTCTTCTTGTGTTCCTGTGTTCTTCAGGTACAGGGCTGACTTTAGAGGGGGCGTTGCCCTCAGATCAGGACTGTCAGCCCAAACCAGCCAAGAGAGCACGGACATCATTCACTGCAGAGCAACTACAGGTGTGTGTGTGTGTGTGTGTGTGTGTGTGTGTGTGTGTGTGTGTGTGTGTGTGTGCGTGCGTGCGTGTGTGTGTGTGTGTGTGTGTGTGTGTGTGTGTGTGTGTGTGTGTGTGTGTGTGTGTGTGTGTGTGTGTGTGTGTGTGTGTGTGTGTGTGTGTGTGTGTGTGTGTGTGTGCGCAGGGCGCGCGTGTGCGTGCGTGTTCGTTGTTTAGTTTTGTTTTACCTTCTTTTTCAAAGACAAAATAACGCAGTTGCTTTCCCGGTTTTAATGGGTTAAACTAAAGCTGATGACCTGCTTGCACCTAAAATGACCCCAAATGCGGCAAATCAACGGTTTATGCCACTTGCGAACACAGAACCGGATGTGTTTAAAGTTACTTTTGTTTGAGAAACATCAATGTGAGAAGTTTGGTGGTCAACTTAAAACAAGTCCAAGGCACAAATGGAAACGCAGGTGGTGACCAATACGTCAGGGTCCACTTCCGGATGTGTTAGAACGGGAACGGAATGAACCTTAACCCTTTGTGGAATCCAATCCACCCAATCATAAATACTGATAATGAAACATGCCGTGAGATATTGGCTCTGGTCAGATCTGATCTCGTGACCTCAAGTGTGCTGCTTAAATGTGAAAGATTTAACTTTGGGGATATGGAAAATGTTATTATGTTAATTATATCTTTCAAGAATGTAAAGTGGAAATAATTGACCAAAATCATCTCCCCTCTTCTTGTCACTTTCCGATTAACTTATGTCTGATTTGAGTAAATAGACATTTACATAACATTGATTGATTGATTGATTGATTGAATACTTTATTATTCAGATATGTAAACAGCACGAGGTACAGTCAGACATTTAGGCTAAAAGGATAACACAAAAAAGTCCTGGGGACTTGTTTCCATTGTGGCCCTATGTATTCAATTCATCAACATAGCATAAAAATGACACAATAATGCATATCATCAGCAAATACAAAACACTATTACAGCATGTACAAAGGAGAAAAGGTAAAAATGTCGGCAGTGAATGTCACCTCCTTTCTGTGGGAAAATTGTGTTTACCTCCCCTTGTGGTCTCCTGATATACAGTAGATGGATTTTCAGGCCTGTTTTGAAAAAAGCCAGTGATCCACATTTTTTAAGAGATGGTGTCAGGGCAGGGCATTCCACATTTTGGTGGCTGAGTAGTAGAATGAGAATTTTCCCATGTGTGTTCTATAAACGAGTAGTACCAGATCATTGTCGCTCCCTCTAGTATTGTGGCTGTGGTGGTACTTTGTGTTATCAACTAGGTTTTGAGAAAACATGGCTATATGGAAATATTATGTAAATAATGATGGTTGCTCCATGTTATGATTGGGTGTTATATTGCCTGGCTACACCAGCGATGCCCAACCTGTGGGCCGAGGCCCACTGGTGGGCCGTGCATGAGGATACATATTGCAAGTGGGCCCCCACTCGGCCATTCGGCTGCCGGGTTAAGGGGTGAGATGGGTGGGCCGCGAACACTTTCGAGATTTTCAAGTGGGTGTTGATCCAGAAAAGGTTGGGAACTGCCGCACTACGCAGTCAAATTATCATGTTAATCTAAGTCTGAGAGTGTACAAATGAACCACTATGGGTCTGTAACTTTGAGAGTGTACAAATGAACCAGTATGGGTCTGTAACTCTGAGAGTGTACAAATGAACCACTATGGGTCTGTAACTCTGAGAGTGTACAAATGAACCACTATGGGTCTGTAACTCTGAGAGTGTACAAATGGAACCAACCAGTGGAACCCTTTGGTTACATTTGTGCACTCTTGAAGTAAAATGAATACCGACAATTTGTTGTGTGTGCGTGTATGTGTGTGTGTGTGTGTGTGTGTGTGTGTGTGTGTGTGTGTGTGTGTGTGTGTGTGTGTGTGTGTGTGTGTGTGTGTGTGTGTGTGTGTGTGTGTGTATGTGTGTATGTGCGTGCGTGCGTGCGTGCGTGCGTGCGTGCGTGCGTGCGTGCGTGCGTGCGTGCGTGCGTGCGTGCGTGCGTGCGTGCGTGCGTGTGTGTGTGTGTGTGTGCGACGTGCGTGCTTGAGTGCGTGCGTATGTGTGTGTGTGTGTGTGTGTGTGTGTGTGTGTGTGTGTGTGGGTGTGCGTTTGGGAGTACCGTGTGATACTGTGTGAGTACTGTGTGTGTTTGCCTGCGTTTGTGTGTGTGTGTACGTGTTTTGGGGATGGGGGTTGATTCAATATATTATTTTTGTGGGACTATCCTGGTTGTGTCATTGATGGTTGTTGCCTGTGTGGTGTCACCCTGCAGGTGATGCAGACCCAGTTTAACCAGGACAACAACCCCGACGCCCAGACATTACAGAAGCTGGCAGAAATGACAGGTCTAAGCAGACGGGTCATACAAGTACGCAAAACAAACATCACGATGGAATGTTGTAAAAAATATTACAGAATTAAGCAATGCTTTATATTAATAAGTTATTAAAGAGGGTGTAAGTGATATTTGTTTGTTCAAAGAAGTGTCAGATAGCTCTATATTCCGCTTGTTCAGTAACAGGGGTCAGCTTGACTCTCTGGCTCTTTAGTTAACAGAAAATACATCTTCATGTCGGGATACATACATTTTACATACATTGTATCCAATCAGGAGAGAGAACTCATACAGGATTCAGGATTCGTTCTCCTGATTGGATAAAACTGGCATCCCAACCTGAACATGTATTTTCTGATTTCTGATGGTTGTTGCCTATGTGGAGGCACTGGAGAGACGGGGAGACCCCTATTGCGCAACAAACACTCTATTGCAATAATTATATTATTAATATATATATATATATTTCTTACATTTTACAATATGAATCAATGGTACAAACTCTACCGCTGAACAGTAAGCTTGACGTACCTGAATTGTGTTGATACATTGCTACAAAAATGGACCCTTGAGGAGTCAATTCATGCTCTCGGTGTTAAATTAACACTGTTTATTTTTGCAGGTGTGGTTTCAGAATTGCCGAGCGCGGCACAAAAAGCACCCCCCGCAGCCTCACAGTTATCCACAGGGGGCTCCACACTCTCGAATGCCCCCTTCACTGCCAGAGGACCTTCACTACTCCCCGTTCAGCAGCCCAGACAGGCCTCACCTGCTGTCCCTACATGGATACATAGACAGTGAGTCTCTTTTACCACTTTACACCTGGCGTCTGAGGTTTTACCCATTAAGACTTGAGGCCGATTCTACAAAATGTCTTCTAAATCAGTAGTTCTCGCACTTTCAAGACTTTTCCAAAAATGTTCAAAAATTGCAGATGTACAAGCTCGTGACGCGCTGTGAGCTTGTAGATCTGCTATTTTTTTATAGCCAACGCAAAAATCTAAAATGACACAGACGCTTTCCCAGTTTTAATGGGTTGAGAATTTTTTTAAATGATTCCAAGGAAAATTATTCCAAGAAAATTCAGAACGTTTCTAAAATGTTCAAAGAATGTTATATAAGTATATGTATATAAATACATTTTCTGAACAGTTCAGATATAGCTACTCTACAATAGCAATCTACGAGCTCACAATGTGTCGCAATATGATATTATCACGTGAGAAAGTATAACAGGCCTTAAGTGGTTTACTGTATATTAACAATAAATGTTTTATTTTATTATTATTAAAACATTTTTTAGAGGGGATATGTCACTGTACATTTCAACATAGTATGTGAAAGTCCTCTGCATTCTACCCATCCTAACTATTAGGAAAAGTGGGTGTGATTAATTTGCCACCCAGGGGAGCAGTTAGGGGTTAAGCATCTCACTCAGTGACACTTCAAAACATCAACAGGGCAGACCAGGGGGCGAACTGCCGACCTTCTGATTACCAGACGGCCTTATCATTAGAGATGTTTGTGGGCGAGGAATCTAACAGCATTCTAGTATAATGTATCCAAAATCCCAAAAAATGTTTGGGGGAAAAATAGTTTCCTCTTTTTCCCCCATGTTCAAATCGTGGGATTTGAACCTGGAGATTGAATTTCTACCACTTCTTCAAGACAGAATGGTGGAGATGTTGTATCATGTACTGTATGAGCTTCAGGCAGTACTACTTGTAAACCAGTACGGTCTCCTACCCGGCACCAGGGTCTACATTTCTCAATGGACCACTGCAGATGTGCTAGTTATATTGTATTAACATACACTACCTTACAGATTGGTTAAAATAAAATGTTATTCATTCAAATAAGTGCAGATTTAAGAGAGTTACACATGGTTTAACCAAGAGGATTTAATGTATAGAGAGTACCAGTTCAAACCCAATTCTCATTATAAATGTCTCATCATGTTCTTGTCAGTTGAATTAGTTTATCTGTGTCAATAGCATTTCATACATTATGATAAGCATTAACTGCTAAATCCATGTTGAGGTGAATTTTTCAGGCACGTGTCCATTTCACAAAATCTGTTGCAAGTTTTCTTTAAAGTTATCAACATCATTTTGAATGCCTCATGGATTTAATATTTTTCCCCCCTTGTGAGCAGAGGGGACGTTTTGTTCAACCGAAGTTTCAATTAATATTTAGATTACCAAATATATACAGTAGATAGATGATATTGAGCGACTGATAGCCGGGTGTTTAGGGCACATATACCACATGGGCTCTAATGCCTGACAGTGGGTCCCCGGTTCGATTCCCAGCCAGCCAGAGACAGTATTTCCTGTCTCTCTCCACTGTGACTATCAAATAAAGCAGAGGTTCTAAACCAGTGGTCCTTGAGGGGGTTCCAGGTGGTCCCCAGCTAAGTGATGGAGAGTTGGTAACCAAATGGACCCTTATAGATCTTTAACTCTTGAGAGCGTAAAACTAAACCAAATGGACCCTTACGGGTCCATTTGGTTTCATTTTACGCTCCCAAGAGTTAAATTATTGTTAACCATCTGGCATTGCTTAATTAAAGAATTAATATTTTGATCAACGATGCCTGTTATCTCTCCTACGGTACCACATCCATATAGCATGGAATTGTGGACAAAATCGTATCCAACGATAACAAAATACTCTAAGTTTTGACTCTGAGAGGCTAAATATCATCAAATGGTGGTCCGTAGCTCAAATGCCGAACAAATAATGGATTGAAAACCACTGAAATAAAGGCTCTCTTCTCTATTCCACGTGCAGGTCATCCCTTCTCGGTGTTGACTGCTCCCAACCACCTCGCCCACCCGTCTATGTCCTTACCACAGCTGCCCATCAGCCGCTGACCCCCCTGACGATGTAAAGCACAATTTATGCTTCACGTACGACGACGGAGCCATAAATCAGGCTCGAGTGGCCTCTGCTGTCTGCTCTCCATCCTCTCATGGATGAGTTGAATCCATCGTCTGCGAGAGCGCAGTCTTCCTCCCAGGACTACAGCGGCTCATTTTCAGAACTGTGGCTTCCTAATTAGATCCGACAGATTTTTGGGTTATTGGAGGAACATTTCAACTCAACGTCAACCTAGGAGTTATTTTGGCTGAGGACTAGAAGAGGATCATTCCTTTTTTTTTCTCCTCCCCCCTTTTAAATGGACGTCAAACATTCCACCTCACCTGGATTTCGTATTTGTAATTTTTACAATTGCTCACCTTCACATACAAGGTATTTTCATGCGTCAAACATGAGCTACAGTATGAACAAAAGAATTATGATGATAATAATAAGGAATGTTGTAGCGGTGTTTAAGCCTCCATTTTTCTTTATTTCTGTGTCGTTGGTCAGGACATTTGCAGCTTTATTGTTGTACGTTGTTTAATTGTCGTCCAAGAAGAGAAACTCCTTTTATTTATTCAGAAGAAGAACAAAAGAAAATCACAAAAAGCACTTTTAAAATATGTCTTGAAATGGAATAATTCAATGATTGTACATTTTAAATACTGCTACAATTGAATAAAATGTATCTGAATTGTTATGACGAATTGAGTGTTTAAATAGTGTGGGATCAGTTCTCATTCCAGTGTGTGAGTAACAGGCAGCATACTGTACTTGACAGAAAACTCACAATTTATTCATACAAAGTCAGAAAGAAAGAGACAGACAGAACAAACAGAACATAACTAATGTACAGAGAGAGAGAGAGAGAGAGAGAGAGAGAGAGAGAGAGAGAGAGAGAGAGAGAGAGAAGGAGAGAGAGAGAGAGAAGGAGAGAGAGAGGGGGGGGGCATATACACAGTCAATGTTCAATTAACTCTATGTGTAAAGATTTCAACCTTAAATTAACACTCATGATGTTGCTGTGTACTCATTCATCGAAAGCCGATAATGACACCACATTACTTACATGACACAGCTACTATACAGTATATACATGTATATACATATATACTATATGTATACATATATACTATATGTATACATATAAAATGCATTGTGAAATGTATCCTTGTAACTCTGAGATTGTACAACAAGTTACCAAAAGGACCTGTACGGACTGAGGTTGTACAAATCTAACCAAATGGACCCGTATAGGTCCATTTGGTATTTGTTCAATCTCAGTGTTAAAGAAGGTGTACAGCAAACTTTATATTTTTAAAATAAAAAAATGTAGTTCATTTTTTTGTTAAAATGTTCAAGCTCTATATTATGAGTAGTACTCAATGCTATAGAGTGTCAGGAGTGACAGGAGTCTCCCCATCTCTCTTGGGTTACCAATTTTATCCAATCATCACTTCCAGTTTCACTTGTTTATCCTATGTTCGGTGTGAGTATTCTCTCCTGATTGGATAGAATTGGTATCCCAACATAAAAAATTAATTTCTGTTTACTAAATAGCTAGAGAGATCCCCCCTTGTTCAGTAACCCCTGTTACTGAACAAACACTCTATAGCAATGATTGTACACTTATTTTAACAAATAAATATCACTTGTACACCACCTTTAAATTACCACTGAGGATGTTACTGTGTACTGTAGGTCACACACTAGAAGACAAGTACGGTACCTCTGATAACCTGTTACAATAAGTAATAATCATGGTGAAAACCTACAGGTTAACTCTTTCTACTTAATGCAGCACTATGTAGCTTTCCTCTTCTACCCCGGATTTGAACCTGGTTTCTTGCTTCTGTGCTAACATTTTTACCATTGAGCTAATAGAGCCAGTCTTCTTGCTCAGGGGATAAATGTAATCTTGACCATCAGCCAAAATCTCGTGTCAGATCCTGTGTCTAGGTGAGACATGACCTTTGACACGATCTAAATGTCTCAATAGAAGAGCAGGGAGACAAAATACAACCACCCCAATTGTATACGTTATATTGTATTAACATACTCTACCATACCGATTGGACAAAATTACAAATTATTCATTAAAAAAAGATACATAGTGAGGCTTTAATAAAACAGTGATTAATGTGTAGATGAAAGTAAAACCATTCTAATTGTTTTCATGAGTGTATGGGTATTGATTAGGAAGTTCTACCGTAGATCTTTTGCAGTTTTGTCACATTGATTGCCAGGACCCAAGCTGCCGATGAAGAATTATGGGTAAAGACAATCTTACGGTAAAAGTTTCATGTCTATAATGCATTGTAAACATACTTATAATCCATTATAATTTGTTTATAGCAATAAGCACTCACAGTCATGATACCCAAAATGGTTATAATCACAACACATTATAAAGCCTTTAATAATGATGTATGAGGTCAAGTATAAATGCATTACACTGCTTATAACACTTTTAAATGTGTTATAAGCACTCAGTTCATAAGTGCAATGCTTTATATAAATAATAACACATTAAAAAGCATGTATGTGTTATTATTGTTATAAAGCATTATTAATATTTATGAGTGCTTTTAACTATAATTATTACAGTGTTCTAAGTATATTATAATGCACTATAAGTCTGTTTACATTGCATTATAGACATGGGCTTCATAGAAAGTGTTACCAATCTTAAATCTGCATTCTTTTTTGTTGAGATCAATGTACTTTTGTAAGGGCAGCAACAACATGTGTGAATGTGCTGCTCCCATACACTTTCATATTGATTTTAGGCAATAGTACAGTAGATTTGGATGAATAACCCAGGCAACTCAGAGCATCTGGATGGATTGTTATCTCAACCGGTCCACTGTGAGATTTAAACGCTCACATACTCAATGCTTCCCCTCCAACACCAATATGAAATCCAGCAGGGAGCAATTATTACAAAAACTATCATGCCATTGTGATCAAGAAGCTTTGGGGTAGAAAGGCAATACAGTCATTGTCTGAACTAATTAAGGCCAGTCCTGCTGTGGGATCAAAAAATATGTCATATGGCTTCACAGCAAAATCCTGTGTGTTCATTTAGAGAGGGTAGAAATGTCCCTTTTACTGTGCAGGATTTTCCGGACTCTTCAGGATAGGAAAAACAGCATTATTTCCATGTTGAGATAACCGTGTATTTTCTTTTTTTTCAAGGGAAAATAATTACCGTGGGGTCTGAATTATTTCCAAAAAGCCACAGAGTCAACTTTCAAGTAAAAGTATAAAATTAGTACAGTTGGATTTGGGGGTGGGAAACCCATTGCTTTATCTATTTGTAACTCTGAGAGTGTACACATGGAACCAACCCTTATTTGGTTCCATTCGTACCCTCTCAGAGTTGAGTTGAGTGTAAAAGAGCTGGAAAGTGAGAAACGTGACTGTGTGACCCAACGATGGCACATGGAAAACAAGTACAGCCACTATACTGTGTAGATAATGCCTCCTTTATACCGCACACACAGATTTAATTAAAGATAGCCCAGGTTTGGCTTGGTCAGGTGTGTGTGTGTGTGTGTGTGTGTGTGTGTGTGTGTGTGTGTGTGTGTGTGTGTGTGTGTGTGTGTGTGTGTGTGTGTGTGTGCGTGTGCGCGCGCGCGCGTGCGTGTGTACATAATAGTACACACTCTGAAGAAGCTGAAGAAGACATAAAACCCAGTGTCAATGTCTTAAGCACATGTATCCTATAGCATCCCTATTCTGGGGGAGAACATTTGTTGAAAATAGCAGATCGGCAGGCGTTGTGAGATGGAAAGTTTTCAGCGAAGAGGTGTAGAGGGAAAAAAGGAAAGGACCAAATATAGAGCCCTGGGGGACCCTGGTCAGAGGAGAGACATGCACATCCACACTCAAATTTGGGCAGGTGCTAAGCAAAAAAATATAACATGTAAACTGAGAGAGAACACACTCGCACACTGTGACCGTTCTCACAGTTGACCCTGGTCAACTGTAAATATAAATTACTGTGGGGTTCAAGCATTTGTAAGGGAAAAGGGGAACACTTGTTTAAAAAGCATCAGAACATAGTAGGCTGCCCCATGAGTCTGCCCAGCCTTTGGTACCGAGGACTAAAACTAGAGTTATACCTCTTGTGTGTGACAGACAGCTATAAATACATGAACAAAGAGCTATCTTCATATTGCCGTCATGCAGAGCTGAGAGAGATGATTATCACGCCGACATATTTCAGGCTGACCGCCAACAGAACACCATAAACGTAGATTTCTCCATCATTAAAGTCTCAAAGATACGAGTGGCCCCCGAGGCAGCGTTTAGGCAGCTCTCTCTCTCTCTCTCTCTCTCTCTCTCTCTCTCTTTCTCTCTCTCTCTCTCTCTCTCTCTCTCTCTCTCTCTCTCCACGCTCAAGCATCTCAGAGCGGTTTAAGCCGCCTAGTTTTGTCATAATGTCATGTGTCTGGCCCCGATGATTGGCAGCTTCAAGTGGTTGCAGATGAAAGCGGGGGCCCCCATGCTAATGAATAGAGCCCTGATTGCACAGGCTCCTCGTGGTGAATTACAGATCCACTGCAGTGCCCCTCATCGTCTCTACATATTCACACTGACGCTCTTTATGCTGATGAGCCCTCTTCTTCACAACAGTCAACAACATAGAAAAAAAATACTGCCATCATGCCATCTTCATCATCTCCTCCTCTTCCTCCTCGACTTTATTTCAAGATGCTCCCAGGCGGGGTGGGGGTTGGAGGGGGGGGGCTCTCGTTCATCTGCTTGCCGCTTATGTCTTTCCTTATGCGAGTGGAAAACCTGCATCTGCTTCTGTTATTTGATTCACCACTTGAACCCTAGCGTCCCTATTCTGGGCCCTGTCATAATTGGCGAACCTTTGGCGTAAATAAGCAAGGATTCGGTGAAAAGAGAAAAGTGAGGCGGCCTAGGATAGATCCCTGGGGGATCCCAGTCAACAAATTATATAGGCATTCAGTGGTTGAAATGACGACATCCGCTGTCATTCAGAGTAGGCTAGGCCAGTGATTCTCAACCTTTACACTTTCAGGGACCCCCATTTTGATATACATTAAGACCCCAATTTGATACGATTTCTATCTCTGGGCGTGATCTTCTGTGTTAATTGTGGAACCACATAGACCCGTAAGGGTGCATTTGGTTCCTAACTGTCAATCAGTTACCTGGGGACCACCTGGAACGCACTCAGGGACCCCTGAGAGTCTGCAAACCCCACATTGAGCACCAGTGGGCTACACAAATATAGCTGATGATCATGATAATGCCGACCAGGGATGGATTTAGACTCAAGGAGGGAGGCCCCTGGGCCAATTATAGCCCCATGGTCAGGCAAACATTGAGTTGTAAGGCATGTGTGGGTCAGGAAAGCACCTGTAGACATTTTATCATACAGGATTTACAGTCTATAACCTACGGCATTTACATGATGTTTATTTGCACGTAAACAATATATTATATAGCGCCTAAATTCTTGCCAGCTCTGTTCGTCAGAGTCAGACGTTATTCCTGTTAGCCAGACGACCATTTAGGAGGGGGCTTGTACTGTAGGCTGAGGGGCTCACATATTTGAGTGTTAACGTATATTTAAATATGTATTTACATTTAAGTAAATTGTCGTTGGCCTCATGGCCCTGGGACCCCTGGAGCCCCTGGGCCCACTGGCCCCACTGGCCTTGTTCATAATCCGTCCATGCGTTTGACACCTTGGTTGTTGAAATTAGCTTCCAGGCATACATTTCTGCACTGTAGAATAACCCACCGCAAAATGCAGGGTAAGTGGACCGAGTTCTTTCGCTGTCAACTTGTTATTTGGGGCTCATTTTAACCTCATATTTAAAATATTCTTAGCGTGTGTTGTCATTCACCCTGCATTTTCCTTTATGGGATGAGGCAGGAGGAACTTGCAGTTTATGGAGAAGTTCTCTCACAGATTTCTGTCCAGACAGAAGGTGACCGGATTTGGGGGCACTTTAGTTTCAAACTAGTAGACTAGCTGGGGTCTTGTAGAAAAGACCCACGTCAGCAAGTGGTAGGGTTAACACTACATGACAGAGCAGTTTCACAGGAGGGAATTCTCTCATTTAGACAAAGCTGACCACACTGAATTTACATTGAGGCACAGTGTTTTGTTTAAATTTGGACATTATACAGGCCCACCATTTAACCCCCAACCATAAATGCTGTACACAACTCTATACAGTATCTAGTTTCCAAACAGAGCAAAGTTAAAAATGGATTTATCTTACTCCGAACTATAGGCCTGCTATACATACTGTGCTATATAAATTCTGAAAAATATACAAAAAGACCTTTGATGTGTAAACTATGGCCCTTACAGTAGCACATGAATGCAGGCGTAGAAGAACTGATGAAAAGCAAGGAAATAGGTAAAACAAATGATTCACTTTGCCCAGGCTCGCAGCCAGTGTGGCACTATGCAAAAATAAACAGCCAGCTCCGTAGTAGGGTTCCCAAAATGTGTTTATTTTTGGAGATGGCAGCGGCTTTTGATACATTATTGCACTTCAAGCTTGATTTATGACAAGCTGGACCGGGGCGGTGAATCATTCACTCTGACATCTTGGAAGCATCAGTGTCATATTGGGGCCGCCTTGTGTGAGACCATGGCGCGGGGACAGAGGGGAGACTCTCACCATCTGGCAGACTTGGGGTCTTGTGCCACGGTGGTGCCAGACAACCTTTTAAGCTGCAGACGTCACCAAGCCTCTCAGCCAGTGGAGAAAGAGGAGGACGCCCCATCAAGCACTCTCGTTTGTCAAATTACAGTCATCATCACAGGGCAGCCCAGTTGCGCTGACGTGATTCTTTCACACTGCAGTCCATCTGTCTCTGTACTGTAAATGGCTTTTTGTTTGGTCTTTACATGACCGGCAGGATGATGAAATAAGTTAAAAGGAGCCACTTGCGTACTGTGTCCCATTCAATTTGTGGTAGCCATACGTCTACAATGCAGTAGCTCCTTTTCCCCACAGGGTGATGCTGCATCCTCGTGGCTAAAGATGAATTCAGGGCCTGGTAAACAATGAGCATACTGGATAGCAGCTGAGTGAGGACCCATTTGTAGGTATTCACATTACAAGCTGTGTGATTGTTATCTTTCCGTGCTGAATACAAGCCCTAGGAATGTAACCGAATTGCAACCCTGAAATCAAATCTGTGTTGATTGTTTAAATATTGTCTCAATTTGACCACTTAAGGTCTCAAATGTGTGTGTGTGTGTGTGTGTGTGTGTGTGTGTGTGTGTGTGTGTGTGTGTGTGTGTGTGTGTGTGTGTGTGTGTGTGTGTGTGTGTGTGTGTGTGTGTGCTTGTATGCGTGCATGCGTGCATGCGTGCCGGGGGCGAGGGACATGTAGTCCATACTAAACCAGGTCATTGTTTTTGTTTGGTCAGCCTGGGGGATTTACTATTCTCCAAATGAACAAAAACTTCTAGCTTTCATGAAAAAGTTAAATTGCATATAAGTAATCTTATCACAGAAGGTTCAAAAGATGATATTAACAACATCAGTATCGGTAGAGAAACATTGTGGAGGTTTGCACAAATACATGTGCGCACATATTGTGTCTGTGGGGGTTTGTGTGTGTGTGTGTGTGTGTGTGTGTGTGTGTGTGTGTGTGTGTGTGTGTGTGTGTGTGTGTGTGTGTGTGTGTGTGTGTGTGTGCGTGTGTGCGTGCGTGCGTGTGTGTAAACAACCCAACCCACACCCTGCATTTATTCTCAGGGGTTTTTCCTTTCTTTTCACTCTCTCTCTCCATTGTTCCCTAGCTTCCTCCAGGTTGGCCCCATCCCGCCGGGCCACCATCCCCAGGTGGAGCTGGATTCTCACGTTGCTCCTGCATTGTGTCCCCTCAATAGGAGCACTGTGGAGTGAACCAACAAGGGCCAGTTTCCACCCAGCTGTGCCGGACAGACCGCAAGCCAAGCAGGTCAAATGAAGGCTGGAGGAAGTTGATGTCACCCTGTGTGCCCTAAAGTGTGTCACCCAAGTGTCTCTGATCAGTTTGTTGTACCTGGGTGCTAATGATTTACTGGCCTGGTTTACTGGCAGGGTTGTCCCACTACTTCACAATGCAATGCTTAATTTATCGTCTGAAAATAGCCGTTCTACAAGCTCACAGTGCGTTGCGATATTGTGAGCTTGTAGAACAGCTATTTTCACTGTCTTACGGCAAAGTATAAATCATACTTTTACAGAGACGAATAAGGAACTGGTGACTCGCAGCCAAACAGTGCAAAATTTACAATGAATTTGATTCTTGCATTTAATTTAAATTAAAGATGAAACTTGTTACTTTGAAGGGGTCGAAAACAAACAATGCTTAAATCCAGCCGAAGCCTCAGCAACTATCATTATGCACAGATATACGTATTTCTCCCATGTGTAAGATAATGCTTTAATTTAGCAATAAAGACACACACACAGTACAGTTTTACCTCACTTGTGGGAAGTGGAGGATCAATTATTCAGATCTTTACTTACATAAAAAAAAATAACAATGCTTCACTGTAGATTTCACGTATCATGTATGCATGTGTTCATTTTAGTGTTGCAGCTGGTAAAGGTGGGGATGATTTTAATGTGCTACTTTAAGTGCTGCTGGGTAGCTTAACATGTGACACATCATCATTTATCAGTTAATGTATGTTTTGTATTAATAATCTAAATCTGAAAATATTAAGTATCAATAAATGTAAAGAGGCAAGTAAGTAAATCTACCTCAAAATTTGGCTTAACCATTCCTATTCTGGGGGGAATATTAGCCAAAAATAGCAGATCTACAAGCTCACAATGCATTAAAAAATTGCCGAAAATTATTTTCGGCAATGAGATTCAGTGGGGAAAAAGAGCTTACCAAGTACAGTTGGAACTCATTTTACTAGTATAGAGGGTTTAAGTGGTTAAGTATAGTACTTGAGTACGTTGAGTAAATGTACTTTCCATCACTGCTTGTGGGTGTCCCGTTGCTGTTGTGGGTGAGGTTTGATTGGACACACTGCTGGTGGCTCCACCTTGCCAGTAGAGGCACAGTCAGTCCTCCAAGCCAGTTCACCTGTGAAACCTGGTCCAGTGACACCAGTCACTTGCACTATCAGGGTCAATCTAAGCCCGACAGAGACGTCGCTGCAGAAAACCAGAGCAAAGCCTTCACGTAAGTGTAAGAATGCTTCACTTCATTTGGTCTTTTATTTATTTATCAACAGCCAAAGCTGCTCATTGTGTTGTGTAATTTCTATACTATGCCCTTTTCCCACTTTATTACACAGGGAAAAGCTAATTTAACGTTTTTATAAAAGTCTTTCTTTGGCACATTCTTTTCAATCATGTACAATGGTAGATAAAGACGAACAAAGCAGAGCATTTATTTGCACAATGCTTGTGCTTTTGTCATTATCAGAGTTGGAATCTGATGGCTGTGTCAATGGGGCTTGTTCTTCTATTGACATACTGTACAGCTGCATGACTCATCATTACACAGTAATATCCTGAGTGTTCATTTAACTCTCTGAATAACTAATGGATAAATGAACACGGTGTAGTTTCATATTACATATTCCTCACTGACGCAGTGAGCCCAACAGATTCAGGGCTGGGCGGTATAGACAAAATCTTTTTGAAAGTATAAAATAAGGCTTAATTACAACCAGGAAAAGACAACAATTGTGCCATATCACCACATTGTATCCCAAATCCAAGACGATATCTAGTCTCATATCACAATATAGATAACAATATTGATGTCTTGCCCAGTCCTACAACAGATGGCTTTCCATGTAGCTTGATAAGAAATTCTTACATGAACACTGAGGATTTGACCGTGTGTACGCCTACTGTTTGCCCTAATGAGACTCTCATTCCACCTGTTACAGTGGACAACATGGCCTCCACTGTCTCCGTGCGCAGCTACTCGGTGCGCCAGCCGTCCTTCTCCACCATGTCCCTGAGGGACAGTGGACGGAGCATCCGCTCCAAGGCGCCCGTCTCCTCGCTGGCGTCCATCAGCGGCGGCCTGTCTCTGTCCCGCTCCCTGTCCGTGGGCAATGGGCTCAACCTGCTGGGCTCCAGCCTGACTGTGAATGGCTT
The DNA here is from genome assembly GCF_963454915.1 of Gymnoscopelus microlampas. NCBI lineage: Eukaryota > Metazoa > Chordata > Actinopteri > Myctophiformes > Myctophidae > Gymnoscopelus > Gymnoscopelus microlampas. The sequence goes on from NC_139941.1 coordinate 14,485,376, forward strand.
CAGCATGGGAACCAGTGACAAGGAGACCATGCAGGTAGGGATGTACGCTTGTGAAGCTGAAAAACCCTTTTGTGATGATTGAAGGCTTGCAGATTCAATCAATGTTTTATAAGGAAGCTTTCTAAATGAATCTACCTGTAGAACAAGTTGGAAAAATAAGTAAAAATACTGTAAATGTTACATCTTTACTATATTTAAGTTGTTTGATCTAATATGTGCTCAACTCCTTCATTAGTGAAAGCAGACACTTAAAGTGTATAGTGTTCATCAGTAGGCCTGATAAATCAGGTAACAAGAATGCATTGTTTTTTAGAAGTCTACATCTGCACACAGAATCACGGTTACTGTACAGTATAACAGGTGTACAGTAAACCCTAATGGAAACTTGTCTTGCCATATCGATTGTTTGACAATGCAATTACTGTAAATCAGTTATTAGATATCGCCCCAGAATTTCAACATTTTGTTTCCCTACATGCAGGGCCTGAACGACCGGCTATCCAGCTATCTGGACAAGGTGCGCTCGTTGGAGAAGTCCAACATGGAGCTGGAGCTGAAGATTAAGCAGCTGATGTTGGAGAAGGTGCCCAAAGGCCACGACATCGACGGCATGATGGCCCAGGCACACGCCATTGGACAGGAGGTCAGTGCTAAGGAGATGATGGCCTGGTCTGCACATCTAAGTGTCCCTGGCCTTAGCAACATACTTAACTCCTATGCCCCATCTTAGAGCCATCTGAGCAGCCATCAGCTGGGTGAAGCTGTAAAAGCATTTTCACTGGGATCTGAAAATACTTCCTTTCCGTGACGTCAACGTCAGCCTCTCAGATGAAAGCTTTTTCCTTTTGTGTGACAAAAGACAAAGATGTCCGTCCACAAATTCCTTTCCCCTTTCTTTCTATGTAAACAACTTACACTATGATTCATTATGAAACCTGTTAGTTTAGCATCTGCAAAAATTGTGACCCACATTCAGATGTCTTTAATGTTCCCGACAAACAATGCCTTCATCCCCCTCTCTCTCTCGCAGGTGAGGAAGAAGACCCTGGAGAACGCTCGCATCATGCTGGAGATCGACAATGCCAAGCTGGCCGCCGACGACTTTAGGGTCAAGTGAGTGTCACACGGAGGGTCTTTTCTTATAACCTGTCTGCGACTGTTCGCATGGGAGCGTCAGACCGCAGAGAGGCACTGTGGATAAATGAGCCGTCTGTCAGCTTAGCGAAATAAGAGCCTCGTTCCCACGGCGCTGCTCGGAGGGGTGGGGGCTGGGGTGGCTGGGGGCTTGTGGTTCTAGCGTTAGTGAACATTGGGACATGATAGATCACTCAGGTCAAGGGCACATCATCCATTTCTAAAGTAGGCTATACCCAATACCCACAGTTGGCAAGATGAAGTAGGGATGCTAGAACGGAACCCCCCCCCCACACACACACTCTCACACACTTCTCTTTTTTCACATGTTGATGGTATGTTCCGTCTTCCGTGGCAGGTTGCAGAGAAGCGTAGCTAGCACACCGCAGAAACCCTCTTAATTGAACTATGAGGGTGTTAGAATGGACCGAATTGTTACACCTTAGGCTAATCCTCTGTTTTAAGTTAAATTAACACTGAGGATCTTGCTGTGTAGTGGCAATGTGTGTACATGTATTTGTGCATGCGTATAGGCCTACGTGCATGGTGCCATTATGCACAAAATGCCTTCTTGGGTGTTAATGATTTATTGATTGAATATTGTATTGACAATGTTTAAAGGTCCAGACAAATGGATGACACAAAAAGCCAGAGGCTTGTTTCCATTGTGGTCCATTGTGGTCCATTGTGGTCCATTGTGGTCCATTGTGGTCCATTGTGGTCCACAAAAACAACAGTGCAACAACAAGTCTCTCAAGCCAGACTCTTCAACAATCATTGAATGCTACTGTCTGAAATTCCGCCTCATATTTTAGAATATATTTCTTTATTTCAATTTCTGCTAAGCAGTTATAGCTGGATAGGCTTCAAATGATTTGGTTTCCAGTAGGACTTATTTACGCGACTGCAAAGGTGAAATGGAGGTGGGGGAGGCGAGACAGCCGCTTGATTTTCTTCTGATTTATTTGCAGCGCTTCCAATGTACAGTCTGTAATGTCATGTAACTACAAGCTCACAATTGCGAAGCGTTGTGAGCTTGTAGACCGGTTGTTTTCGGTGTATGAAACCATCTCTGACCATGTGCAAATCAGGCTCAGCCAACAAGTCTCTCTCAAGACACTAGGGTGTTAGTGATGTACTTTGTGATGCACTCAGTATCGTGGCTATATGTCTACAGATGGGAGGCCGAGGCCACTTTGTGCCAGTCTGTGGAGAGGGACTGCCAGGCTCTGAAGAGGGCCAAGTCCGACCACGACCAGATCATTGCCACTCTCCGGGGAGACCTGGACAGCCTGAAGGAGGAGCTCTACTTCCTGAAGAAAAATCACGACGAGGTGAGATCCCTCCCCGAGCAGAGGTCACGTCAAAATGTGATCAATGAAGCTTTGCACATCAGCCTAATCACCTCACACATTGTCAGGCAT